>NC_140023.1:10456149-10560564 GCF_964263955.1 Coregonus lavaretus | reverse complement strand
CTCGGGGTATGCAAGAACACATGATCAGGCGAGGAAAGAGCAGTAGGAGTAGCAGTGTTTTCTGTGGTAATCCATGTTTCCGTCAGCGCCAAGAAGTCGAGGGACTGGAGGGTGGCATAGGCTGAGATGAACTCTGCCTTGTTGGCCGCAGAACGGCAGTTCCAGAGGCTACCGGAGACCTGGAACTCCACGTGGGTCGTGCGCGCAGGGACCACCAGATTAGAGTGGCAGCAGCCACGCCCTGTGAAGCGTTTGTATGGCCTGTGCGGAGAGGAGAGAACAGGGATTGACAGACACATAGTTGACAGGCTACAGAAAAGACTACAATAATGCAAAAGAGATCGGAATGAAATTAACTAAGCATCTGGGAAAGCGAGAGAGCGGGGCCTCCCTCACGTTTCACTGAAACACTCAAATATAACTCTCCCAACTTCCACTTTAGATTAATAGACTTTAGTTAGTGTCTGGTCTATTAGCGATGTTACCAAACAGACTAGTTCTGTCAAGTCGCTCTGGAGAAGAGCGTCTGCTAAATTACTAAAAATGTAAAAATGTAGTTAGTGTCTGGTCTATTAGCGATGTTACCAAACAGACTAGTTCTGTCAAGTCGCTCTGGATAAGAGCGTCTGCTAAATTACAAAAAATGTAAAAATGTAGTTAGTGTCTGGTCTATTAGCGATGTTACCAAATAGACTAGTTCTGTCTCTTACCTCTAGTTAGTGTCTGGTCTATTAGCGATGTTACCAAACAGACTAGTTCTGTCTCTTACCTCTAGTTAGTGTCTGGTCTATTAGCGATGTTACCAAACAGACTAGTTCTGTCTCTTACCTCTAGTTAGTGTCTGGTCTATTAGCGATGTTACCAAACAGACTAGTTCTGTCTCTTACCTCTAGTTAGTGACTGGTCTATTAGCGATGTTACCAAAAGTAACTACTACTACTATCACTAATACTACTGCTACTACAATTGCTACTACTACTTCTACTACTACTGCTACTACTGCTAGTGTTACTACTACTATTACTGCTACTACTACTACTACTATCACTTCTACTACTACTCTCTTATCTCCACTACTATTTCCCTATTTTATCTTAATTTTCTCTCCATCTCTTCCACTCTGACTATTCTCTCTCAATGGTTCTCTGTTCATTTCCAATATGCTCCTATCTCACTTGTGCCCACACCCTCCTCCATCCACTACCACCTCTTACTTCTTAATCCCACATGTCCCACAATCAGTGTGGAGCGTGTGTGGTGGGCAGGGAGATGCTTGAATAAATGCCAAACAGAACTGGATACTTGCTAGGGTTGATCTACACACAATACCCCATAATGAAGTTCCCCATTGGTTGAAGTTATAGCCACATTTAATTTTAATTTCAATCAATTTATCTCCTTGCGGCTAGTCCACATTACAATGACTATTGATTCTAACAGCTTCTACCTGGGGGCAATTTGTAATAAGCTAGTCCTCACTAATAAGAAAAAAGCCTAACTTCAACCATCTTATCCTGCCAAGAGCCAGTACCTTGAGGTAGCTGGCATCCAATTGTAATGACAGCTCCCTATATATAAACAAAACCACAGTTCACAAGTTGTTCAAATGAAGTTTGTCTTTATTCTAGTGCCTTTCAGACTCGAGGCACAGTACATTATCTGTCCATTCATGACATTAATCGAAACAAAAAGCCCCACAGAGAGGGGGAGAATTTAACATCAGGACCAGGAATTTACAATGGACCTTCACTGCCACCTGCAGACAGACAAAATACTGAACTGCCTTCAAGGATATCTTATGGCAATGTTCTTCTAATCTTCTTCTCTTCTTTTCCATATACAGTGGGGAGAACAACTATTTGATACACTGCCGATTTTGCAGGTTTTCCTACTTACAAAGCATGTAGAGGTCTGTAATTTTTATCATAGGGACACTTCAACTGTGAGAGACGGAATCTAAAACAAAAATCCAGAAATCACATTGTATGATTTTTAAGTAATTCATTTGCATTTTATTGCAAATTTATTAAGGATTCAACTATTTATATAAATTGTGAATCTATTAATCCAAATGGTCTCTATGAGCTCGTCCGAAGAGTCATGAAAAGAAGACACTGATTATTTACATATGGGGTTTTGAGCAAGACCAATCAGAATTTTCCACCATTTTCCACCATATACATCATTGCTCACAATGCATTTCATTGGGATTTAATTAATTAATACCCAACCTCATTGTGCATCTCTAGAGGTGACTCAAGTCGTGGGGCATTTAAGCACTGAACAGCGCCTGTACAGTGTCTTTGGAAAGTATTCAGACCTGTTGACGTTTTCCACATTTTGTTACATTATAGCCTTATTCTAAAATTGATTAAATAAAACAAATTCCTCAGCAATCTACACACAATACCCCATAATGACAAAGCGAAAACAGTTTTTTAGAAATTTTAGCAAATGTATTAAAAATTAAAAACAAAAATACCATATTTACATAAGGATCCTTTGCTATGAGACTCGAAAATGAGCTCCTGTTTCCATTGATCATCCTTAAGATGTTTCTACAACTTGATTGGAGTCCACCTGTAGTAAATTCAATTGATTGGACATGATTTGGAAAGGCACATAACGGTCTATATAAGGTACCACAGTTGTTAGTGCATGTCAGAGCAAAAACCAAGCCATGAGGTTGAAGGAATTGTCCGTAGATGCTCCGAGACAGGATTGTGTCGAGGCACAGATCTGGGGAAGGGACCCAAAACATTTCTGCATCATTGAAGATCCCCAAGAACACAGTGGCCTTCATCTTAAATGGAAGAAGTTTGGAAACACCAAGACTCTTCCTAGAGCTGGCTGCCCAGCCAAACTGAGCAATCGGGGGAGAAGGGCCTTGGTCAGAGGTGACCAAGAACCCGATGATCACTCTGACAGAGCTCTAGAGTTCCTCTGTGAAGATGGGAGAAACTTCCAGAAGGACAACCATCTCTGTTCTGATGATACCAAGATTGAACTATTTGGCCTGAATGCCAAGCGTCACGTCTGGAGGAGCAGACGTGGTGGCAGCATCATGCTGTGGGGATGTTTTTCAGCGGCAGGGACTGGGAGGCTAGTCAGGATCGAGGCAAAAATGAACAGAGCAAAGTACAGAGAGATCCTTGATGAAAACCTGCTCCAGAGCGCTCACGACCTCAGACTGGGGCAGAGGTTCACCTTCCCACAGATCAATGACCCTAAGCACACAGCCACGACAACGCAAGATTGGCTTTGGGACAAGTCTCTGAATGTCCTTGAGTGGCCCAGCCAGAGCCCAGACATGAACCTGATCCAACATCTCTCGAGAGACCTGAAAATAGCTGTGCAGCAACGCTCCCCATCCAACCTGACAGAGCTTGAGAGGATCTGCAGAGAAGAATGGGAGAAACTCCCCAAATAGAGGTGTGCCAAGCTTGTACATTTACATTTACATTTTAGTCATTTAGCAGACGCTCTTATCCAGAGCGACTTACAGTTAGTGAATACATTTTTTTTTTTTATACTGGCCCCCCGAGGGAATCGAACCCACAACCCTGGCATTGCAAACGCCATGCTCTATCAGTGTCATACACAAGAAGACTCAATGCTGTAATCGCTGCCAAAGGTGCTTCAACAAAGTGCTGAGTAAAGGGTCTGAATAATTATGTAAATGTGATATTTCTGTTTTTTTATTTGTAATGACTTTGCAAAAATTTATAAAAACCTGTTTTTGCTTTGTCATTATGGGGTATTGTGTGTAGATTGATGAGGGGAAAAAAACAAGTTAATCAATTTTAGAATAAGGCTGTAACGTAACAATATGTGGAAAAAGTCAAGGGGTCTGAATACTTTCCGAAGGCACTGTATATCTGCTGCAAGACTTCAACACTTTCCAGCTCCCTTCCACACTGAAGCTCGAACACTTGAACACTCTCTCCAGCACTTTACACTCCCTATGGCTCCTTGTATGTTCAATTGGAATTGATGATTCAGGAGTCTGACTGGCTATAGCTTCTCTCAACTTTACTGCTCACACTATCTACTTGCTTTCAGACACCGGCAACCTGTTATTGGCTGTTTGTGATTCTGCTGACAAATCATTTTTCAATAAGGGAAATCACATAGCCCTTTTTTAACAGTCCAAAGGACAGAAAACTCAATGTTCTTTACAATCATTGTGCTTTACAAGACTATATTTCCCTTCTCTCTCCCCTTTCATTGTGTATGTCTCACTGCTCTCTTCTATGCTGTTGTATTTGTGTGCGAGATTTCTTCTCTTAGTTGGCCACATGTCCTTTATTAAGATTAGAATGGATAACTGCATGTGTCATTCTTAATCCCTCTTTAGGGTCTTTAATTAAAATAAGAACATTTAGTATTATTGAGGTTTGCATTTTGTGTGCATTTTGTCCCTTAAGTCACTCCATACCCAAAGCTAGAGCTCCTCTATTGTGCTGAGCCTGGGGCTCCGGAGTTCTAACAGGGGTCTACAGAAGTCCAGTCTACCTACAGCTCCTGCAAATTTTGTTTAATTTCTTAAGAGGGACTTTTTTTATGTGGTACTCACCCCATGGCCATAGGGTCTTGAACAGAGCCCCAGTTCCAGAGCCCACAGCCTCCTCTCTTCTCCTCAGGGGAGATGCCTCTGAAAGACAGGAAAACAACTTTACATTTACCAAGTGTACAAATCTCATTTGCAAGATTGATCAGCACTCACATTCCACTGTGGCATATTCTCTTGCCCCTCAGGTTGAAGCTACTGGTAGTATCCATGATTCTGTTTCCTCCTCCTCCTCTTCTTCCCTTCCCACCCCCCCTCGGACCCGGCCGTCAGAGTCTGCATAATAGGCTGGCCTGTGGAGAACATCAGTGGTGGTAGACAGTTAATCACTGATGGTCCATATAATATGATTTTTTTTTTTACAAGGCAATAAAACAATAAAAAGTTTGGCGTGAGCACTTTTAAGCTCATAGGACAGCCACAAGTCAAGGAGGCCAAGAGGTTCCACAGAACAAGATGACCTACTTCTGGATGGAGTACTCCTGTGGTTGCTCCTCTTGGTTGGTCCTATGTTCCCCAAGGAAGGCTCACCTTGCGCCCCTCTCAGCCTCCTCTCCCCCTCTGCTCTCATTCTGGAACCACTCCCCCTCCGGCAGAACTTTTACCACCTAAAAAAACATGGAGATTGAGCTGGAATAATAATTAGTTGTCCATGCATCTAGAGATAAATATATCTACGGTAAATGTGCCTTCTATGGACAATAACGTTGTATTGTTGGACAATAACATTGTCGATTTTCTCAAAAATAATAGTCTACTGAAACATCCACCCATGTATTCTGTCCCTCATGCTGATTGACATTGCAGCATCAGCACAGCACTGACAAAGCCTAAATCGACTGAATGCTGGACAACTCAATTGTTTCCTGTAGTTGTGGAGCCTCTCAATTTTCCCCTTTCTACATACTGCTGTGTAACTTCCGAAGACAAGTTGGTGCACATGTTTAACAGTTGAATAAACTTCCAATGAGGGCTTGAATCAGCACTATCACGCCAACTGCTCAAATCGCTTATCATGTCTTTTATGCACCACTTTGACATACAGTCCTCTGCTGAATTAGTCAAGCTTGTCACAATCAAATCTGTATCCGTTTCCTCATTTGGGGGGATTTCTCCAACTATTTTTTGTGCAACTATCAAACACACACAAACCTCTGCATGACAGATAAACCTTTTTACGGCTTCAGAGCAGTGGAGGCTGCTGAGGGGAGGACGGTTCATAGTAATGGCTGGAATGGAGTCAATGGAATGGTATCAACCACATGGAAACCATATTTGATACCATTCCATTGACTCCATTCGAGCCAGGAAGCGGCACAGGTCCTAAAGGAAGCGGCACAGGTTCTAATCCAGGGACTTGTCATCTCCCGTCTGGATTACTGCAACTCACTGTTGGCTGGGCTCCCTGCCTGTGCCATTAAACCCCTACAACTCATCCCGAATGCCGCAGCCCGTCTGGTGTTCAACCTTCCCAAGTTCTCTCACGTCACCCCGCTCCTCCGCACACTCCACTGGCTTCCAGTTGAAGCTCGCATCTGCTACAAGACCATGGTGCTTGCCTACGGAGCTATGAGGGGAACGGCACCTCTGTACCTTCAGGCTCTGATCAGTCCCTACACCCAAACCAGGGCATTGCGTTCATCCACCTCTGGCCTGCTGGCCCCCCTACCTCTGCGGAAGCACAGTTCCCGCTCAGCCCAGTCAAAACTGTTCGCTGCTCTGGCACCCCAATTGTGGAACAAGCTCCCTCACGACGCCAGGACAGCGGAGTCACTCACCACCTTCCGGAGACACTTGAAACCCCACCTCTTTAAGGAATACCTGGGATAGGATAAAGTAATCCTTCTACCCCCCCTTACCCCACCCCAAAGAAAAAAAAAGAAAGAAAAAAACCATATTGTAAAGTGGTTACCCCACTGGCTATAAGGTGAATGCACCAATTTGTAAGTCACTCTGGATAAGAGCGTCTGCTAAATGACGTAAATGTAAATATTATGAACCGCCCTCCCCTCAGCAGCCTCCACTTCTTCAGAGTACATTCAAAACTCCCAACGGGCTGTCACTGATGGCCATTCTGAGCTGTCTAGACTTATGACTATAGCCACATAAGAGTAAGACCATCTTGAAATTTCCTGAGCTTCCACTGTTCTGCTCACAGTTTGAAACCACAAGTGAAACAGAGTGGAAGCTCGCGAGTTCAGGGTGGTCGTGCGAGGCTACTATGACTATGAATTTGAGAGAGGTGAACATTTCTCCAACCTCATTCTTCAGCATTATGTGGCAAGGCTACTGTTATGTTTACATTGGGACTAAGGACTGCACCATTACGTTGAAACAATATTATGTAAAACAATATAAGATGCGTAACTTACTGTACTGCAATGCTTCAGAGACACCATTCCTCTTATAACAGCGTGCCTTGCTGATGGATCCCTAAGATTTCCCCTGTCTTGTCTTATTAGCCAATGGTGTACAGCTCAAGTGAATTGGAGTGAAGTGGATTTTAGACCCTTCTTACTATTTATTTTTGCCTACTTTTTGGACTAAATTACATTTTCAATTACTTCCAAATTGCAAATCACTGTAGTCCTATGTAAACTAATTAGCCTGGCAATTAGCCTGGCAAGCATGTTCATTTGCGATTGAATCTGATCAGCCTGCCAGGAATAGAGCTCACCCACTGGATCAGATATGCATCAGCCTATAAGGCACTTTGACTGCTAATATCCCTGCAAGGAGCTTGCTCATGAAACAGCCTACAAGGCAGCATCCTGATTTATCAGCCTCTGAAGCTGATATTGAATCTGATCAAACTCTGAGACTGAAAGCTAATCTGATCAGCCTGTCAGGAATGGAGCTCTGTAAATGTAAACATTATACCAAAAACATGAAGTGTCCCTTCATAATTATACACATATCAGTTATGCAAGCTAACAACCTACATAGATAACCAGCTAGCTAGCTAACAAGACTATCTTGCTAATTAGCTAGCTAGCTCACAAGACTAGCTAACCAAGTGAGCTTCCTAAGTAGCCCTGCTAGCAAGCTAGCTAAAAAACACAAAAAGATTGTGCATCTAAAATAAATAAGCCTGATATAATATCAGTGATATATCAGTATATAGTTGCCTTAATTTTGAAAGATGCTACATTACCTTTTTTTCCTCTATGCTGCAGCTTTCTGTCTCTGACTATGGCTCGTTGTTCCTTGCATACGATTGGCTCTGGTCTTGGGGGAGGGCACGCAGCCTGGGAGACAAAGCTGCCTGTCAGGCGCTGTTCAGGGCTTAAATGCCCCACGAGCCTCAAGCCCCAGTGGTTTCCACTAGTTACCACAGCCACAAAGTCATAATTGGCTATATCATAAACATATTTTTGGTCTTAATTTAAGGTTTGGGTTAGGCATAAGGGTAGCAGTTTAAGGTTAGTTAGGTTTAAATCTGATTTTAAGAACATAAATTGTAGAAATAGGCGGGGGATGTAGCTCAGTTGGTTGAGCATGGCGTTTGCAACATCAGGGTTGTGGGTTCAATTCCCACGGGGGGCCAGTAAAAAAAAAAAAAAAATATATATATATATATATATATATATATATATATATATATATATATATAAAAGAATAATGTATGCACTCACTAACTGTAAGTCGCTCTGGATAAGAGCGTCTGCTAAATGACTAAAATGTAAATGTAAACGTTTGTGACGTTGTGGCTGTGGTAACTAATGACGACCAGCTCCAAGGCTAGTACCAAAGCAAATATTTTGGATATAATGTCAAGATACTTGTCTCTCCGCCCTAACAATGGGATTCGTTGTCCACAAAGCGGCACGGCGGGCTAACTAGTTCCCGCCTATCCTTTCTTTGGATTGGTGGATACAGAGAGAGAGATGGAGAGAGATGCTATGCTACTAGCCTCATGCTATGAATCTCGAGACAACTCTGATATCAAGTTTTTTTTTTCTCTAAAGGTTGCGGGGATGTCACGTGTCCTACTTATATCAGTACACTCGTAACAACCTAAGCATTACGAAACGTATATTAAATCAAATAAACCTGACACAGCAAATAAGCCATTCATTTTTTGTTGACCAAATTCGACACTGTCATTGACCTCCATACAAAAACACATCGCTTGGTGGGCGGAAAAACGCCACCTACTGGAGGGAGACGAAATTTCCGCCGAGTTGGGACTCTCTCTTCACCTCTTCTTCTCTGACCAAAGACAGTACACACTCTGTGCTCATACTGTACATGTGAGCAGCGCATGCGTGATGTTCACCAACGACCACCCATAAGTTACTAGCCAATCACATTTCACTTGGCCATTGTCAACAAAACATTTCGTTATCATTGTTTTCCTGCTGCCTGGTAGTGTTGCACAACAACTTCTAGCGCTTACTCGTGTGATCGATTAAAATAAGACCAGACGTTTTTATAGTTCGTCGACAGAGCTCTATCTGTAGATTTAAACACTTTTTAAATAAACATGTCGCTTCAGAAGGAAATTCCGTATAAGGAGAGCTTGCAGGGTAAGTACAGTAACTAACATCAAACAAGCTTTTTTAGCTAACGTTAGCTGGCCACAAATAATTGTTATGTAAGTCTATGTAGCTGACTAACAAACTAGCTACCTAGTTAGCTAATGTTGGCATCAACTGGAAGTTGTCAGGTCAGGGGAATATTGTTAAAGCTTGTCAAATAATAGCTAACTAACTAGCCCCATGACTGTTAACTTAGTCCCAAAAATCTATTTCTTACGGAATTGGATCACGTTAAACTTCCGTTCATTCCTGACTGGCAAGATTCAACACTAAACGCTACAAAGGAAAATATCTAGCTACTAACGTTAGCTAAGTTGTCAAACTAGTTTCTATCTATCTGTGGGTAATATGTATCCACAGGTTCCTGGGTGGAGCTGCACTATAACACTGGCAGTGGGAGTCAGGGGAGCCAGGAGCAGATCTCAACAACCCCTCTTGATGTAGACCTGGAGAAGTTACTACTTGACGCCCAACACGAGTCAAGCAGGAGTACCTCAAGAGGAAGTTCACAATGCGACAGGTATGGGGAAAGGAAATGGTTACTGTGCTGAGCCTTAGCTGAGCCTTAGTTTCCCTGGAAACCTGACATTGAATTGTATTGAATTCTATGTCAGGCAGAAATTAGTGTTTGTATCAGGGAAGTTACCACTCATGACCTCTACAAGCCAGAATGTTGAATACAATTGTATTTTAAACTACTTTACCAGTTGCCCGTGCAGTTGGTCCTTTTGGGGGTAGGAATGTGAGACAATATATCCACAAAAGAGTATAATTAAATACACTTTTCAAAGCCCTACATGGGAGAACCATGTAAACACATGCAGGAGCTCGGCAAGAATGCATGCTTCTCCCGCATGTATTTTTATCTTGTGCACATGCTTCAGGTGATAGAAATCTGATCGCACTACCATCTCTTTGAAAAGTTGATGTAATTATACTTTTCTGGGGATATATTGTCTCACATTCCTACTGCCAAAAGGACCAACAGCACGGGCAAACCGGTAAAGTATGTTAAAATCTAATTTTTTAAAACATTTTGGGTTGTGAGAGGAAACTTTCCTGATTCAAATGCTCATTTTTGCCCGACGTACAATTCAATGCAATTCAACATCTGGTTTCCAGGCAAAGCCTTGGTACCCCATCTTAGCAGATTACCTAACACACATTTAAAAAGTTCTAACGATATCCTGAGTCATCTTTATTGTCTATCTTTCCAGTCCGCTTAGGTCACAGACACCTCTTCTTCTGTTTAGAGGCTCAGAGGGAAACAGTTCACAGGTAAATACATGGTCCTTAGGGGTTGTAAGGTTGTCTTCTGTTGTTCTTCTTATATGTATTGTGACGTTCAGAAGGTAATAATTCAGGATAATACCAGACTTTACATTAGGTGAATAGTACAAACATGTTTATGATTCCAATGTGGGAAGTTCTAAAGTTGTTTACTAAGGCATTTCTACATTGATTTCAGTCTGAGGAAGATAACCAAGAAAGAATCCGGGAAGTAGAGAATCTACTGAAGAAGAATGCTGACTGGATCTGGGACTGGTCCAGTCGTCCTGAGAACAACCCACCAAAGTGCGTAGTACCCTGTAATTATATACAGTAGGGCCCAATGTTCATAATGCTGAAGATGGAAATGGAATGTAGAGAGAGAACATGTCGGCACAGCTGAATTGTACAGAGAAGGGTCTTTGTTTCAATATTCAAATTCGATCTCCAGCTGTCCCGTAGTAATGAACGAGTCGGGATGAGACAGACAGACAGACAGGCAGCTTTTCTCAGCCAGTCGAAATCATGAATCAGCATCATTTTTATGGACTGTAAGTTAGCCGTAGTTGGCTAGCTAGCAAGCAAGGGATGAGAACATTGCCAGCCAGTATGGAAATTGAACATTTAGAACGAACAACTGGGTCGTGTCCATAGATAAAGAACAAAAAGACTGAACGACTGGGTCCCATCTCTGGCAACCGAACCGATAGAACAAACGACCAGCCGGCTTGGGTAGCAACCCTAGATTTGTGTCGCGACTATATCTTGTGGAAGGATGAAATAGTATGAATAAATTAATCAAAATAACGCTTTTAATGGAAATATGTACAGTGAGGGAAAAAAGTATTTGATCCCCTGCTGATTTTGTACGTTTGCCCACTGACAAAGAAATGATCAGTCTATAATTTTAATGGTAGGTTTATTTGAACAGACAGAATAACAACAAAAACATCCAGAAAAACGCATGTCAAAAATGTTATAAATTGATTTGCATTTTAATGAGGGAAAGAAGTATTCGACCCCTCTGCAAAACATGACTTAGTACTTGGTGGCAAAACCCTTGTTGGCAATCACAGAGTTCAGACGTTTCTTGTAGTTGGCCACCAGGTTTGCACACATCTCAGGAGGGATTTTGTCCCACTCCTCTTTGCAGATCTTCTCCAAGTCATTAAGGTTTCGAGGCTAACGTTTGGCAACTCGAACCTTCAGCTCCACAGATTTTCTATGGGATTAAGGTCTGGAGACTGGCTAGGCTACTCCAGGACCTTAATGTGCTTCTTCTTGAGCCACTCCTTTGTTGCCTTGGCCGTGTGTTTTGGGTCATTGTCATGCTGGAATACCCATCCACGACCCATTTTCAATGCCCTGGCTGAGGGAAGGAGGTTCTCACCCAAGATTTGACGGTACATGGCCCTGTCCATCGCCCCTTTTGATGCGGTGAAGTTGTCCTGTCCCCTTAGCAGAAAAACACCCCCAAAGCATAATGTTTCCACCTCCATATTTGACGGTGGGGATGGTGTTCTTGGGGTCATAGGCAGCATTCCTCCTCCTCCAAACACGGCGAGTTGAGTTGATGCCAAAGACCTCGATTTTGGTCTCATCTGACCACAACACTTTCACCCAGTTCTCCTCTGAATCATTCAGATGTTCATTGGCAAACTTCAGACGGGCATGTATATGTGCTTTCTTGAGCAGGGGGACCTTGCGGGCGCTGCAGGATTTCAGTCCTTCACGGCGTAGTGTGTTACCAATTGTTTTCGTGGTGACTATGGTCCCAGCTGCCTTGAGATCATTGACAAGATCCTCCCATGTAGTTCTGGGCTGATTCCTCACCGTTCTCATGATCATTGCAACTCCACGAGGTGAGATCTTGCATGGAGCCCCAGGCCGAGGGAGATTGACAGTTTTTTTGTGTTTCTTCTATTTGCGAATAATCGCACCAACTGTTGTCACCTTCTCACCAAGCTGCTTGGCGATGGTCTTGTAGCCTTGTGTAGGTCTACAATCTTGTCCCTGACATCCTTCGAGAGCTCTTTGGTCTTGGCCATGGTGGAGAGTTTGGAATCTGATTGATTGATTGCTTCTTTGGACAGGTGTCTTTTATACAGGTAACAAGCTGAGATTAGGAGCACTCCCTTTAAGAATGTGCTCCTAATCTGAGCTCGTTACCTGTATAAAATACACCTGGGAGCCAGAAATCTTTCTGATTGAGAGGGGGTTAAATACTTATTTCCCTAATTTAAAATGCAAATCAATTTATAACATTTTTGACATGCGTTTTTCTGGTTTTTTTGTTGTTATTCTGTCTCTCACTGTTCAAATAAACCTACCATTAAAATTATAGACTGATCATTTCTTTGTCAGTGGGTAAATGTACAAAATCAGCAGGGGATCAAATACTTTTTTCCCTCACTGTAAATCATTATTTGAATATGTTGGTAAGCCGTTGTATAAAAGTGATAATGCCCTCGAAGGCGATGTTTGGAGGATATATTGGCACGGTTTATATATCCAATATATCCTCCAAACAGCAGCTTCGAGGGCTTTATCACTTAAACATACTTTAGATCTGGTTTTAGTCGTTTAAGTTTACACTGAAAGGGTTTTTCCATACCTACTGTTTGGACTTAGGCAACGCGAAAATACGCTTAGGTGGCCCACCCAAGGATTTAAATGGCAGAAAAATCCCTGTAATCACTGATTTAAGCTAAAGTTTACTAACCCAGTTGTACAGTGCCTTGCAAAAGTATTCAGCCCCCTTGGCGTTTTTCCTATTTTGTTGCATTACAACCTGTAATTTAAATGGATTTTTATTTGGATTACATGTAATGGACATACACAAAATAGTCCAAATTGGTGAAGTGAAATTAAAAAAATAACTTGTTTCAAAAAATTGTTAAAAATAAATAACGGAAAAGTGGTGCGTGCATATGTATTCACCCGCTTTGCTATGAAGTCCCTAAATAAGATCTGGTGCAACCAATTACCTTCAGAAGTCACATAATTAGTTAAATAAAGTCCACCTGTGTGCAATCTAAGTGTCACATGATGTCACATGATCTCAGTATATATACACCTGTTCTGAAAGGCTCCAGAGTCTGCAACAACACTAAGCAAGGGGCACCACCAAGCAAGCGGCACCATGAAGACCAAGGAGCTCTCCAAACAGGTCAGGGACAAAGTTGTGGAGAAGTACAGATCAGGGTTGGGTAAAAAAATATCAGAAACTTTGAACATCCCACAGAGCACCATTAAATCCATTATTAAAAAATCGAAAGAATATGGCCCACAACAAACCTGCCACCAAAACTCACGGACCAGGCAAGGAGGGCATTAATCAGAGGGGCAACAAAGAGACCAAAGATAACCCTGAAGGACCTGCAAATCTCCAAAGCGGAGATTGGAGTATCTGTACATACAGTGGGGGAAAAAAGTATTTAGTCAGCCACCAATTGTGCAAGTTCTCCCACTTAAAAAGATGAGAGAGGCCTGTAATTTTCATCATAGGTACACGTCAACTATGACAGACAAAATGAGAATTTTTTTCTCCAGAAAATCACATTGTAGGATTTTTTATGAATGTATTTGCAAATTATGGTGGAAAATAAGTATTTGGTCAATAACAAAAGTTTCTCAATACTTTGTTATATACCCTTTGTTGGCAATGACACAGGTCAAATGTTTTCTGTAAGTCTTCACAAGGTTTTCACACACTGTTGCTGGTATTTTGGCCCATTCCTCCATGCAGATCTCCTCTAGAGCAGTGATGTTTTGGGGCTGTCGCTGGGCAACACGGACTTTCAACTCCCTCCAAAGATTTTCTATGGGGTTGAGATCTGGAGACTGGCTAGGCCACTCCAGGACCTTGAAATGCTTCTTACGAAGCCACTCCTTCGTTGCCCGGGCGGTGTGTTTGGGATCATTGTCATGCTGAAAGACCCAGCCACGTTTCATCTTCAATGCCCTTGCTGATGGAAGGAGGTTTTCACTCAAAATCTCACGATACATGGCCCCATTCATTCTTTCCTTTGCACGGATCAGTCGTCCTGGTCCCTTTGCAGAAAAACAGCCCCAAAGCATGATGTTTCCACCCCCATGCTTCACAGTAGGTATGGTGTTCTTTGGATGCAACTCAGCATTCTTTGTACTCCAAACACGACGAGTTGAGTTTTTACCAAAAAGTTATATTTTGGTTTCATCTGACCATATGACATTCTCCCAATCCTCTTCTGGATCATCCAAATGCACTCTAGCAAACATCAGATGGGCCTGGACATGTACTGGCTTAAGCAGGGGGACACGTCTGGCACTGCAGGATTTGAGTCCCTGGCGGCGTAGTGTGTTACTGATGGTAGGCTTTGTTACTTTGGTCCCAGCTCTCTGCAGGTCATTCACTAGGTCCCCCCGTGTGGTTCTGGGATTTTTGCTCACCGGTCTTGTGATCATTTTGACCCCACGGGGTGAGATCTTGCGTGGAGCCCCAGATCGAGGGAGATTATCAGTGGTCTTGTATGTCTTCCATTTCCTAATAATTGCTCCCACAGTTGATTTCTTCAAACCAAGCTGCTTACCTATTGCAGATTCAGTCTTCCCAGCCTGGTGCAGGTCTACAATTTTGTTTCTGGTGTCCTTTGACGGCTCTTTGGTCTTGGCCATAGTGGAGTTTGGAGTGTGACTGTTTGAGGTTGTGGACAGGTGTCTTTATACTGATAACAAGTTCAAACAGGTGCCATTAATACAGGTAACGAGTGGAGGACAGAGGAGCCTCTTAAAGAAGAAGTTACAGGTCTGTGAGAGCCAGAAATCTTGCTTGTTTGTAGGTGACCAAATACTTATTTTCCACCATAATATGCAAATAAATTCATTAAAAATCCTACAATGTGATTTTCTGGAGAGAAAAAATCTCAATTTGTCTGTCATAGTTGACGTGTACCTATGATGAAAATTACAGGCCTCTCTCATCTTTTTAAGTGGGAGAACTTGCACGATTGTTGGCTGACTAAATACTTTTTTCCCCCACTGTAGGACCACTTTAAGCCGTACACTCCACAGAGCTGGGCTTCATGGAAGAGTGGCCAGAAAAAAGCCATTGCTTAAAGAAAAAAATAAGCAAACACATTTGGTGTTCGCCAAAAGGCATGTGGGAGAATCCCCAAACATATGGAAGAAGGTACTCTGGTCAGATGAGACTAAAATTTAGCTTTTCGGCCATCCCCACAGTGAAGCATGGTGGTGGCAGCATCATGCTGTGGGGATGTTTTTCATCGGCAGGGACTGGGAAACTGGTCAGAGTGAAGGAATGATGGATGGCGCTAAATACAGAGAAATTCTTGAGGGAAACCTGTTTCAGTCTTCCAGAGATTTGAGACTGGGACGGAGGTTCACCTTCCAGCATACTGCTAAAGCAACACTTGAGTGGTTTAAGGGGAAACAGTTAAATGTCTTGGAATGGCCTAGTCAAAGCCCAGACCTCAATCCAATTAAGAATCTGTGGTATGACTTAAAGATTGCTGTACACCAGCAGAACCCATCAAACTTGAAGGAGCTGGAGCAGTTTTGCCTTGAAGAATTGGCAAAAATCCCAGTGGCTAGATGTGCCAAACTTGTAGAGACATACCCCAAGAGACTTGCAGCTGTAATTGCCTGCAAAAGGTGGCTCTACAAAGTATTGACTTTGGGGTGGTGAATAGTTATGCACACAAGTTTTGTTTCACAAGAAAAAATATTTTGCATCTTCAAAGTGGTAGGCATGTTGTGTAAATCAAATGATACAACCCCCCAAAAAATGCCAAGGGGGGTGAATACTTTCGCAAGCCACTGTAACTGTGTTGTGTCTTTGTAGGGAGTTTCTGCTGAAACACCCCAGGCACTCAGCCTCTCTCAGCATCAGGAAGACCAGCGTCATGAAGAAGGGAGGTGTTCTCTCCCCTGACTTCCTCAAGCTTTTTCTCCCTTCATTATTCATTTCTCACATACTCGCAGTTGGCCTGGGGTAAGGGACTGAGCATTTTGTAACTTAAACACAGTACAAATACATGCAGTCTATTGAATACTTGCAAAGCTGCCTTTTACTATTACTAAAAGTACGGTGTCCCAGATGGTTGTCGAATTGTTTTGTATTTTAGCGAAATGCCTTTTGAGAGAGTTGTAATACAATAAAGTAAACACTACCCTGTTGAGGAAAAGTAGGCTAAGTGAAAGCATGCCGCTGGCCATGGATAGATATTTCAGAGCAGCCATGATTCATTTTTACTTGAATCAAAATAACATTTTTAATGGCCTTTCTTTGCTATTCTGTCCTTCTCAGGATATACATTGGGAGGCGCCTCAGCACGTACAGCACCTACTGAAGCTGATGCTGCATTATGACACCACTGTTGTGACTCATACAGCTGTCATGTCTTCAAATGGGGCAACTTCAGAATCCAAGGAGAAGTGGTTGATGTAGCATTCTCCATTTTAGCTGATTGCCTCAAATTGTATCTTCTGAATGCTGTGACTGCTTCTTTCTCCCAGATATGTCTTGAATCAGGAACTGATTTGTGGTGCCTTGTTCCTCTCGCTATTTAGAATGCTGATGTTTTATATTGAACTGCTGCCAATTGGCATTGTTGTTTCTCGTTTTCTTAAGCATATTGAGTTTGTGGTTTGCCTGATTTTTATTCTTAAGGGAATGATTAATGTAAATTAATATTAATTGTGAAATAATTTCCTGCACTAATTTTCTTTGAAAAAAGCTGGGGTTGTGAATACATTTCATGCTACATGTGAATAAATTTCATGCTACATGTGAAAGGAAGGGTGTGAATTCCAACTTTGGGGGGGGTCTCTAATTTAACCATTTATTTGTTTAAAATGCTATTGTGTACTGTTACAGTGGTAAAGACAAAAATAAAAGCTTATTCCAAATGAAATGAACACCCCCACCACTCTGTCATGGTTTAAACCCGTGACAGTTGGTTCAGGTTCTTTCAATTGCATTCATCTCTCTTCTGTCTGTCTGCCTCTCTGTCTGTCTTGAGCTTTCACTAGAAAACTTGCAACATTCTATTGACTGGGTTCAGCCGGCTAGCAAACTTGCAACATTATCAACTGGGCCCTCATGCCGATGAGCTCAGAACAGACACTTGTATTTGAGTCCTGTATTTCAGCCCCTTTTCAGGTGTCCCAACTTTTCTTTTTACAAAAAATGTCAATTTGTTAGCAACACAATTAATTCAGGCTACATGAGTGCAGGCCTAAAGAAAATCGCCGAATGTCATTACACGTTTTGGTGTTTTGTAACAGATGTCTCTTTCCATTCATCCAATGGCTGGTGCACAGTGCACTGTTTGGATGCTGGAATTAGTGGAGTGGATGAACGTGCACAGGTAGCCTCAATTTTGAAGTGATTTGTTTGACAATCAGATAAAAACATTATGACTGGTTGTGTTCATGCCACATTAAAAGGTAATACATGTTTAACGTTAAAATACATGTCTTTACTATTAGGCCCATAAATGTAGAAACTATTCAAGCACAATCATGATGAAATGTTTTGTTTGTTTTTCGTAACTACAGTATATTATAAATACGAAACAATGTAAATGTTTTTATTTGGTAATTTATTTTACAGTGTCAGCTGGTACTATATCTGGTACAGAATATGGTAAGAAGTGGTACTTTCAGGTACTCCAAAGAATTGCCTGGTACCACATCTGCAGTGGCGCTTGTTTTAAAGCATCCCAAGTTATGTAATTAGCATGCAGTTTTAAAGAAAATTATAGGTCAATATCACTGTGAAATAAGATGTCTCCAATTTTTGTATGATCAGTAAGTCATTCATATAATAATCTTTGCTACTTACATTGTATTTTTTGAGCACTCATATGAATTCCCTCATTTTCTCTGAATACTGCAACTTATTGAATAGACATCTACAGTATCATCTAGCTCCAGGACTATTCTCACCCATTTAAAGTAATGGAGGCATAATGCAGATGAATACAATTAGATTTTATTTAACTTTGGTCAACATAATTAAACAAGTGAATACACTGCCACCATGTTAAGAATGATTAAACAGAGATAGGCTTTATTACCAGTGTTCCTGTTTTTAATATCAGTACAGGTCTATTCAACCATCATTTTTGCATTGATAGAACTTGGAAAACAAAGTATGCAGTTTTGACTTTAGTGGCATCCCAATGAATGATTTAAAGGGCACATGTAAGAAGAGGTTTGTCTGAATCTCCTGCTCTTACTACACAAAGAACCATAAACTTTCCATGTTTTGGAGGAACTCTGTATATCACTAGATCTATCAGTATGATGTGCAGTACTCTTCCTCTGACTATTATATACCTTGTGTTTTCACAGACAGCCGCAAATAGCAGCAGTAATATGAGACAAATCTATAAAATAGAATAAAAAAATAATGCACATAAGGTTTGTAAAACATTTGGGGACATAACCGGTAGCTGTCATTGATAGACGTAGGTATTAAGGCTGCAGAATCCCTTTGTCTTGCGTCTCTTCCCATTAAGTTTCCAGCCTGTATCTTAAATGAGAGCAACACATAAATACATATCTTGACACTTGTACATGGTCAGTCTCAAATGGTGATTCTGAAACTTAAGAGTAGTTATTTTAGTGATAGCTTGAAAGAACTACTCAAAAGACCGCGGTGCGACTTTACATTTTTTCCACCTCACTACAACATAAAAACATGCAAACAATTCTAAACATGATTTCAATTTTAAAACACATCTGTAGTTCTATTTACTTTTATTAAGTGGATGACACCATAAAGGTGTATTTGAATAGATACAGTCAGTGAGATAACGTTACCATTTCTGGGGGATAAATTGGGGATAGGAGGGAGTGGGTGGAGAAAAGAAGATGTCCACTTTCCAAATTCACGACCTGTTGCAAGTGCTTTAGCCTGAACGCATGGTCAATGGGGAATGTTAACAGGTAGGCCTATAACGCATGAAATATCCATGTTTCAGAAAGCCCAAAAAATCTTAATGAGGGTGTTACAATGACAAGAGGTCATTTTCAGGGCTTTCCATAGTTCGGTTGTTAGATTATGAAATGAAGGCTGAAAATGTCAACACAAACACCAATGTTCAAGAGTTTGACCTCTTGCGTGTGCCGTTCCATTGATTCAACGCAAGGTGGGCTCTCAGGGTCCGATCTTGGCCCCGGCACTGATTCACCCAAGACTAAATCAACCTGACTCAAAAGAAAACAGGCCGACCAATCAACCTCCTGCCACAACAAAAAGAGGAGGAGGACGAGAGGGCTGTTTGTTTCTGTTACAGATAAACCACTAGGCTTAACTATCCAGGAACAGTAAAGCCTTGTCGTCAGGATGGAGCCCAATACTTTTTTTAGTTGATCTTGTCCTGGAAAATGTACAGGTTGTTGGTGGCCGCCACAGCGATGACGTTTTCTTTGGGGTGCCAGGCGGTGTGCAGGATCTTCTTGTTGAAGTCCAGGCTGTCCACGCTGATTTCATCTTTCTTCCTCTTGCCACCGGTGGAGACTTTGCGGGGTTTGAGTGTAGCCCGCGGTTTGCTGCACTCCCTGGAGGCCTCCAGTGTAATGTCCTTCCTCGTGTTCCGGTCAAACATCCGGAAAAAGTTGTTGTAGGAGCCGGTCATGATGGCACTGAGAAAGGAAGGAACCTGGGTAATTTATAATTCTCCAAAGATACTCCTTAAAAATGTACATATTGGCAGAAAAGTTGTCCAAATAACAACATAGTAGTTGCAGAATGCCTTAAACAGAGAAAGTGCTAGAGTTTCTTACCTGTCGCTACCGTTCCAGCAGCACTCAAACTTGTCGAAGATGCAATCATTTTCATACAACGAGCAAAGCTTGCTGCGAAGGTATTCGTGAACCTGAGCGGGAGAATGTTGATTAGTGTATTTGGAAAATAATTGCATCTTTCCAGCTATTCTATACACCTAACTGGACAATTGTGGACCACACTAAAAATGATGCCGTTATTGGTAGTGTTATCACTAGGAAGAGCAATGTAGGTACCTGATACGTCTCGACTGGCCTGTTCTCCATGTTGAGGTCCCACACCTTGACGGAGAGGTAGTCCCGTGTCATCATGTAGCGCCCGCTGTGACTGAACTTCACGTCAGAGATGGACGAGATGATCTCAGAGAAAAACGACCTGCTGCTTGGATCCTCAGGCTCCTCAAAGACTGCAATCACAAACGTGGAAATATTCAAAAGGACAGACAAAACCCCTGAAAATAGACAATCTAAACTAATTTATCTGTGAATGAACATCATTTAGAATGCAGAGAACAAGGCTCTATGAATACTCACACTTGGTGTGCCTATCGCAGAGTGCTGCTGTTCGCATGTCACAGAGGCGTATGGTGCCTTTGCTACTGCTGTACACAAATACATTGCATTGGTTTGGATGGCACTCAGCCGCTGTGATCACCTCTGTCAGTTCCTCCATGTTGGCAGGCTTGATGTCTACAATGTCTGAGAACACACTGTTAAGGAAATTAACTGAAATAGGTCTAAAGGCGTCAAACATTGGCTCCCTTGCACGATTCACTATCTCTTCTGAAATAAGTTGAAATTGAAGAAACTTTTGGTGTTCACACCTAAATCTAAACTGAAATTGAGAACTGTATACGCTAATAGAGGACAGTTTGGACGAAGCAAACATTTGCATCTAAAAGTCATGATGATGGGGACTGATACGTTTTCAGAAAAGGATACTAAAACTTCGGTCTGTGATTTCCAAGTGCCATAGATTAATTCTTAGATCATCAGCGGAGAGGTACGTTTGATGATCGCTATTTACAGAAATTGAATTAATATGATATGTGTGAGCGTTGGCAAACACCCTACGAGGACTTGCTTCTACCATGAGATCCATGGGCATCAGCACTGGTACCTGTAACCACAGGACAGATTTATTCAGGGGAGGAAGCTATAAGCATGCAGAGCCTGTGTTTTTCCTTGTACAGTGTCTGTTGAAATCTTAAAAGGTAAAGCAACATTAAACCAACCCGGAGGGAGGTAATTCTAAAGGGATCCCTGAGACGTCCGTCTTCGTCTTTCAAGTTGTAACCCTCAGCCCGCTTGTCTCGTTCACCGATTTTCCACAATTTGATCGTTTTGTCTGTACAAAAAAAAAAAAAAAGTATGTTGAGGGTGAAGAGAACCTAACAAAAAGGTTAGTAGGTTAAAGCAAAATGTTCTTACCATTTGTTGAGAGTAGAAAGTGAGCTGAGTTTTGTTGGGGTAACCATCTTATTTTGTTAATTTTTTCCTCAATTTCTAAACTTTTCAAGTAGTCAAATTCAGGTTCGTGACTCTGAAAAGTGCTATAAACGTTGTATTCCCCTCGCAGGTGTGGTCGATTCTTACACTGAAAGAGAAAAGTAGATGTGCACTGCGTGACAAACTTGGATATTAAGCATGTTTTATATTTAGAATTTCATCCAGTGCCTTTCTTTCCATAACAACCTATCATACCTGACTCCAAAAATGTATGTCAGTGTTCATGAAAATACATTTAGCTTGTCATTATAAAATTCACCTCCTGTTCATGTTGAAATATGACAACTCTGCCTCCCTTGTCTCCAGTTGCTAGCAACTCTCCAGAATGGTTGAATTCAACCGTTGAGATGATATCAGCTGAAATGAGGACATGTCACATTAAATCTGGATTCTGGAACATGATCATGTGTAATGTATAAGGGCTGTTCTAATCAAATAGATACACATCAGCAAAAGAACAGCACCTGGTAAAGAATAACACCAAAACCAATATTTAAAAAAAACAATCATGGTGCAACTTTCATGGGTGCACACACTATGCATAGTAGCCGACAGAGCAGCGTGTGGATTTCAATATTTGCATCCCTGAAAATAGTTGCAATATCAGTCAACGCAAGAAAAATGACTATGACTTTGAATGAATCAAACAAACTGACTCCCTCCCTACTGCTTCAGAATGTTCAATTGCCATATTCCCGACGCAGCCCTTTGACGTCACTGACAAACTCGCCCCCACATAACTAGCTACAGTAGTTAGCAAGATGACGCGCTAGTTTACGACAGTGCGTTTATCTTACTACCTACATTACAATAATTGAGACGTATTCTGACTTCCTAATTGTTATTATATGTTACATACATGTGCGGGACATAAGTTACAGGGGGAGGTTGTTTGGGTAAAACAGCTTGCTAATAATTCTAGCCAACTTGATTTGCAAGCAAGAAGAGCTAGCTCACATGCTAACGTTAGCTAGTTAGAAAAACAAACTCAGCATTGCCCAGCAGTGGTACTCATATACATGCAGTGTCATGACTTTGTTTGTGGAAAGACAGTAAGTCAAAGGCGTAGTTAGCGAAATAATAAGATTACAGCATCACATCATTGATCACATTTTAGCTCAAACGCTAGTAACGTTAGCTAACTCACTCGTTAACCTAACTAGCTAACGTTACTGTACTCACCTTCTGCAACATCTTCATCTATCGCTCCCTTCACTTGTGAGAAACACCACTGAAAATCATTTCCACCGGCAACTCCTGCATAACAACAATATTGGAATCATTACTTAGCTAGCGTCAGTTCACCAATCCATTTAGAGTCAAATGCTGTGTAAGTTAAAACTTGCATTCAGGCCACATAGCAGCAAGTGAGTGGTATGGGGACCCTGTCCCGGCTACAAAAGTAGCTTACCTGCCATTGTTTCATTTAGCAGAGTTAGCTATTACTGAACACGGCTTGCACTGCTTATTCAACCAATGCAACTTGCGTGAGGTAAAAATAGTCAACATTCACAGGCAAAGTGAGGAGTCAGGGATCACGGAAATCGTCCGTGATTTTTTCCATCCAAAATGGCGCATATTGCATAACACAATGACGTAATTTCGACATGTCACCAAGCATCTTTAAGTTATAATAAAAAATAACATGCCACTTAGCAGACGCTTATCCAAAGCGACTTACAGTCATGTGTGCACACATGTTTACGTATGGGTGGTCCCGAGGATCGAACCCACTACCCTGGCGTTTCAAGCGCCATGCTCTACCAATTGAGCTACAGAAGACCACAGCTATCATCCACCCATTCATTCATCCCCAGCTGTAGGCAGTTTTGTCTATGTTTGAGTCAGTCTACATTTAGGCTCGGCCCTACTCCTTGCAATTTAATTGAGACAACAGAAAAACTGGATTAATTCAAATGGATCCTCACCCCTCATGTTGATGACTGCAGTGGAAAGTAAAGTATGTATGGTTGTAAATGTAACCTAAGAAGCGTACCTGTTGAAAGAGTCTTTAAAGCAATTCAAGTGATTGGCTACTACTGTTAGAGACATTTTAATAAACAATAATTTGTTGAAATAATATTATGGAATGTAAGATGTGTATGAAATGTATAATATATTATTTGCGGGAAAATACATATATTTATAAGAAACAACTTTTTATGTGTTTATTGTGACACCTGGTGGTTACCTGTGTTGCACCGGCAGTGTCAACATGGCGGCAGTCAGTAATTCATTGGGCAGTGCAGTCAAATTGATTTTCCGTTTTTTTAAATGATAATTCCACACAATGAGGTTGAAATAACACTCTGAAATTGTAAAAATAATGATAATGCCCTTTTAGTGTAAGAGCATTTTGAAAAAAATTTACACATGGAATTTTAGCCTGTTCAGTTGGGATGGAGTTTTTGGCCCACAGCATGACATCACAATATGATCTGATTATTCTGACCAATGACCAGTCATAATTTATTTGCATATGTATCATCCTGCTTTGAAGGGTGTTATGATTCTGATGGTTTGTTGCCACAGATGGTTTGTTTACGTTTTACCTTAGTGGCTGGGCCTAAAGCTGGAAGGCTCGCAGTAGGCCTTCCAATTCATCCCGAAGGGGTTCGATGGGGTTGAGGTCAGGGCTCTGTGCAGGCCAGTCAAGTTCTTCCACACCGATCTCAACAAATAATTTCTGTATGGACCTCGCTTTGTGCACAGGTGTCATGTCATGCTGAAAATGGAAAGGGTCTTCCCCAAACTGTTGCCACAAAGTTGGAAGCACAGAATCATCTAGAATGTAATTGTATGCTGTAGCGTTAAGATTTCCCTTCACAGGAACTAAGGGGCCTAGCCCGAACAATGAAAAACAGCCCCAGACCATTATTCCTCCTCCACCAAACTTTACAGTTGGCACTATGCAATCCTGCTCCTGGCATCCGCCAAACCCAGATTCATCCGTCGGACTGCCAAATGGTGAAGCGTGATCTTAGGCTTGTGTGTGGCTTTTTGGCCATGGAAACCCATTTCATGAAGCTCCCCACGAACAGTTATTGTGCTGATGTTGCTTCCAGAGGCAGTTTGGAACTCGCGAGTGAGTGTTGCAACTGAGGACAAACAATTTTTACGCGCTACCTGCTTCAGGTCCCTTTCTTTGAGCTTGTGTGGCCTACCACTTTGTGGCTGAGCCGCTGTTACTCCTAGACATTTCCACTTCACAATAACAGCACTTAGTTGACCAGGGCAGCTCTAGCAGGGTAGAAATTTGTCGAACTGACTTGGTGGCATCCTATGACGGTGCCACGTTGAAAGTCACTGAACTCTTCAGTAACGCCATTCTACTGCCAATGTTTGTCTATGGAGATTGCATGGCTGTGTGCTTGATATTATACACCTGTCAGCAACGGCTGTGGCTGAAATAGTTGAATCTACTAATTTGAAGTGGTGTCCACATACTTTTGTATATATAGTGTACTTTAAGCCTACCAAAACTGATCATTTTAGTAACTTAAGTTAGTAACTTGAGTCACAATTTGAAGAGATACAGGACCTTCAGAAAGTATTCACATCCCTTTACTTTTTCAAAATGTTGTTGTGTTACAAGGTGGGATTATTATTGATTGAATTGTATTTTTTTTGTCAACGATCTACACAAAACACTCTAATGTCAAAGTGCAAGTAAAATTCTAACATTTCAAAAAAATGATATATCTTCATTACATAAGTATTCAACCCCCTGAGTCAATACATGTTAGAATCACCTTTGGCAGCGAAGAGATTTGCACACCTAGATTGTACAATATTTGCACATTATTCTTTTAAATAATTCAAGTTCTGTCAAGTTGGTTGTTGATCGTTGCTAGACAGCCATTTTCAAGTCTTGTCATAGATTTGCAAGCCGATATAAGTCAAAACTGTAACGAGGCCACTCAGGAACATTCAATGTTGTCTTGGTAAGCAACTCCAGTATAAATCTGGCCTTGTGTTTTAGGTTATTGTCCTGCTGAAAGGTGAAGTTGTCTCCCAGTGTCTGTTGGAAAGCAGACTGAACCAGGTTTTCCTCTAGGATTTTGCCTGTGCTTAGCTCTATTCTGTTTATTTTTATCCTAATAAACTTCCTAGTCCTTGCCGATGACAAGCATACACATAACATGATGCAGCAACCACCATGCTTGAAAATATGAAGAGTGGTACTCAGTGATGTGTAGTGTTGGATTTGCCCCAAACATAATGCTTTTGTATTCAGGACATAAAGTTAATTTATTTGTCACATTCTTTGCAGTTTTACTTTTTACAGGATGCATTTTTTTGAATATTTTTATTCTGTACAGACTTCCTTCTTTTCACTCTGTCATTTAGGTTAGTATTCTGGAGTAACTAGAATGTTGTTGATCCAACCTCAGTTTTGTCCTATCACAGCCATTCAACTCAGTAACTATTTTAAAGTCACCATTGGCCTCATGGTGAAATCCCTGAGCGGTTTCCTTCCTCTCCGGCAACTGAGTTAGGAAGGATGCCTGTAATTTTGTAGTGTCTTGGGGTATTGATATACCATCCAAAGTGTTATTAATAGCTTCACCATGCTCAAAAGGATAGTCAATGTATGCTTTTTTATTTGTACCCATCTACCAATAAGTGCCCTTCTTTGCGAGGCATTGGAAAACCTCCCTGGTCTTTGTGGTTGAATCTGTGTTTGAAATTCACTGCTCGACTGAGGGACCTTACAGATATTGTGATTGCAGAGACAGCGGAGGCTGCTGAGGGGAGAACAGCTCATAATAACGGAGCAAATGGAATGGCATCAAACACCTGGAAACCATGTGTTGGATGTATTTGATACAATTCCGCTCCAGTCATTACCATGAGCCCGTTCTCCACAATTAAGGTGCCACCAATCTCCTCTGTATAGAGATGAGGTAGTCATTCAAAAATCATGTTAAACACTATTATTGCACACAAAGTGAGTCCATGCAACTTATTATGTGACTTGTTAAGCAAATGTTTACTCCTGAACCTATTTAGGCTTGCCATAACAAAGAGGTTGAAAACTTACCGACTCAAGACATTTCAGCTTTTCATTTTTAATTAATTTGTACAAATTTCTAAAAACAGAATTCCACTTTGACATTATGGGGTATTGTGTGTAGGCCAATGACACAACATCTCAATTTAATCTATTTTAAATTCAGGCTGTAACACAACAAAATGTGGACAAGGTCAAGGGGTGTGAATACTTTCTGAAGGCACTGTATAGCCTACTGTGGTAGATGGCGCACAAGGGACATCTATTGGACATTTGGATACATTATTCTAAGTTCTTATAATTTAATTCTTCATTCAAAAATCTCCACTCGTTTTAAGTTTCATAACTGAAAAGCCCCAATTTCACACCTTCATAGAAATAATGTTTACTATGATTTTTCTATAATAGTTCTATTGAATGTGTACATAATCGGTGTACATTGTATGTTTCCTTTTTCCAAAGCCTTTGTGTGCACATGGGGTGTGTGCGCAAATGGGGTTCCTTAACCTCTAAGGTATAAGGAAAGGGGTATACCTAGTCAGTTGTACAACTGAATACATTCAACTGGAATGTTTCTTCCGCATTTAACCCAACCCCTCTGAATCAGAGAGGTGCGGGGGGCTGCCTTAATCGACATCCACGTCATCGGCGCCTGGGGAACAGTGGGTTAAAGGAGAGCTGTTGACTTTATTCCGCGCCTCCAGTAACACCACTGACTTCGATAGTTCCCCATCCCTTTGGGAATTCATTATAAGACAGCTAGAGGCTGCTTGTGGATGGTTACTCTGCTGCCTGTATGTTAACTTGTCACTATGACGCAAGGCAAACACTTGATGCAGTGGCTTTCTCTGGCTGTGGGCCACCTAGAGAGATTGATTGGTGAGCCTCCTGTTTTATCAAGGATCACATTCAGTTGACATGGTGCCTCAGGAGAAGTTGCCATTTCCCCCAGTAAAATATGCCTCATTACTGGCACACTCACAATAAAGGTATATTGACATCACCGGAGGCTGCTGAGGGGAGGAAGGCTCATAATAATGGCTGGAACGGAGCGAATGGAATGGCATCAAACACATGTATTTGATCCCATTCCGCTCCAGCCATTACCACGAGCCTGCCCTCCTCAATTAAGGTTCCACCAACCTCCCGTGATTGACATTGTTTCTCTCTGTGTAGTGTTACTTAGGCCCCTCAGCAACAACCTTGTCTCACTCATAAAAGTCGTCAGTGGGTATCTTTTCATATTATATGACTACATACAGATAAGATCCACTTAGGTGTTCATATTTAAGCAATAAGGCACGAGGGGGTGTTGTATATGGCCAATATACCACGGCTAAGGGCTGTTCTTAAGTGCCTGGATACAGCTCTTAGCCGTGGTATATTGGCCATATACCACAAACCCCCAAGGTGCCTTATTGCTATTATAAACTGGTTACCAACGTAATTAGAGCAGTAAAAATAAATGTTTTGTCATACCCGTGGTATACAGTCTGTTATACTACGGCTGTCAGCCAATCAGCATTCAGGGCTCGAACCACCCAATTTATTATATCTATTAATGCAACCATACATCATTTCATGCTTTTATTTTTTGACCAAACCATACAGTTGTGCAATCAGAAAATAGCATGTGATATCAGTATCATGCATATTTTAATCATCATGTTAAAGCACCTTGACCTATGGTATATTATTTTCATGAGCCATCAAAATCTCAAGCTAGATATTGTGTGTATGAAAGTCTGTCGAGAGGCTAACATATACGATATTCAGTGTGTTTTGCCCCAGTGAAGAAGCATCTGGTCACTTGAGCAGCTACACTCAAACTCACATATATAACACACAATACAGTATCACAGAGATCAATTAAACCTTCTGGATTCGATGTCGCCCCATTCCTCCATTCCACCCACCCCTCCCCCTCTCCCCTGGTCAGTCTCAGACACAATCCAATGGACCTGTCTGGTCAGCTCAGGTGCATGAGCTCTGCCCAACCCTCGGTCTTCACACACAACAGAAAAGACAAACACAATCAATTATTCAGTACTGACTCTTGCTTGGCTTCTGTGATTTTCTCATTATTTCTCTGCTGTTGCTTCTACTCTCCTCTTGCAAGCAGAGAGGAGAAACTGAGAGATATGAGGCCTGCGGATTTGGTCTTGGTCTGGCTTGTTAAATTGGCCTTCAAAACTGTCCTCACTGCAGACCTACTAAAGAGCCCTATGGGTCTATATAACAGCTTGTAAGATAATATTCGGTTTGTTTGTTTCTTTTATTATATAAGAATACCTAACATGGTCAATTAGTCACAAAAGTTGCACAAGTGCTACATAGATTATGTGTAGGGTATATAATTACCTGCACTTGTGGCTACTTTTTATTTATTTATTAAATCACACACAAGACATTTGTAAAGCTCTATAATGGTACTGTATAGTCATACTCTATAGTTTCAACAAGATACAAAGGGATGTCGTTGCCTTTAGTATATTGTATTCCACTAGATGGCGTTATGTCACTGACTATAGCAAGAACTAGTAATGGCGTCTTTTTGTAGGCACTAACTCCGCCATGGTTTATTGGACAAAGCCTATGAGGAAAATGAATGCCGTTTTGGATAAACGCCGAAATGAGGTCTGTGGTAAACACAGGCTTAGGAGACCTTATACCTTTTGTTCTATGAGATAATGTTAATCAACTAACATCACTTTTTTGTGAATTTTGAAGAATTTGTCGTAATTTAAAAAAACAAATCACATGAAGGCTTCATAATTAATAATGGTCATGGTAACTGACTACTATTATCTCATAGAACAAAATGTATAAGATCTCCTAAGCCTGTGTTAACCTCGTACCTTATTTTCGACATTTATTCCAAAACCCTATTCTTTCCCAATTAATTTTTCCAATAGAGATGGCTGAACAAACTAGAGGTAACTTATTTATTGGTTTTAGGACTACAAGCTGGCGAGCTCTATTCACAGTCCTTACAGCCATAGTAGCCCTCCTTTAGCATACAGGCCATTTTGAAAGATCAGCCTAAAACAATGTGAACAACTTACTGTCTTAATTCACATGTGACTGGATCAGTATGTATTCTAAGCATCAACTGCTTGTGTACCTGACATTGTATTGACTCATTGAAGACATTTGCAAAAACAGGGAGGACCAATCAAGACACTCTTTAAATGAATCTTTACAATGGTATTATTTCTATGACATGTTCAGATGAACAGATTCCACACATGCAATTGAGCAACCAATACATTTGGTTTCATCTCACCTACTTTCAAATGCAAACTTGTTTCTAGTGTTAACAATTATTCAATAGGACAGTTACCTCTTTTTTGTTTCACAATCAAAATGAATATATATCAAGTGAAGCTAAAACAAATATCTTTGTTTTAATTTGGAATTAATCATACCCGAATAGGCCATTCCCTGGCCTATTGGAATCCTTCTGTTATAACAACAGATAAGAAATAAGAGGGGTTCAATTGCACTTGGATCTTCTCTTCTTCCTACAGCCATGACCTCACTCTGGGGAAATGGTGGAGACTGTGTGTACCCTGACTCTCAATAATGCCAGACAATGAAGCATTGGCTCATAACATGCCACAGTACAGGACACGTTTAAAGGGCTTAGTACCTAATAAAGTAGCAAGTCTTCAAATCAATGTCAGAAGATCAGGGGGCCACTGGGACCTTTCATAACACATGTATGTGCAAGTTCAATTGCAGTGTAAAGGTTACACTTCCACATTGAACTGGTCCACTCTGAGTTCATGTACGCCATAGATTTCAAGAATTGTTTATTGAAGAAATGCAGCTTTGATAAATCTTAGGCTGCAGGTGTTTGAACTTAGTGTTGTACTCTGTCATTACTGTAATGTGTTTGGCAGTATACTGTAGCTACATGCTTTTCTGATGCTAAGAGATTTTAATATTTTCTATAAAGTACAATAAGTTGCACTGTTATTTTGTCACGAATTTACTTCAATAAATAATTTAAACAACACCAATGTAAATATGTCACAGATGTTATACAGTGTTAATAATGTTGCTAATTGAATTCAGGAGCTTCAGGAGCACAAACACACTATCTCAGTGATTAATTACAGTTTCTCCATCTGCGTTTCATAAAAGCTGTCCCTCTTTATCTCTGGTGAACGTGTCCTTTACTCGAACAGAGACACTCCTCCAGCATTTCCACCCACTTTGTTTGTCAGTCTTTGATCCACATTATTCCAGTTAAAGTTACACCCATGTGCTGCAAGTTGAAACGTTCATCGTTGCTCAGGGGAACCTTATACCCGTGGCGCATTATGCTGTTATCCTTCCCTTTAGCGGCAGAACTCTCCTATGGTGCGGGAGAAAAGACTACTCACGACAACATTTTATGATCTCTGTGATGAAACTGTTTCTTTCTCCTCACATGTTACATAGATCTGTCCATTTAATCCAAGATGTAATGTCACAGCACCAGATACAGCATTCACATTCTTTGTATTGTGACATACATTTTGAAAACGGCTGATGTTGAGCTGAAACAGCTATGAATATTATAATAGAAAAATAGTCAACCAAAACAACCTGTGCTTGTGTGTGTGATTGTGTGTGTGCGTGCGTGCGTGTGCGCGTGGTTTGAGATAAGACAGACAGACAGACATGAGGGGTACAAAGCAGGATTAATGAGTTAGCCTGCTAACTTGCCTAAATATTCTGAAATAACTTTCTATTTTTTAGAAAGATACGCTTGAAATGGGCATGGTCTAATTGACTCAACAAACAAAAAGACATAGGTTAGTTTAGATTTATTAATGAAAAGAGTTTGGGAAAGTCTGTTTATGAATTATAGGGATGGTTACTTTAGTGCAAATATACCTTAGAAAGTGTAGGCCTATTTCTGTATTCTGTATCCCAGACCTATAGGACATTTTATCAGCATGAACAAGATTTATCTCTTATCAAAGTGAAATAATTCAATAAATCTCAGAATCTCAGTCAAAATTGAAAGGACACTCTTAGTCAGATCAAAAATCAAATCAAATCAAATTGTATTGGTGAAATGTGCCGAAACCAACAGGTGTAGTAGACCTTAATGCTTACTTACGAGCCCATTCCCAACAGTGCAGAGTTAAAAAGTAAGACAAATATTTGCTAAATACAACCGGAAATAGTAACACAATAAAAACAACAATCAGGCTATATACAAGGAGTATCAGTACCGAGTCAATGTGCAGGGGTATGAGATAGTTATGGTAATTGAGGTAATACTGTATGTACATATGGGCAGGGGTAAAAGTGACTAGGCAATCTGGATATATAATAAACAGAGTCTGTGTGAGTGTCTGTGTGAGTGTGTGTGTGGTGTCAATATGCATGTGTGTATGTGTGTGTGTGTGTGTGTGTGTGTGTGTGTGTGTGTGAGACAGAGAGAGCAAAAGAGCTCAGTTTCCATGTTACTATGCTCCATCTCTGTCTGACGTGCACACACACACACACCATCTGGTCACTAGTGGAGTCACTGCTGTGTGTGTGTGTAGAGTCTAGTGAGTGTGCATAGAGCCATTGCGAGGTAGTCAGTGCAAAACAATTAAGAAAGAATAGATGGTGAACAACTATACTGAATGTCATACAGTGGAGGCTCCTCAGAGGAGGAAGGGGAGGACCATCCTCCTCAGTGAATCTCATAAAAATAGAAATACAAATAGTGAAACATTAAAAAAGTTATCCTTTTTAGATAAAACTATACTAACTATATTCACGTCACAAAATAATTGATTAATACACACTGTTTTGCAATGAAGGTCTACAGTAGCCTCAGCAGCACTCTGTAGGGTTGAACCATGGTGTAGCCGGAGGACAGCTAGCTTCTGTCCTCCTCTGGGTACATTGACTTCAATACAAATCCTAGGAGGCTCATGGTTCTCACCCCCTTCCATAGACTTACACAGAGATTATGACAACTTCCAGAGAGCATCCTCCAACCTATCAGAGGTCTTGCAGCATGAACTGACATGTTGTCCACCCAATAAACGATCAGAGAATTAATCTAGTACTGAAAGCATAAGCTACAGCTAGCTATCAGTGCATAACATGTGGTGAGTAGTTGACTCAAACAATTCCAAAATATATATATGAGAGAGAGAGAGAGAGAGAGAGAGAGAGAGAGAGAGAGAGAGAGAGAGAGAGAGAGAGAGCTTTTCACAAGCGAAGGGAAAAGGTGAGGAGGAGAGTGCGCAGATAGATACGAGAATAATTATATATACAACGAGCTGTTTGTATGTGGCTGCTATGAAAGTGAACTGTGTTTGCGTGTGATCAGGGGTGTTAATTGCGCCGATTCTGTTGAAAAACGTTTCTTAAACGGAAGCAAACGAAACGGGGATAAATATAACTGAATTTATTCAATAGAAACTCTTGTTTGCAACTGTTGGACTAATGATTACACTCTAGATCAGCTCGATGCAGGCAAGACTGTGCAAGGAGGTATTGAATGTGTCACTGTCTGTCACCTTGATTACTCAAAATTCTCTCGACATGTGCACCTAGGTTGTAAACTTTCATTCATAGGCTAGGTTGTAGCAACCTCATGATGGGTACAGTGTCACGGTCGTCTAGGAGCGAAGGAGACCAAGGCGCAGCGTGTGCAAGAAACATGACTTTATTAATTAAAGTTTCGAACTACAAACAAAAGACGACTCATGAAGTCCACGGTTACACTGACCGAAACGGAACAAAAACCCACAACACCCAAAGGAAAACATACAGATAAATATGGCTCCCAATCAGAGATAACGAGCCGACAGCTGACACTCGTTACCTCCGATTGGGAGTCACATGACTACACAAGAACTAACCAAAACCACACACACCCAAATGAACACACCCTATTCCCAACCTAACCAAAACAAACCCCAACAAAACGAATACACCCTGGCTCAAATACAAGTCCCGGAGCCAGAGTGTGACAGTACCCCCCCCTAAAGGCGCGGACTGCGACCGCGCCTCAACTAGGGCTAACCAAGGGAGGGCTGGGTGGGCATACCTCTTCGGCGGTGGTTCTGGCTCTGGTCGTGGTCCCCACCCCACCATAGTCACTACCCGCTTTCGTAGCCTCCTCCAACTGACCACCCTCCAACTTAACCCCACCGGATTAAGGGGCAGCACCGGACTAAGAGGCAGCACCGGACTAAGGGGCAGCACCGGACTAAGGGGCAGCACCGAGCTAAGGGGCAGCACCGGACTAAGGAGCAGCACCGGACTGAATGGCGGATCCTGGCTGGCTGGCTCTGGCGGATCCTGGCTGGCTGGCGGATCCTGGCTGGCTGGCTCTGGCTGCTCATGGCTGGCTGACGGATCTGGCTGCTCATGGCTGGCTGACGGATCTGGCTGCTCATGGCTGGCTGACGGATCTGGCTGCTCATGGCTGGCTGACGGATCTGGCTGCTCATGGCTGGCTGACGGATCTGGCTGCTCATGGCTGGCTGACGGATCTGGCTGCTCATGGCTGGCTGACGGATCTGGCTGCTCATGGCTGGCTGACGGCTCTGGCTGGTCCTGTCTGGCGGAAGGCTCTGGCTGATCCTGTCTGGCGGAAGGCTCTGGCTGATCCTGTCTGGCGGAAGGCTCTGGCTGATCCTGTCTGGAGGAAGGCTCTAGCGGCTCCTGTCTGGCGGAAGGCTTTAGCGGCTCCGGTCTGGCGGACGGCTCTGAAGGCTCATGGCAGACGGGCGGCTTTGCAGGCTCAGTACAGACGGGCAGTTCATGCAGCGCTTGGCAGACTGACAGTTCAGACGGCGTTGGGCAGACGGGCAGTTCAGGCACCGTTGGGCAGACGGGCAGTTCAAGCGCCGTTGGGCAGACGGGCAGTTCAGGCGCCGTTGGGCAGACGGCAGACTCTGGCCGGCCGAGACGCACTATAGGCCTGGTGCGTGGTGCCGGAACTGGTGGTCCCGGGCTGAGGACACGCATCTCAGGGCTAGTGCGGGGAGCAGCAACAGGACGCACAGGACTCTGGGGACACACAGGAGGCTTGGTGCGTGGTGTAGGCACTGGTGGTACTGGGCTGGAGCGGGGAGGTGGCGCCGGAAATACCGGACCGTGCAGGCTTACTGGCTCCCTTGAGCACTGAGCCTGCCCAACCTTACCTGGTTGTATGCTCCCCGTCGCCCGACCAGTACGGGAAGGAGGAATAACCCGCACCGGGCTATGTAGGCGAACCGGGGACACCATGCGTAAGGCTGGTGCCATGTAAGCCGGCCCGAGGAGACGCACTGGTGGCCTGATGCGTTGGGCCGGCTTCATGACATCCGGCTCAACGCTCAATCTAGACCGGCCGATACGTGGAGTTGGAATGTACCGAACCGGGCTATGCACGCGTACAGGAGACACCATGCGCTCTACTGCGTAACACGGTGTCTGCCCGTACTCTCGCTCTCCACGGTAAGTACAGGGAGTAGGCGCAGGTCTCCTACCTGACTTCGCCACACTCCCTTTAAGGCCCCCCCCAAGAAATGTTTGGCTAGTGCTCACGGGCTTCCAGCCTTGCCTCCGTGCTGCCTCCTCATATTGCCTCCTCTCGGCTTTAGCTGCCTCCAGCTCTTCACGAGGGCGGCGATATTCTCCCGGTTGTGCCCAAGGACCCTTTCCATCCAGTATCTCCTCCCATGTCCATGAATCCTGTGTAGGTTGGTCCTGTTGCCGCTTGACACGCCGCTTGGTCCTAGATTGGTGGGTTTTTCTGTCACGGTCGTCTAGGAGCGAAGGAGACCAAGGCGCAGCGTGTGCAAGAAACATGACTTTATTAATTAAAGTTTCGAACTACAAACAAAAGACGACTCATGAAGTCCACGGTTACACTGACCGAAACGGAACAAAAACCCACAACACCCAAAGGAAAACATACAGATAAATATGGCTCCCAATCAGAGATAACGAGCCGACAGCTGACACTCGTTACCTCCGATTGGGAGTCACATGACTACACAAGAACTAACCAAAACCACACACACCCAAATGAACACACCCTATTCCCAACCTAACCAAAACAAACCCCAACAAAACGAATACACCCTGGCTCAAATACAAGTCCCGGAGCCAGAGTGTGACATACAGGAATAATTCTAGCATCATGTAGTAGCCTAAACCTATCGATGTTACATTGAGCTGGGTGAATGGAATATGAATGACAGTCATCCAATATGCTGTAATAGAAATAAGGCCATGTTCATAAAAACAAAACAAATCCTCCCTCATTTTAAACAGCACTGACCGCCACTGATGTCATAACACTATAAAATCCAACAGGAATTGACATATAAATCCCACTGTTGGAGTTTGCCTGTTTTAGATTTGACATCATCTTTATGCAAGTTCAAAGAGAATGCCAAACAAATGAGCTAGTGAGTACAGTATGTATCTGAAATTGATCACCTATACTGTAGATTATGTTTTATGTACACCAGATGCAGTATGCTTCCCAGAGACATAATATGGGATAGTTGTAACACTCTCAATAGAGCCCTACAGTGGAGTAGTCATAATACCCATAAAACCTAGCGGTCAAACAGAGAAATGGTTCCAACTGTTTTCCCTCCGTTCATTTTTCCCATAGGGAATTTTAGAAACACTTAAAATAAGGGTTGTGTTTCGTGTAGGCTTACCCTGCCATAACGTATTGATAACCATGTAAATCTCTCTTGGTCAAGGTGACTTTTATCAATATATTTGGATCTATTTACTCTCAGGTACGGAAATGCTAATTAGCATCAAAGTAGACACCATGCAAGCCTACAAATCCCTGCAAGCTCCTTCACATCATCTCTAGCTGACAGCTTTGCTAGTAGGTATTGTGTCAATTTAAAACTTGCACAAGACAGCTCACAGAATTGTAAATTTAAAGACATTTTGCCAATTTATTCATTACAAAATGTTACTAACATTAGATCGTTAACCCAGAGATTCTTACCTTTGCCTCGATTCAGCAGTCTCGTCCAGATCATCATGGCATTTGTAGTTCTTTATGATAGCCACATTAGCAGCTAATTAGCATTTCATTTTGGGGAGGTAAATACAGGCGAATATATTGATAAAAGTCACCTTGTCCTAGAGAGATTTACACGGTTATCAAAACATCACACCAGGGTAAGCCTACACAAAACGCAGCTCTAATTTTAAGTGTTTCTAAAATCCCCTATGGGAAAAATAAATGGTGGGAAAACAATTGGAACCATTTCCTTGTTTGACTGCTAGGTTTTATGGGTATTATGACTCATACTGTGGTACTCTATATCTCCCATAAGGAACAAGCTAGAATCATGTGACTCACTCTGCACATGCTCAGTTTAGTCCTCAACCCTCATGCGAAGAAGCAAGACCTTGTGATATACTGCAGATTTTATTGACAAAAATCTGATTTTGAGATGAGAAAGTACTTTTTTTTTTAAACAAATTTGTTTTTGTGATGACATCACCTGCTTTGTAGTTAGATTCACCAAACGTATATCAGGTTTATAACCAGTGTGTGTAGATACAGTATATTTGATATGTTAGCAATGCTAAAGTTGTAATATGTAGCTAAATTGAAGCTAGCTAATGGCTACAAGGGTCAGGGTTAGTTGTAACAAGCCTAAGGAGGTCTGGATACAATGCTGGGAATGGAAATTATTGGCCCACCAAGCCTGTACACCAGGACTACCATACCACCGTCATAACTGTGACTCTGATTGAGTGAGCATGTCCAACATTCACTCACTCACACACACAAAAACGTGTGCGCACACACACACACACACACACACACACACACAGGATTCACTCCATGTTGCTGAAAAGAAAGCTCTGCTGTTGGTACAGCTTTATGTAGGCCATAACAGTTTGTGGGCACCGTTTGCTACCGTTATAGTGTTGTGTTGTGGCTTTACTGGCATACATTGTTTTGTTTTTTGCCCCACCAAGATTTACATGCTAAAATCGCCACTGCACAGGCCTAACAACATTTATAGTCATTTCAATTTGGAAAATGTACTGGGTGTGCAGAGGAGATGACAGTATGGGTCACTAGAAGTGAACCTGGCTATCAGCGGAGGCTTGTCTGGCAGCGAAACAGTTCATTCAGCCTCATTTACTGTCTTTTTTTTTACATAGCTGATATGGCTGACTTGCTTAAACAAATGTGGTTTCTACTGACAATTAAGATGTCCAAACTATGGCATAAGGGAACGATGAGCGGATAAGAGGTAATCCTTAATTTCGATTAAGACATTAATGAGCGAGCTAAGACAGACATAGTCAATGTAAGTATTAGTTCAGCACTTTAGAAATGTACAGCAACAGAATTCAGAACATGTGCCGTTCTTACAGTATTCTCCCTGTACACCAAGTCAGAACCGTAGGATAAATAAAGGGGGCATATAAGCAGACATTGACAACTCTTACAATATTTGATGGTGACATTTCACTAAAACAGGCTATAGGCTACATGTGCACCACCAAGTCAGAACAGTAGGCTAAGTTATGAGAGGGAAAGGGTCCAAATTATTAGGGTGAGGCACATGGGTTACTAACAGCTTACTACACAATATACACTTAGTATTACTTTCTTAGCTACTGTATACATATCTCCCTGGCATATTACATCATTTATGCAGCAGCATACAATACATTTTTGGACTCACCGTTGTGCTGTGCTCACTTGAACTGGAGGTGGTGCTTCTTGTGGGCAAATTTTGTCATGTAACTTTGTCATCAATGTCTGGCATTCTCTGGATTTATGGTGCTTTCAAGACAACTTGGAACTCTGAAAGAAAATAGGTTGAATCATGACGTCAGTGATCTTCGGTCGGAGCTCTAGAAAGAGGCCGATTTGGAATTCTGAGTTGGATGACCGTTCAAAACGTATTTTCCAAGTCGGAGCTCTTTTTTTTCCGAGTTCCCAGTTGTCTTGAACTCACTGAAGTCTGAGATTTCCTAGTTCCAAGTTTCCAATTGTTTTGAACGCGGCAGAAGTCATGCTGGATTGACAGCATAGCCAATACATTCAACCTTTTCTGGCCCATGGTGTGTTGCGTGTGAATGTTTATCCTTTCAAGCTTGGAAAAGAGACCCTTAAGCCCAGACATGGACCACACACCCTCTCCACAGAATAGCAGGCAGGGAAAGCAAAATAGTGATTGCTTTGCACGCTTGCAGTTAACCACTGATTCCTTCCAAACCACTCATTGTTGAATGTGCGATTTCCATCCAACTTGTTGTGTAATGTTTGTGTCCAATGGCCGATGAGCACCGACACGTTCATATACACCGATACGTTCAACACTGATTTCTCTTCATATGACAAGTATTGAAAAGGATTTGACAGTAGATTGTCGACGTGATTCATGATGATGACTGCTTGTCTAGCTTGCCAACTAAGATTTTGAAAGTATGATGTTGACATGATCAGTCCAATCAAAGCTACTGTAGATATAATGTGATTTTATGTCATTTTATCGTTGGCCAATGACCTTGAGCCTTCTTGAATGGGCACTTCTAATGTAAAGTACCCAAGGGGGCTTGAACTTTCTAGCTCTCTTGTAGATTTTGCGGCGACGTAGTGTCCCCATGAATGACAGAACACTGAGCCAATCACGGCGCATTGTTTTCAAACTGATATATGATACGTATTAATGCCAAAAAATATATATATATACAGTGGGGAGAACAAGTATTTGATACACTGCCAATTTTGCAGGTTTTCCTACTTACAAAGCATGTAGAGGTCTGTCATTTTTATCATAGGTACACTTCAACTGTGAGAGACGGAATCTAAAACAAAAATCCAGAAAATCACATTGTATGATTTTTAAGTAATTCATTTGTATTTTATTGCATGACATAAGTATTTGATACATCAGAAAAGCAGAACTTAATATTTGGTACAGAAACCTTTGTTTGCAATTACAGAAATCATACATTTCCTGTAGGTCTTGACCAGGTTTGCACACACTGCAGCAGGGATTTTGGCCCACTCCTCCATACCTTCTCCAGATCCTTCAGGTTTCGGGGCTGTCGCTGGTCAATACAGACTTTCAGCTCCCTCCAAAGATGTTCTATTGGGTTCAGGTCTGGAGACTGGCTAGGCTACTCCAGGACCTTGAGATGCTTCTTACGGAGCCACTCCTTAGTTGCCCTGGCTGTGTGTTTCGGGTCGTTGTCATGCTGGAAGACCCAGCCACGACCCATCTTCAATGCTCTTACTGAGGGAAGGAGGTTGTTGGCCAAGATACATGGCCCCGTCCATCCTCCCCTCAATACGGTGCAGTCGTCCTGTCCCCTTTTCAGAAAAGCATCCCCAAAGAATGATGTTTCCACCTCCATGCTTCACGGTTGGGATGGTGTTCTTGGGGTTGTACTCATCCTTCTTCTTCCTCCAAAGACGGCGAGTGGAGTTTAGACCAAAAAGCTCTATTTTTGTCTCATCAGACCACATGACCTTCTCCCATTCCTCCTCTCGATCATCCAGATGGTCATTGGCAAACTTCAGACGGGCCTGGACATGCGCTGGCTTGAGCAGGGGGACCTTGCGTGCACTGAAGGATTTTAATTCATGACGGCGTAGTGTGTTACTAATGGTTTTCTTTGAGACTGTGGTCCCAGCTCTCTTCATGTCATTGACCAGGTCCTGCCGTGTAGTTCTGGGCTGATCCCTCACCTTCATTCCGCCAACAGTTGTTGCCTTCTCACCAAGCTGCTTGCCTATTGTCCTGTAGCACATCCCAGCCTTGTGCAGGTCTACAATTTTATCCCTGATGTCCTTACACAGCTCTCTGGTCTTGGCCATTGTGGAGAGGTTGGAGTCTGTTTGATTGAGTGTGTGGACAGGTGTCTTTTATACAGGTAACGAGTTCAAACAGGTGCAGTTAATACAGGTAATGAGTGGAGAACAGGAGGGCTTCTTAAAGAAAAACTAACAGGTCTGTGAGAGCCGGAATTCTTACTGGTTGGTAGGTGATCAAATACTTATGTCATGCAATAAAATGCAAATTATTACTTAAAAATCATACAATGTGATCTTCTGGATTTTTGTTTTAGATTCCGTCTCTCACAGTTGAAGTGTACCTATGATAAAAATTATAGACCTCTACATGCTTTGTAAGTAGGAAAACCTGCAAAATCGGCAGTGTATCAAATACTTGTTCTCCCCACTGTATATATTTTAAATAAACAGGTGGGGCTCAAAACAAGTGGGGCTCATAGCGTTAAAGGGCTAGTGCGGTTAAAAACGTGATTTTCCTGTTTTGTCTTTGTTGATATTTCCACACTATGAGGTCGAAATCACACTCAGACTTGTGAAAATTATGATAATGCCCTTTTTGTGTAAGAGCTGTTTGAACAAAATGCCTGGAATTTCAGCCTGTTCAGGTGGGATGGAACTTTTGGCCCACATCACGATTATTATAATAGACCAATGACTGTTCATCTGGGTAAAGGGTAGGCTCTAGACCAGGGGTGTCAAACGTCCGGCCCGCTGGCCGGATCAGGCCCGCAAACGGGTTTAATCCGGCCCGCGAGATGATTTTGTAAAGTATAAAAATGAGCTGCAATTTTTCAATAAATGAAACTGCTGTTCCAATTGTGTCCACTGGATGGCGCAATAGCAATTGTGTTAAGCAAGCAAACTGTTTATACCGGGGCAGAGCAAATAGGTCAAGCAAGTGCAGCCAGTCCGGATGAGCTACTTTGTTTTGCCCGCGATATTTATTACGGCTTCTACTTTTAACATTATGTGCTTTGGCACCCTCATTGCCCCAATATGTCTCTGTCAAAAAAGAGAAAAGTGGACGCAGAGTGCAGAGTGTTCCAAGAAAAATTGGCATCCTTCTATTTATTCACGGAATTGAATGGGAAAGCTGTATGTTTGGTGTGTTCACAGCATGTTGCAGTGCTGAAAGAATATAACCTTCGTCGCCACTATGTGAGTCTTCATGCCGACAAATATGACAACTTTCAAGGACAGCGGAGAAGAGAGAAGGTGAATGAACTGTTGGTGGGTCTGAAGAAACAGCAGTCTGTGTTTACTCACAGCCGAGACATCATTGACGCTGCAGTGAAAGCTAGCTACCTCATTGCTAATGAAATCGCAGTGGCTTCAAAACCATTTAGTGAGGGTGAATTTGTAAAAACATGCATGATGAAGGCAGCAGAGATTGTGTGCCCTGAAAAGCACCAGGCTTTTGCAAATATCAGCCTGACAAGAAACACAGTTGCAGACAGGATTTCCGACCTTTCAGTGGATTTGGACAGCCAGTTGAAGCAAAAAGTAAAGTCATTTATTGCGTTTTCGGTTGCAATTGATGAAAGCACGGACATTACAGATGTTGCACAACTGGCCATTTTCATCCGCGGAGTTGATGACACATTGACCGTCACCGAGGAGTTTGTGGAGTTGGTGCCGATGACAGATACAACGACAGCAGCTGATATTTTCACTGCACTCGTCGGCGCGCTGGACAGGGTCGGAGTGGACTGGTCCCGCGCTGTCAGCCTGGCTACAGATGGTGCGCCCTCAATTATCGGGAAAAAACCAGGCGTTGTGACAAAGTTCAGAGAGAAAGTGCAATCTGCAAATGGAGGACGTGATTTTTGGACTTTTCACTGTATTTTGCACCAGGAGGCTTTGTGTTGCAAGTCATTAAAGATGGATAACGTCATAAATAAAACAAAGCTGCACTCAAGGCTCACGCACAAGCACTTGAATCACATCCTGAAGTTGGCTGCCACTCAGGATGTGACGCCTGATATTGATGCGCTGGTGAAAGCTAAAAGATGCCAGGTATCAGGAGTCAAATAAACTATGCAACCCCACTTAAAGTGCTGCATGAGACACCCTGATATAGTTCTGTGATCTGTGATATACTTATGTGAATCACTGAGGCATTGTGTGTTTGTGTGTTGTTTGTCCTCAGAATTTCAAATAACTTGAGGTGTTTTATGATTAATAGTGATGTTGTGCTTTTGGACACACTGTCCTCAGGCTCCAGCTTTATGTTTATATGTTTTTATGTTGATGTGCTATTGTTTTTAATTGATTTTATTTTATTTGTATATTTAACCTATTCTTGACTCTGTGGTTCTTGCACTTATTTGGGGAACAGGATTTCATTATTTGTATCTACATTTCTGCCTGAGAAATGACACCCTGATATAGTTCTGTGATCTGTGAAACAGTTATGTGAATCACTGAGGCATTGTGTGTTTGTGTGTTCTTTTTCTTTAGAATTTTCAAATAAACTTCAGGTGTTTTATGATTAATAGTGATGTTGTGCTTGTACTATTTTGGACACACTGTCCTCAGGCTCCAGCTTTATGTTTTATGTTGATAGTATTAAAACAAAGAAAACAATCTGAAGTTGTTGTTTTTAAGTTATATATACCATGATTTTACCGGTCCGGCCCACTTGGGAATAGATTTTCCTCCATGTGGCCCCTGAGCTAAAATGAGTTTGACACCCCTGCTCTAGACCATCCTATATACCAATCAGAGCTGTGTATGTAAAAATCTTCAAATTTGTTTCCTAATGACCACATTATCAGACTGAGCATCAAGGGCCAAAGGAGGCTCAGAGAAATACATGATAAAGTTATTTTCATTAAATAAACACACACAGTGATTTATTAGACATACAGTGATGATTTAAAAAATAAAATTACAAAGACTGCATGGGGGCTTTAACCTTTTACTGCAGTGGGCTAAATCAGGGTCACACAGAGTGATTCTTGGTAGTCTTAAACAAATCTACTTTGAAACAAAAGTATACACCTCACACACATTGTTAAGGGCTTAATAAAAAGAAGACACCTTTACCATGTCAGATGTAGAGTTGAAATGTATTACATTTTGAGTTTGCATCCCAATATTACACTTTATTTACATCACAGAAGACTGAAATATAACAAAACTGTTTGACATAGAAACACCGGATTTTCATAGTAAAAAAAAAAAATCTTTATTAATTGTGAAATTATTAAAAATATTAATAACATTCCACCATGAGGCCAAAGGGGGCGCTTTTGGTAATTGACTGCAGGAAAGGGTTTTAAGATCATCATTAGAACCTTCTTACTATGAATCTTTAGTAGCCAAAGTGTTTCCCAGAGCCTTTGTTAGTAACTGGCTCTTAAAAACCTTTGCACATCTATGAGTGATCCAGACCACTTGTAGAGCAGACAAAGTGTGTAGTTAGATGCTTTTTTGCCCTTCCACTTTATTCATAGACTATATCGCTAAATATAGCCTAAACATCTTGATTCTGACTGTGACTGACAATAACTTCAGAACGAAGTTGACTACAAATACAAAGTTGTTACAATTGTTACAAACAAGTGAAGGAAAAAATTATGCTTCAAATGAAAACTGAGATGACTGCATTAAAAATACATAGGCTTCATGGGCCTATATAGGCTATTTCAATCATATTGAAATCAATTTCATATTCAATCAATTGAGTTATATTTTGTGACTAGGCTGCCAGTGGCTTAATTAGGCTTAGGCTTCCGGAGCTGGAGTCCAGAATTGTTTTGGTCCAGCCTTGAAACTTTTGAGGGTCGAATTTTGAAACTGCAGGCTGTATATGATATGATATATGATATGAGTTCCCATCACAGCATATCACTTACAGGCTTGGCAGTATGCCATAGAGAAAAACTGACCACCACTTTGTGACTATCATGGTTTCACCATTACTTTACTGAATACCGTGTGTCTCTTGCCCAAACTGTTCAAAAGATATAATCAATTTTACCGGAGCTATGATGTTTTTATCTATTGTGAATTTGCGGGAAACATTTGAAAAATAAACCATGTCCAGGGCCATTTTAAAACTAGGCTACTGGTGGACTGCTAATTAGCTTATTTGTTCAATAACAAACAAGCTTGTTCAGCCATGTTACCTTAATAGTTAACAACCTGGTAACTGGACAGGCACAAATTTGGTTCAAGATGCCACATGGAGAAAGAGAGTATATGTTTAATCCTAGTGGGGGAACTGGGAAAACATAAATAGACATAATTTGGGTAGGGTGTAGTCCTAGGTAGATTTAGGTTATGTAATGTTGTCTTCAGGAGATATTCTGTTTTATTTATTTATTTCACATTAGCTGATGTAAGTCAGTGGAACAGTTCCTATTCCTTATGATGGGCTATCATATTAGGCTATAGGAAAATCAGTGTGCTTGTCAGCAAGAACAGTACTGTTATTCCTCATACTACTTTTATTATTCCACTTCTTCCCAATTTTGCTGGTGCAACTACTTATTTGAAAACTAATATGCCTACTTGTGTCTTTGAAAATAAATTAAGAGAGGCTATGCATTTTTGTCGGCATTCACTAGGTAGGCGTGTGTGTCATGGACATGTTGATTGTAAGTCATAAAAACGAGAATAGGCTGTATTGAAATGCATATTAACTAAATTATTTTCTCATTTTAGTAGTGTGAACAAGTTGCTAGGCAGAAATGGCAACTGGGACTCTCAATAGCTCATAAACACAACAGATCTGCCTATGTACTAGTCAGACTCAGCCACCTTTAGATGTTTTTTGAAGGTGGGGAGACTTGGAGAAATTAACTGTTATATCATGAACATTTTCAAACCCCCTGCACTTGAGAAACATACCCCCCTGCAGGATTTTATTCAAGCCCTATTTTAAAGGGATAGTTCACCCACATGAATCTATGTATTAAAAAAAAAACAGATTGATGCATTTAGCTGTTGAAATTAAAATGGTATTTTTACGGGGGAGGATTCCCCCAGCCTAGACCCCCCTACTAGGGATCCCCATCTGGCTTTGGGCTAAGCCCCCAATGTCCTCAAATATTAGAAACGCCCCTGTAGGCTACCGTCTGTACTTTTTTCATCAATGTGTAATAATATGCCATTTAGCAGACGCTTTTATCCAGAGCGACTTACAGTCATGTGTACATACATTTTTACATATGGGTGGTCCCAGGGATCGAACCCACTACCCTGGCGTTACAAGCGCCATGCTCTACCAATTGAGCTACAGAGGACCACATGTAACTTTCATGATGTGTGACAACATGTGCACAATAATGTGCCCAATCTGTGATTTAGTGCATTATTATTGGGTAAGCATAATAAGCCGACTCAATAGCCTATTTGCAGCCATATGTGGTAATATCTCTCTAGGAGCTGATTCGTTGTCAGTATTGTGGAATAATTATAATGTTAAGGTAAGATTTGAATGGAGAAAGCTGATCAGAGAGCAGCGCTGCTTTTCTTTCGATCCTATCAGTATCGACACGGCCCTGGGCCTCGTTTCCCACAGCCTTCGTAGCGTTAAGATCATCTGTAGAACCATTTTACGATGTATCTTTAGTAGCGGATCTGTTTCCCAGAGCCTTAGTTAGTAACGTTGCTCTTAAAAACCTTCACACATCTATGAGTGATCCAGGGCCTCCTTTCCCAATTGCACTTTAACTTAAGCATTATGATGATTGTACCAGTTGCATCTTTATTTATGAGCTAACTTTTTAAGAGTGTTAACCAAACAAGCATGTAGAGCATCCTGGACTCAGCGGTAGAGGTAACATAGTAAATGTAAATCCGGGACACTCCAATTAGTATGATATGTTATGTTTGTATGGTATGTATTAATTTGTGGATTCTCTAATGTTAGCTAGGCTAGGGGTTAAGGTTAGGGTTAGGGTTAGGATTTAGGTTAAAGGTGTTAGGGTTAGCTAACATGCTAAGTAGTGGCTAAGTAGTTAAAATGTAGTAAGTGGTTGCTAATTAGCTAAAATTGTCCATAATGAGATTTGAACAGCAGGTCGCTAGAAGTTCGGTTGCTAGATGTTTGCAGTATACACCCACCCACCCAAGTAACCTTCTTTCTTATATAACATATCATACTAATTTGAGTGTCCCAGATTTACATTAAGCTACTATGTCAAGTCTAGTCTATAGGGTCTGGTTTCCCAAAAGCATTTTAAGGCTAAATTCATCTTTAAAACCTCCATAGGAGCATCTTTAAATCTCCGAGCCGTTTCCCAAAACCATCGAATTTAACATTGCACTTGAAATCGCACCTAATCTAACGCCTGCCTCAGACCACTTGTAGAACAGCTAAGGGCGTTGTTAGGTGCTTTTTGCCCTCCCGCGTCACTTTATACACAGAAGATCTCTGCTAAACTTAGAATCACATGGTTTATCCATCTATATGTGACTGCTGATAACTTCAACAAAGTTGACTACAAATACAAAGTTGCCGATGTCTTTGCAATTAATACAAGCAAGCGATTTATAAAAATATGCTTCAAATGAAAACCGAGATGACTGCATAAAAATATAAACAGCATGTCTAGGCTATTGGCCTATTTCGTTCATATTGAAATACATCTCATGTTCAATCAATTGAGTTATATTTTGCTTCTTGTAGGCTACTGTCTGTAATGTGTCTCAATATATTTAATGATGTGTAGCCTAACGTGCTCAATGATGTGCCAAATCGGTGATTTAGTGCATTCATTGGGTAAGCATTATAATAAGCCGCCTCAAAATTTGCAGCCATAGGTGGTAATATCTCTCTAGGAGCTGATCCATCGTCAGTATTGTGAAATAATTATAATGTTAAGGTAAGATTTGAGTAGAGCGGCTGATCCGAGGGCAGCGATGCTTTTCTTTCGATCCTATCAGTATCGATACATGGTCTAACAACCCACATAGCGAACGTTCTCTCTATGTGCTTGTTTGGGAAACACTTAAAACGTTGGCTCGTAAATAACGATGCAACTGGTACAATCATCGTGATGTTTAAGTTACATCGCAACTAGGAAACGAGGCCCTGGTCTGGTGATAAAGAGTACCAGAATAGCCTCCTATTATGAGCGTTCATAGAGTGCCTTATGAATCTTCCCTGAAAACTCTAAAATCCTTGAGAATTTCGCAGACTCCTGTAGGTGGGGCAATATCACCGTAGAACAGCTCGTCAATCAAGTGGCTCAATGAGCGAAACAAAGATCTCTAGATTCAGAGGGAACACTACCAATACATGGCAGCATCTCTTTGGCCCGAGGACTGTAAATGCTTTGCTGGCATGCATGTCCATGTTCTCGATTGGCAATGGCAGTTATAATTGCCATGTAAAATGGTTAAGTTTGAGTTTTTCATTGTTTATTGCAGATGATTGAACACAGATTTAGGCTAGTACCTATATCATCTTCACTACTATTAATAAAGAAATCAAAATAACTGAAAGGACAACTTTCTTGTGTGACAATTTGTTGTGTGAAAATATCACAAGTAGGGGCTAGGCATATACTAGTGATCGGAATTTTTCAAGGGATTTTAGAACGGTATAAATGGGGAATGGTCATGCTGTTTTTTTGGCCTCCATTTCCAGGGGATATTTTAGATGTTAATAGCCCTGAAGTGGTCTCGGTTTCTTATTTAATTTATCTCGCCTTTTTTTAAATGTGAATAGCCCGCAGACTGCGCCGCGAGGCTCTAACCGTGCAGCAACTCTCATCATTGCCAGCAGAATGAAAATGCAAATTGTGCGCGCGGCCAATGCCCTTGACAGAACTCACCACTGCACACAATTAATAAGACAACTCTGACTCAAGTTGGTGACGAAAATATGAACTCGCTGTATCACTGTAAAATGCTATATAATAATAATAATAATAATAATAATAATAGATTTTACACTCAAATAGTCTCAATAAATTGCTCAGATTTTAGATTCAATCGAACTTGCAGTGCACATTTTACGCTCTTGAATAAAGCCCATGTTTTCGCTTGGTAAAATAAAATTGTCAAATATTTTGGGGTGTTGTGTCGAAATAAACTCCCCTTATAGATGCCTCCCTTTTCAGTAGTAAACAGTAGGGCAATAGTTTGGAGGCTACTCAAAGAAAGGAAGATAAACTATTAGGCCTACAAATAATGTAATCGAATCCATCTTCCTTTGCATACAATTGCCCGGGACCATTGGTTCAAACCCTTCTCATTCTGTTGGCGTAAAAAATGAATATTCGATTCATTTCATCACTGAGGAGAACAGATGCCCCCAATCCACAGAATATCTCTATTTTAACCAACGAGGGGCGCTGTCTATCAACTCCTTTTGCGTGTCCACATGTGACTTCAGATACACTGAGTGTACAAAACATTAGGAACATGACATATACTGACCAGGTGAATCCAGGTGCTCCCTTATTGATGTCACTTGTTAAATCCACTTCAACAGGTTAAAGAAGGTTTTTTAAGCCTTGAGACAATTGAGACATGGATTGTGTCTGTGTGCCATTCAGAGGGCCAATGGGCAGGACAAAATATTTAAATTCCTTTAAACGGGGTATGTTAGTAGGAGGTGTCAGGTGCACTGGTTTGAGTGTGTCAAGAACTGCAACGCTGCTCGGTTTTTCACGCTCAACTGTTTCCCGTGTGTATCAACAATGGTCCACCACCCAAAGGACATCCAGACAACTTGAGAAAACTGTGGGAAGCATTGGAGTCAACATGGGCCAGCATCCCTGTGGAACGCTTTTGACACCTTGTAGAGTCCATGCCCCGACGAATTGAGGCTTTTCTGAGGGCAAAAGGGGGTGCAACTCAATATTAGGAAGGTGTTCCTAATGTTTTGTACACTCAGTGCATGTTCATATAATTTATCTGTAAAATGCTGCATAGCCAATACTTGTTGTTGTTATGCTAAACTAATTATTTACAAAAATTGGGGGAAACTGCTCAGAATTTGGTTTTCAAATGTCTGAAATGCAGGCTTAGATGTAGACCCAATGCGTTTTTCGCTATGCCATTCAGTGTATTTTCTTATGAGTACATTTTCCCTTGTCTTTCATAATATTGTACTTATGTTTTTATTATGTTATCTGCCTATGTTACTCATTTGTGTCATATCAGATTGACTTTTAAACAGATGAGGCTACATGAAGTCTACACAATCTAAGACAAATAATTATGCTACAAGTGACATTTCTATAAAGAGTTTGATTCGTATGACCTATTTAGCCAACAAAGCAATAAAAAACAAGCCGATGTAAATGTGAACTCTTTGCAACTCTGAAACGAATTTTCTATTTCACCTTCAGAAACCAGTTGATGAATATACAAATATTGAGTAAAATAAATGAGTTTATTATGCATAGGCTATCTTGGTTAAACTATATTTCTCTTTCGAATCAAATTCATACGTGGGTTGTTTACTATATTTGACACTAGGCTTTTTGATCACAAAATAGTGCATGGCTTTTGTAAATGTGCATTAGGCCTATATACATTTTTTATTGTAAAAATGCTGAAAGTTCACAAAAGTGGCTTAAAGTTAAATCAATAAAGTTAAATCATGATGACTAATCAATGAATGTGATTATAATAGTTGTCCTAAAGTCCATAGTCTTCAGAACAGCTGGGTAGCGGCCGTCTGATTGACTTTGCCATGACATCTGGGAGGCCCGCTGGCCTGTGGCATGCGCATCGGCTGATGTCGCCATTTACATGCAAATTTACGGAGATCATGAGGGCCTGGCCCGGTAAATTCGTACAAAAAAGAAGACGTCACAATCAATACTGTGGAGACTCGTTCCTTCTAGACGGGAGGTCTTAGTCACAAGGCACAAAAGAGCCACGCGCCAATGATCTGAAGAAATTCAGCTTCATCACCATATTAGCTTTTGGGGATATCTGGGTAATCTAATAAAAAATAAAAAAATAAGATAATTTCAATATGATCTAAAATATAGGCCATTGTGTATGATGAAGATGCTTGGAGAAAACAACTTATGCACATCCAGGAATCTTGTCTTCACTTACGTTCAATGTGGTAGGCCCCTATATGCCACAATTAACTTTTTGCGATGCAGAAAATAGTTGTAGCCTATGTGGCAAGTTGACCAATTGATTGATAGAAATAATAGATCAAAAATAAATATCAGATTCTTCATCCGTAAACTTGCAGTGTTATGAAATGGGAGATCAACAAACAACATCATTTTTTTGGAACGTGTGACTATAATATTATCTTAATGATGGCGAGCGAATTTTCCACGCTGTAAGCCCACCATGCAGATGATCCCGGAGAATGAGCCGAGACGGATTCAGGCTCCTCGCCTGTGTGTGGAGCAGCTGACTGCCTCTCGCCACGTCCAGATGGCTTCTGAACACAGATTTGCATTCATTTTCCTCTAATATCTTCTGAAATAGCGGGGCAGCTGCATTTGTTGTCAAATACGGTTTAAAGCCCCCTTTCGGGACAGCATCGTTACCTACGTGACGGGTGTGGAGATCCATTTTCCCTCTCCAGTCAACAGTATCAGATCTAAGAGGATTTGTCTCAAAGGCTCCTAATTTGATAATCAGATTTAAATCGGATTGGTGCGTGTAATTAGGGGTTAAGTTCTAATAAACGACTGAAGCCATGTTAAAAAACACACAGTATGGCTAGGACAAAGTTCTGTAAAGAAAGATAGGTTTGCAATCTCAAATGAACAGACACATTTGCTCGGTTCTGCTCCCAAGCCTGTTTTATATGTGTTCATAGAAGAATGGCAGTAAAAAAAAAAAAACGTGGTAATTGGGCATTTACTTGCTTGGCTTATCAAAACATTTCATTTTGACGCATGTATAAGGATATATATCTTATTATGTGGAGTGGCAATAGATCTTGAAAGAGGTGAAAGCAACAGCTTATTATTCACTTATCTTTGGCAGCAGCTATTAACCCTCAACACCAGATAGATTGCTGAGGATACATCTCTTCCTCTCTCCTACCCCCATTCCCTCCCCCCTCCTTCACATATTCACCCTCAATAAGGTGAAGGGTTTTCTGAAGCCATGGCTCGGACATTGGCTCTCCCCCAATTAATCAAAACATTATACTACTTATGACGTCTACTGTCATGAGATGAAAATAAGACACGATACCTTATTGTCCCCGAGTATTTTTAATACAAGACAATCCGGATCTTGGTTACATTAGAGGTCAGGGAATAGAAATGGAATGAAATTGCAGTCATTATGTTTTCCTGATTCATAATATCATTTGGAACATACCTAAATGAGTGGTGGTCATTTTCCAAACTCACTATCCACTTTCATTATTCTTGTCATTTTGTTTGCTAAAAACTTTTTCTCTGCATTATAGTGAACGACATCCCGAGGCGTTGCAAATATTTTAATATCTGCATCGAATTGAATTAATTAAAACACATTCAGTTTACCTACTCGGCCTTATTCCTATCGATATTCATATTCGATGTCGTTTTCGATTAAAGATAGGCTACATTTGAGATTTAACAAAAATATGACACAAATTTCAATATTTTAATCCAAAACATGATTTATGTAGGCCTAACATATGGGCCTATTAAATATTTTCGTTAGCTTAGCCCACATTAGTGAATTCACGGCCGGCCATGTCAATCTTATGTGTCATAATACTCCCAATTAAATAACCTAATTAAAACATGAACATGCTTAATTACAAATCTTCTGAAAAATATAATGTACCATAACTTAAGCAAGCGTTCACAATAGACAAATGACCATTACAGGAATAGCTTTTTAATATAGTGAATGGATGTTGTGTGATGGTCACACCTCGTTGGATTCATATCATTGGAAAAAAAATCAACTCACCACATTGCAAGAGGAAAGTAGAGCGAGTGTTCTCAGGTTGCTTCTAGGCTATAAACGTATAGTATAGCGCCAAAGCATGACAGAAACCGTCAGAGATCCATATATGGTAAAAGCTACGCCCCATGAGCGTCATATTCTGACTGAGCCTCTCCCGTGGGTTTAGCGTTTTGGCTCCCGGGAAAGATTTCAGTCCTCGGGGAAAGAGGGCTTAGTTTTGCATGTTCCCATCCATCCTGCACGAAGCGAAAGGCCCCTTATCCACCTCTCCTGCGTACCGGGAACACCTCCACGGTGATCAGCTACTGCGTGTGTTTGTCTTTTGGTGAAGCTGCACCTTTCCATTTCAGGAGTGGTTTATTCAACAGTGTTCTGAAGGTTTTGGATGTGGTGCTTTAGGGATGTCGCTACTTTGAGAGCCTCATCCACACACACACAACAACCATCGACTTTTTTTTGACAATAAGCATAACAAAAAGAAGGAACAATAGCCACAAAAAAATCATAGTCTGTTGAACAAGTCACTTTTCCAGTCTGTGGATACCACACGAACTAAGTAGAGTACTTTGAGAATTGTTCACATCGCTGCAACCCAGGACGGACTGAAGAGGGAGGCGAGACCTGTGGACCGGGTTTTTTCCCCTTGCAAGGCTGATACCGCACTTACGACATCCCGTAAACCCTCAAGGATAACTCTTTTGGACGTTTATTTACCCAATTTCACAGGAGGCTCTTTGCACGTAAATTGTTCTAAATGTTCGGGATTCAGGAAACTATATCGCGGGGTGGGACAACGATGAAGGAGGAACCGCTGGGTGGGCTGAATTCAGTCCGCTCATGGATGCACACAGCTGGGGTGGTGGATGCGAATACAGCCGCCCAAAGGTACGCATGCCAAATCATTTGATTTTCTCATGCATTTCTCATATCGACCCTCACTCCCCTGTATCAATTACGGTCTCCCAATGCCCCCCTTCGACTCTCCTCTCTTTCATTACATCATATTACCCTTATTGTAACAAATCAAGAAATCTCTCATACTCAAACGTGATTCCACATCTTCACTGTTTTCATCAGCTCCATCATCTATCCCCCGTGTCTGATACTTAACCGATATGGTCTCTTGTTTTCTCCCCGCAGCGGTGTTGGCTTGGCGCGGGCACACTATGAAAAGCAGCCGCCTTCCAACCTCAGAAAATCCAATTTTTTCCATTTCGTCCTGGCACTGTACGATAGACAGGGTCAACCCGTTGAGATTGAAAGGACAGCTTATGTGGACTTTGTGGAGAAAGATAAAGTAAGCGCTTCATGAGAATATAATTTATTGAATTTCATCATCTGTACTTTGAAATTAACTTTATGTATTTAGAGATGTATGTGGGTCAATAAGACAGGTCACGTGCAATATCGATTTTTTAAACCCCATTCGTCGATGACAGGAGAGTGGTTGTCAGAGCTAAGTCTTATTTTTGACAAATTATACATTTTAAATGATGAAATATCAGATAGTTAGATGCTTTATTTTCAACTCACCATCATCTCATTGTTGATTGTTTTCAGGAACCAAACGGTGAAAAAACGAACAATGGGATCATTTACAAAGTACAGTTGTTGTACAGCAATGGTGAGTGAAACAATTATTTTCATAAAGTCAGTATCACCCAAAAGATAAAGACTATAAATAATAATAATAATAATAATAATAATAATAATAATAATTTACAATTAATTGATTTGCTACTAAATAATTATTTACAGGTAAAAATATGTATGATGTAGATAATAGTTTTAGAAATTCTCTCGGTTAAAAACAAATAAATGAATTTGTGTTTTGTCATCAAATGTACATCACATAGCCTATACAGCCCTACCTCTGTCTTAACTTGGTATCTTTTCTCCCCCAGGCGTCAGAACAGAACAGGATATTTTCATACGGTTAATCGATTCCATGACGAAGCAGGTATAACCTACTGTTACTCATATATTCATACAGCTTGCTTACACTAGAGACATTGCTTCTATACTTCACCTGCATTCTTCACGCATGCATAATATAGGCTAGGCCTATTCATGAAACGTGTTTTCTTTATGCAATCATGCATTGACTGAAATTACATTATAGATAGCGTGTAGACTTATAGCATGTTTTTCCGCAACTCTTAAGTAAAAATGTATCAAGCACTAAATTACCATAAGCTTAGCCTACAATTGTGTGCCTATACAATATAAATTGATGGCTTGTAATGCTGGTGCCTTCTGCCGATACGGATAAAGTATATCAATAGAATAATACATACACTTGTTTTGTTTACATATGAGATATGATAGGCTATTGCATAATAAAGTAGGCTATTTTATTGATATGGAGTTACAAGTACGCCCAGTCATGTTTACTTGTTGAGTCCCTTATTCTAATCTGGGACATTTAGGCATGTTGCTAGGCTTGACCCATATTAGGCTAAACATAACTAGGCCTAATGTTTGGAAAGAGATTCTGAAATAGCTCGTATTGCTGAAACATTTCCATTCTTATAAGAATTCTCGAAATTACACCCCTAATCTCATCACATTAAGGTAATTACACATCTGTAAGAGGCCTTATCTGATATTTTTCCACCATGGTGGTTGTTATTACTACTAATTTACCGAGGGTTACAGCAGATCATCGGAATAGAGCCGATAAAGCTTCCACCACTCCGAGGGAAAATTCCTCTGCGAATGATCAGAGTCAATGACGCAGAACAAGCAGTTTATGGATTTCTCTGTTTCTACAGCTGCAAATAGCGACATAAATCAAATCAATAGAGATAATCGCCCGGTGCTCAACAAATAAAAACAGAGCCATCAAAAAAGTAAAGTGGGGTTCAATCCCAGTAAGAATAAAACGTCAACATTTCAGAGTGTAATTGTGTATTCTTTCCTCCTAATCATATAGCCCCACTTTTCATTCAAAATGTCTTCATTTAATAAATAAGTGCTATGATAAATAAAATATGGCATGTTACAGTGCCGTATAATATGCTAGGTAGCCTAGTTAACTAAAGGGGAGCAAAGTGCCTCTCTTCAAGATAGAGAGAGGGAGGAACCGAGGGAGCGAGAGCGGCACAACTGATAGCTGCACACCATCTGTTTCAGCCAATGCTTAAAAATTACTCAACCGTACTGCCAGACACCGCTTTTTATCCACGGAAAGATCATTGTTAGCAGCTCAAAATAAACAACAGATTGCCCATTAACACTTTCCCCCAAATATCCACAGATTATAACCATATTGATGACACTTCATTGAAACTTCCCATAAAAAGCTTCTTCACATAGGCTAATTTGTTATTACAAAAATATGTCTAGGTTATAATAATAATAGTACTTATTATTATTATTATTATTATTATTATTATTATTATTATAAGTATTATTATCTGCTATTATCATTTGACAAACATTGTAACATGTTATCATTTTCGTACGTGTACAACATTACACTTGTTTTTTTCACCAATAACAACATAGCGTAGTTATATATTGGACTCAATTATTTTTGATTATTCTATTTTATTAAACATAATGCCGTTTATATTTAGGCTAATGTAAAGATGATTATATACAGTTGCTCATGTATTCAGATATTTAATGTAGGCTACACATTTGTGTCTTTATTTTTTCCAAAGGCAATTATATATGAGGGTCAAGACAAAAACCCTGAAATGTGCAGATGTCTTCTTACACACGAAATTATGTGCAGGTAAGTGTTGTTGTTTTTATATTTTACATTTGAGTCATTTAGCAGATGCTCTTATCCAGAGCGACTTACAGTTTTTTAGTGAGTGCATACATTTTCATACTGGCCCCCCGTGGGAATCGAACCCACAACCCTGGCGTTGCAAACGCAATGCTCTACCAACTGAGCTACACGGGACTTTTTCTCCACAAACTCAAAGATGTTGAAGAAGTATACAGTTATACATTTATATATTTTCTCCCCACACTTGTTTATCGTATTGGCATATGACACGGAGTAAGCCTACAAGGAGTGGAATACAAACAGACTGGTACCCGGCTAGTTGTAGCCTACAGGGCCTCTTAGTCAATCTATTAGTCTGATGCCAGTGAGTCTGCGCCTCAAATCATGGAGTCAGGTCTTGGTTGATCCCACCTGTCATCAGTGACCAGCGAGCTTTTCAGCGTCGTTTAACCACGCAAATCTCAAGGTCTCATGTTCCTCTGCTATTCAACGGTGTCATTGATACTAAAAGGAAAAACGTATTTTGTTTTTATTGTTGAGCTCAGCGTGAGCTTTGTGAGAAGTTACTGAATTCGGATACTGTCGGTTAACCTTTCTTTTGTTTCACCGGCGCATTGTTCAAGTTGTTTGAGAGCAAGTGCACCGACCGAGAACTGAGAATGATTAGCCTTAAAAACAAACAAAAAAACTCATCACTCATACAACATTTTATACATGCATCCATCACTTATTTGTGACACATGGAATATGGTGCGCTCTAGATAAAATGTTACTGTCAGTGTCAAAGAGAAAGTGCATTCTGTAGTGGGAGGCAGGTAGCCTAGAGCTTTGAGCTAATAACCAAAATGTCGCTGGTTCGAATCCCAGAGACAACAAGGTGAAAAATATGTGGTTGTGCCATTGAGCAAGGCACTTAACCCTAATTGCTCCTGTAAGTCCCTCTGGATAAGTGCGTCTGCAAAATGTAATAAGACATACTGGAGGCTATCATCATTAAAGAGGGCATGAGGTTATAAGTAGCCTATAGGCCTACTCCATGAGAGTATTCTTCTGATCTTTTTCGCTCTGGTAAAACATTAAGTACATTGTTGCACTAATATGCAGTATTAATCAAATACACTCAACCTATCCCTGTCTGCATGTTGTGGAAAATGCACATCACGTGATTTGACTGATAGAATGGACTCGCAGTAGCTTTTCAAATGCATTGTCTGTCTTCACTTGCCATATGGCATTAATCAATCTCATTTAGACCTGTGGCCATTATACAAGTATACATGTTCATTTAATTTCAAATGGTAAGCAGTGGTATATTTGTGTTTAATTTCAGGTTTAATTAAAGCTCCAGTCAAAAAACTGGAGGTATACTGTAGGTTTAGAGAAAAGATGGTGGAAACATGTGGTGGAGGATAGATTAGTGCTTTTGAGGCCATAATTGATAAATGCCCCGCAGAAATATTGGTTGAGGGTGGCATCTTGCATCTCCCCCAGAAATAGCAGCTTGGCAATTAGAGGTAAACAAAAGCTGAAGCTGTGAAAAGTGACTCCCCTGCCTCCTGGCCCAGTCCCCTTTCTACTTTTCTTTCCCTCTTCTCCAGCGCTAAGGCAAACGCTGTACCACAAAATGTGTTTTCTCAATTTTCCATTTTAATTATCCATCAGCATCCATTAAAGGATAGATTTAGTGTACGCTATTTCTCTATTATTTTTTGTGTTCGAATTTAACACAATGACGTTTTACCTTAGAAGGTGGCATACATTTTTATGGATCTAATGTTCACTCTATGGTCTTATAAACAGTAACAGCCACTGTGGTGATCTCAAACACACTCTTTCTTCCCCTAGCCGGTGTTGTGATAAGAAGAGCTGTGGCAACAGGAACGAGACTCCGTCAGACCCTGTGATCATCGACAGGTAGGCCCCTGCTCCATGTCTCCTCCATACTGCTTTGATTGTGATCTGTGTTAGATTCAGCTCTGTTGGGTAGTGAATGAGTTAGAACTCCCAAGTGTTTGGGTGCCCAGGTGGATTGACTCCAACCTTCTGGTCAACTCTACGGGAACTGTGGCTGATTGCTCTGTGAGCAGGTGAGGGAAGTCTTTCCCAGGTACCTGTGCTCAGAGGGGCGGTCACCACCTGGAGAGGGGCGTTCAATCACAGGTGCATCATGCAGGGTATTCGTCTAATTAGCTAAGGGGTTTATCATGTTTTTTGTCTCATCCATTTTTTGTCTATTGAAGTGGTCATTATCCAGTGCTACGATTGTGAGTAAAGGTGGTTAGGGCTCTGTAGTGATATAATAGGAGTTTGTGCCAGTGACTTTGATCTGAACCTTTAGATTACAGTATGTCACATATATTACAGTTTTTGGATATTCAGAGAACATATTCAGTGAACATAAACTGCATATTGGCTACTTACATTCCTTCCACAAAGTATTTCTGTTATTCAGACTCCTCTATCTCACGGCTGAAAAATGAATATGCGTGCTTGTGTGCGTGCCCCCGTGTCTGTAGGAGGGAATATCCTCAGCATTGAGCCCATGTAACTCTCACCATGGAGTGCGGAGAGACAGCAATGCTAATGTTTGACTAGCCAGAATCACTGTTTGCTTAGCGGAGAATGCCTGGGATCTGACAGAGGGGACAACTCTCTTATTAGTAATCAAATAGGGCTGAACAGTTGTTGCCGCCACTCCAGAAGCTTCTCATGTATCAGGAAGTAGGGGCTGCCCTGAATGCCTGCCTGGCTGGATTACCACAGCTACTGCTTCTCTAGACAACTCTCTCTCTCTACTAAGAGAGCTGGTGTTCCTCTATTATGTAGGACTGGATGTAACATTATGTTGTGGCCATTATGTATGTGATTTATATCGAGCAGCTCAAGGCAACACTTATAATTATAAAGGGCTCTCATCATGTCTTTTATGAAGCTGATTGTGTAATTTATTAGTATTTATTGGATACAGTGTTCACACAAAAACCTAAAGTATGACAGATAAACATTTCACTTATTTCCACTACTTTTAAGTTTGCTTTGTAGTACTGCCATGCCGCTAGCTTTGGGGAGTAACTGATTACATTAAATCAGTTACATGTAAACTGATTACAAAAAAAGGAACTGTAATCAGTTACGTTACCATAAAACATATTGTAATCAGATTACAGACACTTTTGAAAAAGTAGATGATTACTTCTAGGATTCATTTTAAATTCAGAAAGGATGTTTGTGAAAAATACATTAAAGCACTTTTTTGTTTTCTCAATGACATTCAATTTAGCATTGAAACAAGGTGCAAGTTTAAGTTTGTTCCACATGAGTGAGTCTGACCACAAGTCAGAGACCACTATGATGACACACCAAATGCTTTGATGGATCCTTTTAGTCTTCTTCTAATGCCTCTTAAAGGGAAAGTCATCCAAAAGTAACTGAAAGTAATCAGATTACGTTACTGAGTTTGGCTAATCCAAAAATTATGTTACTGATTAACATTTTTGACAAGTAACTAGTACCTGTAACAGATTACATTTAGAAAGAAACCTACCCAACCCTGCTCGCCGCTTTTATTGCGTTGAGTTTCACACTCTATTATTCTTAATTCTGTGGGATAAAACATGTAACATAAGTACAATAGACAAAATGAATGCATGGAGAATTAACGTCAAAGAGGAAAAAAGGAGAAGCGGATGGATATTGTAAACTCAACCGGCTCAGATGTTCATTGTGACGGGAGTGAATGGGAGTAGAGTATCCCTTTCCTCACACAATGAACCGGTCTGTTGAATCACAAAAGCATATGTTCCTCATTAGACCCTCCCATTGTCTCCATGCTGTAACTATGAGCAGATCAGTTCACCCTCCCGGACCCACACTACTTCCCATTGACTTCACACTGACTAGAGGGGGGTTGCAGAAAGGCTAGTTCTGGAGTTTTGAGGTTTACACAATATCACTGAAGTGTTCTGTACTGCATGTACGTCACCCAGTTTATCATCCTGATATAGTAATTTTCAGTGAACATATAAGCAAGATTTTATGAAGCCTCAATGTGTTAGACTCTCTTGTTACATCTCTCAGTTTCTCATGCAAATTGTGAGTGGCACCTGTGCTGCAGTTGCTTCTGGCTAAAAGTGATTACTTTCAATTGAAGAGAGCTGAGAGTTTAGAATGTGAAAAACAGGAGAGAGGTCTGATTGTTAAATCAGTCATGTCTTAGGTATCTGCCTACATTACAGTATAAAACATCTAGTTCAGCTCTGCCACATTTCCTAGAGAAACAGTAGCATTGCCCAACCGTTAAGAAACAGATTTGGAGTGAATCATGGACGGCGTTGCCTTGCTGTTACATTTTCCCAGATGGTAAGACGGGAAAGCGCACACAGCTAGCTGGCATCTAGCAAGACATTAACTGGCGTTCCCATGGATCTGGCATATCCGACTGAGTTTGGGAAACTTATCATTCCAAATGTGTCCTATTTTCCTGTGGTCAAGCCAGACATCTGTTTACCCTATTTTCTCTCCCAGTTCGATGTAGATTTTCAGTAATTTTTTTGAAAGGAAAGAATTCTTTAAAAAAGTTAGTTAGATTTAAGCCTAACAGCTGTCACAAAGTTTCAATGCTGGTGGATCTTTAATGCTGCAATATGTAACTTTTTGGGCGACCTGACCATATTCACATAGAAATGTCAGTTATAGATCTGTCATTCTCATTGAAAGCAAGTCTAAGAAGCGATAGATCGGTTCTATGTGCGCTATTTCTATGCTTCTCGTTTTGTTTCACATCTTTTACTTTCAGTTTTGTACACCAGCTTCAAACAGCTGAAAATACAATATTTTTGTTTATGGAAAATATATTTCACAGCAGTTTAGATGGTACAATGATTCTCTACACTATTCTTGCCTGTTTTGTCACATAAACTGAAATTAGGCAAACCTTTTAGAATTTTTGCAACCAGGATATGGAGGTTTCTGCATAGTGCATCTTTAAATATTTCACAAGTGACTTTTGATGTCATTGCATTATTCATATTTGTTTTCTGGGGAAAGAAAGTTACTATTGTGTGTGTGTGTGTGTGTGTGTGTGTGAAGGGAATCTCTAAACTGCTGGCTAAAGGCTGACTATTTCTGCTCTGACTGTACATTTAAAGTCTATTGTGTTCTGTGTGTCTATGCATACATATTTTTTTTTCTCTTTTAATCAGGAAATGAGAATGTTGGAAACTATGTTGGCCCTTGCAGAAACAAAAAGACAATGATTGAATTTGGGCATTTATTGTATCACTATCGCTATGACTACAGTACTTCTCAGATGGTTATAATCATATCTTCCCGTTATGAAGTCAGTGGTGGAACGCATGTCACATCTATAAGCTAGTGGCGCCTTAAAGTGAGTGAGGGCGTGGGTTTACACAGGCAGTAATTTGAGTCTCGAGAGTTATAGTGATGATGTGCCCAATATCTGATTAGTTGGTTTCCCCATTTACAGTATGTGTAGAGCAGCGCGTGCCAAACATAATTCAATTTGTGATGACTCTCCTGCCCTGGTATCGGTCTTCACTCTCCTGCATATTGACTTTGTCTTCTCCTGTGTGAAAGATTATATACATGGTCCAGGCTTACACCTGGATTTTGTAATAAGAAAGAGGAACATGCTGTTGGAAAAAAAGGAGCGAAAATGACTAATTCTCTATGTCAAAGTTCAAAGGTCGCGTGTATCACAGAGGAGATGCAGCAGATTAGGTGAGGATAGCAGAGGAGGGAGTGTGTTTTCAGAGCTCAGGCTGCCCATACATTAATTTTGAATCTAATGTATGTTCACACAGCTTAACATCCGTGTCAATTTACGCTCCCATCCAGAAAGGAGGACTGCGGACCAGACCAAATCATGTCAGCTCCGCTTATTCCAGCTTCAACCGCACTCCCTTTCACTTCCTGTCACAAAGGTCAAAGAGCACTGACCTCTGGAGGCCGCTCAGGCACTGAATAATTCATGACATGGACTTTTTTTTTGTTATTTTTTTTGTTGTCATCAGCACACATTGTTGTGCTGTGGGAGGGTTTTATTAATTTAGCTCATTTATAAAGGCCTCCGCACCTGTTCACGTGTTAATGCAATAACACTTTTGGCCTAATGCCGCTCATTAGTGCACTGTACTTTTAAAATTACTGTGCGTTATTGTTCATTTGTGGAACACCTACGAGGTCATATCCCGGAGTGCAGTGCACTTGTTGTCGAGTTGTTTGTCAGCAACAAAAGACTCTGGGTCGGACCATCTCATTTGTGGTTTCTCTTCTCTCTACCAACAAATACGAAAATTGATGTGGTGGTGTGTTCCCATCTGGGTTTTGCATAAGCGTGATTAACTCCCAAGATGAACAAATGCCAGTATTTATAAGGTCAGCTTTTTGCGTTGCAAACGCTATGTAAATGAGAATCAGAAAAAGGGGACATTAAGCAAAATTATATTAATTGTCTCCTTTAATGTAATTTACATTTTTGGCTAAGCCCCGGACTGTCAAAGACGATTTCAGAGACCATTTTAATTACACATTAAAAAGAAGTGGTGTGTCTTCATAGAGGCAGTGTTTTGATAACCTGTGAAGAGAGGTCTGTTTATGATTGATTGATTGATGAACCACCTACAGTAAATGACATGTTTTCACTGCATCTGCTGAGGCTAATTAAAATTGCACCGTATATGTAGTGTTAATTCACCATCCATCCACAAGTGAGAATGATGCAATGCAGAGGTGCAGAGCAATGCACAGGTTGTGTTGTTGAGTTCAATGCTGGAGGTGTTTCTCATGGACTCTTTGTATCATTCAGTAGAGGAATTGGATTTGGATCGGGGATGGTGAGCATACAGTTTTGACGTACTAAACTGTGCAGTCGATTAAAGTAGCTGCCTTTGGGTCTAAACATCCACACACACATCCACACACACATGCACACTATGAATGCAGGCACACACACATCCGCATGTACACACACACACACACATCCGCAAACACTCAAACTTTTCATGTTCATGCCTCAACATTATTTCCATCTCCGCTTTTTATTTACGGCTGTTTTCAGTGTAATTTATTTGACAGATGTGAGTTTTTTGACACCCTGTGAGAAAGGAGAGAAGAAAGTGGCCACCGCACCCTGGACTGGAGTGATGTTTGAGTGAAGCCTGTCTCCTCTTGAGCCAGATTAGGAAAATCAGGAAGTGTTGAGAGTGAAACCTGTACTTGGCAGCTCTCTGTTGGCCTGCACTTGCCGAAAAATGAAACCCAGACCCTCTGTGCAGCCTTGGAGCCAGAAACTCCTTCCCACTGTTCCAACATCCAGGATTGGGTAATACTGTTCACTAAGCAAAACATTACCTCAAATTATTCTGCTCTGTTTCTTATTCCCTCCTCCCTCATGTCGGTTTTATCACAGTTTGTAAATGTCAAGACTTGTACAAAGACGCACAGTATAAATTATATTTTCCAAATGATGCTCTCATGTTTGGGTTCACATGAGTGGCGTCTGAAGGTAACATGGTGCCTGGCGTACCCATGGGAGACTCACCTCACTAGGGTAGGATTTCCCAGGGGCATCAGCTAATGGCAAGACTTGACAACAGCACAGAAGATGGGGGTGTTATGTTTTACTAGCGCTGAGCAGGGGTGATGACTTTAACATCTGTGCAGAGAGAGCAGGAGATGTGTGTGTGTGTGTGTGTGTGTGTGTTAAAGAGAGTGTGTGAGACAGAGAGAGCGAGAGGTGTGTGCTGTACAAGAAACTAGTCTGGACCAACAAAGTGACGGATTCGGCTCCAGCTTGACTGCACTGAAAGACGAAACATGGTTCCACATGTGTTGAGAAAGAGCAGTCCATCTGTCCATGGAGACAACCCCTCCCCCTTTTCCACCCCTCCCCCTTGTCCACCCCTCCCCCTCCCCCTCACCCCCTCTCCTTCTCTTCCCCTCGCCCCCTCTCATTCTCTCCCCCTCTCCCCCTCTCCCCCTCTCCTTCTCTCCCCCTCTACCCCTCTCCTTCTCTCCCCCTCTCCGTCCCTCTCACCCTCTCCTTCTCTACCCCTCGGCCCCTCTCCTTCTCTTCCCCTCACCCCCTCTCATTCTCTCCCCCTCCTCCCCTCACCCCCTCTCATTCTCTACCCATCTCCCCCTCTCATTCTCTCCTTCTCTCCCCCTCTCGTCCCCATTTTACTCCCCTGGTTCACTGTGCTGCCAGAAAAAAGGCCAGAGCTGGGGCGATGGGATGAAGGAATGGGCAAAGAGCAACATGGACCTCACACACACACACACACATGCATGTGTACATATGCACCCCTGTGCAAGCACACACACATTTTTGATTTGTAAAATGAGTGATATTTTTTGTAACAATTTTGATAGTTTGTGTTTTCCAGCTTCGGTCAAGTTTCGTTGTCTCCTATTACATCCAATAACTCTGTAGAGTATCATGGTAACACTGTACATTAAGTTGCCCTAAAGATGATTACAATCAAGCATAACATTTGGAAATGACCAAATATTGTGATGTTGTAGAAAGATAATTTATAAGTGTAATACACAATGAAAATCGTACTTTATTGAAAATTAAATAGAACCTAAGTAAAATGTCGCTCTGTCTCAAATATTTAACAGCTGTCCTTTATAATTAGACTCTGTAGCTGTTTAGTCTTCGTTTGGTTTCTTAATGCGTTAATGGTGCAAATGCTTTTTCAAACATCCTCGGATCCTATGAATCAAATTTAGGTCACCCATCACACTGTTTTTACACACTTTTTTTCCTTTTGAAAAAATATTTCCTTTCTTTCTTTTGGCATGTTTTCACTCCCATTAAATCCTTATTAGGTTCCCCCTAATTGTCAAACTAACTGTGGGGTGAACCTCAATCATAGCTGGCCGTAAAACAGCACATTAGGCCCTGGTGAGGGATATATGTGGTATTTCATCGGAGATGGAGTAATGCTTGGGTTTTATGGTTAAGTACCAGTTCACGCCCACGCCATTTGTTTCGCATTAGGCTGGAGGTTTTGTAAATCAGATCAATATGTTTGCCGTGATGTGATTCCTCGCTGGGATCTCCCAAGTCGTTCTTTCCTCCACTACTTTTCTAATGGGACCGGTTGTCGATGCACACTCTCTCCACCCACCCCTCCCATCCATCTCTCTCTCTCTCTCTCCATCCCTCCCTCCATCTCCACCTCAATCTATTTCCATTTTCTGAATGTAGCAATTTGTAGTGTGACATGGCTGAGATTAGGATGGGATGCAGTCGGAGGAGGATTGCATTGGACATGGTCCTGCTCCCATGGTGTGGGGTCACATGACAAAGATGGGGAATTGTGGGATGGGGTCATCAGTTACCTCGAGGAAACGAGCAGGTCTTCTGGTCGCTACGATGGCCCCAGGGGTGCCTGGGATGGATCTGAGGGAAAAGCCCCAGAGAAAGTCCTGAACCAGTGTCATTTATTAAAAGTGACAAGTTATTTCTAAGTATAGCTCGTTTTTTTTTTGTGGCCCTCTGTCCACGAGTCACGTGGATATGATAAATGTAAGGATGACCCCCTCTTTTTACATATACACATCTTCCATTCAGTCTGGGAACATGTGTATTCTGTTTAAGGAGCTAGTTGTTATTGTTTGAAATAAAACAATACAGAAATTATTTGACAACAGCTATGAAAATATTTCAATATGCGTTCAAAAGTTTGTTGTAAAAAATGTGTCTTTGTAAATGAAAACCATCTTGTTGCATTTAAAACAATACGCTTCAACATCTATTTTGGTGGCGTAGTCAGATTCTCATAATTTTTATATTTCTGTAAAGCGTAACATTAGATTTTCCTAACCGATATTATTGTATTCTACAATAAGCCTCCTTTCCCTTGTGGAGTGGTGTGGTCCTTTTGACCCCCCCCCCCCCCCCCCCCCCCTTTACAGCCTGCCCCAACTGCGTTAATGATATATGACAGAAATTTCCTTGTGCTGGTTCAGTGGCAAGAAAGGTCCTGGCTAGTCTATATCAATCCATCTGTCTTATGTTCCCTTGTCTTGAATTACCACTTGATGGAAACCTGCTGCTGGCTCCTCTTGCCAATTGAAATCAGATCTCCTCTACAGCCCGGTGTAATATTGATCCATATTCAACACCCAAGCTGCCGATCGATCACTATTGATTTACAATAAAAAACACTCCTATGCTTGTTCAGCACCACATTCGATACGGTGGATGAAAAAACAGCATTGTGTCTTTACCATGCAGGGACCAGAGCCATATAAATATGTGAGGAAATATGTGAGGAAAGGAAAATGTATTCTTGATTTGAAACCATGACAACATGGTTAGTGTACACCATCAAGTGCTGCAACAGAAACAATTATCCACTCCAGTCATGTGAAACAATGATCCATTCCAGTCATGAGAGACGACGATCCACTCTAGTCATGTGAAACAAACCAATGGCAATTGTTTAATGGGATAACACTTCTATTAGGAGTCATTTATTGAAGAAGTCCTGCCCCGTTTCTGAATTAGCATAGATCTTTATTTCAGTGGGGAAGTATAACTGTCATGTCAAATCTGTCTGAAATCGAAATGGAATGCTTTAAGCGTGGGTTCAGCCATGTGCACTTCAGATTGATTCCTGCATGTTAATACAATGACAAGACTTCCTGTGGCTTGATATGAATTGGCCTCTCCCGTTATCCCACTCTCACACACAGACATGCCCCTCCCACACCCTCACTATTAGAGCCCAGTGTTGAGTATAGAGCAGCGTTAGTAGCTCCAGACCATGTCATAGTCCTCCCACCCGACCCTCTGTAAAATAACTATTCCCATCCAGCGGGTCCGAGTCCCGGCGCAGGCCCATGGACATCTGAAAGAAATTATCCCCAATCTCTGACATCCAGGAGTTTACAGTTATATAATGATGGGGAAAACCACATGTCCCCTGAGGGAGCGCACATTTTTGGGATACCTCCCCATCTGTTTGGGGCTAAACTCAGGCCGGACCAACAGGACAGGATGGCACATTTTACCATCCCTGGTCCAGCCAGTCTGGAACTCATTACATTGTGTGATAAAGCAAATCCAATAGAGTTCCCTCCTCAGTGATTGTGGCACCATCTCTCCCCTGGTTGTCCCTGTGTAAGTGCTGGTTGTTTGTTTGTCCTGGAGAGGCTGACTGAGGGTTAATGCAGGGACCGGGCCAGCCAGGTCGGAGGCGACGCTAAACCCGAGCTGCCTGGCATTGCTCGGCTCCCTCACCGCTGGCCTTGTTTGGACTGCAGCTCCGGTTTGCTTTCTTAGAGGGAAGCTGAGCCCTCATAATCACTGGCCCTTCCTTTGGATGGGGAGCGTTGCACAGACCGGAGGGAGTGATGACATAGTCCGAGAGGCCTTGCCAGTCCACCGTCGTGCTCTTAGCATATTTATTTTCTCTGCTCATTGTATGGTTTAAGTCGCACCGTATTATGTTCGGCCCCTATGCACGTGCAGATCACTCTGATGTGATGAGGTATATGCTATAGACCTGTGGGCTTTGTTTTCACAAATCATTGTGGGGATTACTGACTGGCTGACCTGAGTGTAATCTTTATCAGTCTGTTGACCATATCTTCTGCTTTTGGCGCCTTCATAAGTGAACTGATAGACCCTGACACAAAGAGGATCCTTGTAAGATCTAAACCTATTCAATATAAGAACTCCCCTATTGTTATAGACTACCGAGCGGGGAAACGTGTGGTGAGACGGGATTGGCCACAGCACTTTTGATTTAGTTTAATAAAATATATTGACACAAAGCATTAAAAAGAGGGGCAAAGTGCTGTTTTTTAGACAGATTTGCCTCATAATTTTTCAACTCGCACACAATTTATCTGTCCTTCAGATCGGAGTGCTGCTGCTCTTTGCATGTCTTGACCAATCAGATTAACGGAAATCGCAGGTCGTGAAGGCCGGGCACCACTTTCTTTTGGTATTTATTTAGCAAGCGTGATAACACATCACTCCCGACAGATATAAGCAAAAACTCTTCCTTAAATGTAGCAGCCTATACATCTAAACAATAGAGATCTGACATGCTGGATGGCATGGAAATTAGACTTTTTCAGTCTGATCAACTGTAGGCTACTGTCAATAGCAGCTGTATAGTCTAGCCTACTATACACCCTGTCCCTCTGGCTAGGGTAAACGAAGCAGTAACGTTGTGTATTTATAGCCCATTTGTTTGTGAGAAAATGTGAATGAGATAAAATTAGGTTTACATTCAAACTTGGGCTGACTAGGCTACCTAGACTTTTCAAATCCAAAATCATTAACTGGAATTAATCAATAAACACAATAGCTGACAGACTGAGTAAATGTTTAATTAGGCCTACAGTTGCATAGGGCAGGACTACACGATGTAAACCTGCATAAAGCAAGCTCATCCCTGTGAGTTTTATTGTCCAATCATGTTGCTTTCTCTATGCATAGAAAACCCCCTTCTTTATTAAAATATAATTCATATGAACAAGTACAAGTTTACTGCAGTTTGACAGGTTTTTCATCCTCCACAAGTTCAGGAGTTTTCCAATAGTTTAATCAAAAAAACATGTGACTATGATTAGAAAAACTCTGGTCACATCATAGCCCATATTAGAACTGTTTACAACAGATGAATCACGTAGTACTGTATAAGGTCAGAAGTTTTACCTGGTTAGGTTACCAGATCAGGAAAAACTACGCCACATCACTCTGGGACCTGTGGTGCCACCTCTGCTACCGATAATGTTTTATTCAATGCCTCTGTTATGTTTTGTTATGTTATTGAAATGGCTTGTCGATTCGAATAGGGTCTACCTGGCCTGACAAAACAATCTCATTGTATCCAGTGGAGAGTGAAAGACATAGCAGTAGCATAGACTCACCAGAACACACAGTGAGATTGAAGGAGGGGGGCAGAGTGAGTGGCTCCTTCAGATGGAGATCCAGGATAACAACCCTTTTCCAGAGATTCCATAATAGGAATCTACCCAGGCTCGCCTATTAAGTTGCGCAAACAATGAGCAGAGAGAGAGAGATAGGGGTAGAGGAGATTATGTGGAGTGAGATGGACAACCCACATGGCTTCACCTCTCTGGTGCAAGTGCCAAATAGACACTGTCGGACAAGTCTCAGGTCATGCAGTCTACAATAGTCAAAGAACAGCCTTGCAAAAAGGGCAATTTTTTTCAGTCACAGAGGTGCATGACAAGATTTGTTTTCTGTTGGGAAAGGGGAAAGTACGACATGCAGGTCAGGAAGGTCAGTGTTGGGGTTAAGAGGTCACAACCTCTTTGGTACCTGAGCAACCTCATATGGCTAAGCCATTTCTCAGGCTCCTCAAAAACGGGGTTGAAAGGTGTGTGTGTGTGTGTGTGTGTGTGTGTGTGTGTGTGTGTGTGTGTGTGTGTGTGTGTGTGTGTGTGTGTGGTTGAGGGGGTTGAAGGGTAGGTTCTCTAGTGATCTATCATCAGCAGCAGAAACACAGATAGGATGGCAGCTACTGCAGCTAATCAGCGTAAGACAGATTGGAAGGACTTTCTCAGTTAAGATACATAACACCAGGAGCAGAAGGAGTCAGAAAGACTGAGTACAGTGGATGTTGAACTTTGACCTCTCATCCAAATAAAGAGTATGTAGAACAACTGTATAATCATCCAATGAAAATGCTTTTTTATAACCAAAGTGTTTTCTTCTTGTCATACATAAAAATTGGCAATTATTTTTCTAGTGTCAGTTCTACCAAACACGACATAGTCCCCCAATATCTCTAAAGTGGCATTTTTCTCAAAGACAGTCTATTTGTGTACAGATTGGCCTGTCACTTTGTGAAACAACATTCCTGATGTTTTATTGTTGCTCTGCCATCACCCTCTCTTCCTGTTTACAAAGTGGCTTTTTGTCGTTTGAGGGAAGGAAACTTCATCAGGTCGACGCTGAGGTGTGCTTCACATGTCACTCAGTGGAGCTCTCCCCTAATGAAATGCTGCATACAGATTTTTGCCTGCGGGCTCAGGGGGATAAGACCGTGGAAACAGAATGAAAAGAGCCCCTTTCCATGCACACAAACACACACACACACACACACACACACACACACACACACACACACACACACACACACACACACACACACACACACACACTTGCTTGAGTGCATCCATGTGAAGAGATCCAAATCTGCAATTTATTCAAATATTGATATTTCTACTTGTCAGGAGAAAGGTGCCTTGAAATTTCCTCTGAGTACTCCTGTCAGAAAAATAGCGAAAAATATGTCAGATCATTCATAAATGGAGTTCAGCACTGTGAAGTCAGTAGGGAACAGCTATATATATATATATATATATATATATATATATATATATATATATATATATGCAGGCCCATAGTGTAAACTTGTGTAGCAGTGTGTGTTTGTGTGTGTACATGTGGATGTATATTTATCTTCATGTGAATGAGTGTGTGTGTAGGCCATGTTGTGACTCCTGTTTGTTGTCTTTCTCCATCGAGACGCATCATTTCCCATCCTGCATCAGCCTATGGGAGCGTGGCCCTCCTGCAGAGGTCCGTAACTGGACGCTGCCCTCCATGTGGTTTGAATTAGGGCCCCTGAAGCTGTGAAGGACGCCTCAAATGACATGAGGCACTGACACACAAATTCCAATCTGCTGAATGGTGGAGGAAAATAGCTTTTTCGGGAAACATCCACGATTTTTTGGCTCGGGCCCGCAGCGATTAAAACAGGGTGGAAACCAATAACTCAATGAATCATGACTATTTGTTCCATGAAATCTGCCTCACTCAGTCACACCCACATGCACGTCCAAATTGGCTCTCTCAGATTAGAGCTTTTCAAACTAAACCAGAGAAAAGCCTTGTTCGGTACTCCCTTGGCTGAATGGAACTCTCAACACTGGGAGCAGATTAGGCAGACAAGGTTCAGATGATGCATGGGGCAGCGAGGCTCCATTGTGCCAAGGTGATACAGAAAAGGACCCAGTATCTCTCTCCGCTGGTCATGTGACACTATAGTTCATAGCTGTTGACGAGGAGCGGTTTGGCACAGCTTGGGACCCATCTGGGTGGTGCAGATACCCAGACAGGAGCTATTTTACAGCTAGGCATCTGTGTAGCTGAAGAGCTATTTAGCATATGCTGCTATACCGGAGAATGTGCTTCCACATTGCCAGTCATAGATTAGTGCTTATTTCCTAAAGCCCCATGGAAAAGCTGGTAGATGCAGTACAATACAAAATAATCATTTTGGTATTTGTGTTGCTTTAGAAGAAAACACATCCAATTCGACTTTGCAATGACTCCATTGAATAGTTTTTTTTATACAAAATAAAATAATTACCATGTTACCAAAATAATTGCATTACCACTTAGTCCTACATGTTGGAGCTCAGAGCCTAAGAGTTTCACTGTACCCTGCAATCACGCCTGCAACCTTGTACATGTGACTAATAAACACTAAATCTGAATCTCTGAATTTGAATCTTAATGGCTGATGTTAAGGCTAGGACCATGGCTGGCAGTTGAGACAATGCCTGTCCATCTGGCTGCATGACACCTTTCATGCAGTGTGTCCACAGTGGGGGCATGCTCAGTCGTCTGGGCTGCAACACGGAACAGTCCTCTGCTGACAGGGAAAGGGTAAATGTTTACCGCCTCAATCCTCCATTAACTCTGTGAAGGCACTTTGATCCTTTGTGAAAATAATTATATTGATTGGGTTGGTTTAACAAAAGCAATGGCTTCCACAAAGGAAGGATTACTTGTTGATACAGTAATAATATAGTTAGGGGTTATGAGAGTATGTGTGCGTTTCCGAGTAGTCAAACTAGTCTGTATATAAGTACTCCAACTGTCCATATGTGCGTCTCATAAGATTACACACCTCTTCCCACAATCAAACAGCAACATCTTCATCAAACTATTCAAATGAAGACATACAAAACTGGTGGTAACAACATTGTCTGATAACGACGGCCTTGTAGACCCTTTTGGCTTCCATATCTCTTTCTCTCCATACCATTCCTTTTCCTCTCTCCACAAGGCTGTCACACATTCACCCCATCACAGAGCGCTCCTCCACAGAGATCAGGAGCTCCTTCCCTGTCGGCGGTACTTTGTCACGTAGCAGAGTAGCGTGGAACTCACCCAGAGCTGTTTAACAAACACCAGCCCAGCCTGTCAATAGCACCTCCGCAAACTAATTGCCTGTTAAATGAACCATCCCCAAAGCTGCCCACACACGCTTTGACTCGAAGCGCACCTTGTTAGAAGACAAGAGACACTCTTCTGTTTATTTTTATAATCGTTGTAGCCGTGCACAGTCCAGTGACCGTGAGATGGCTTTTCTGTTATTCATAAAGAAAACGTAGTGTACAATTAGATTGGTGTGATTTTACTACACAAAGCAAGGGTTACAGTATGTATCATTTTATTTTTCTTGTTACACTCATTGCATGGTCATAGACAGCTCACCTTGCACCATCTGTTATTGTTGTGTTTTTTCTGTAGTCATTAGACGGTAGTAGTGTAGTAGCCCATTGGCTTGTCTGGAAGCCTGTATTAACAGTGCAGTGGGATTGACACAGCTGGGGAGAGCAGCTTGAGGCTGTATGCTCAGGTATACACAACAGGGTTCAAAGCTCCTTTCTGAATCCTGATCAGAGCGCTACCCTGGCCAACCGATGGCCTATTAAATATACATGGGCAGGGGTCAGATCTGGAGGTCCCCGCTTCCTCCCAGCCATGTGCACTTAAGCAGAAGGGCTGGGCAACAATAAAAACTCCTCTCGCTCCAGTGAGCTCTCCCCTGACACCTCCACCCCCAGTGTGTACGTCAAGGACAGCGCTCACCTAGCGCTACATTACAACCCTGCCTTTGTGAAAAGGCCAAATGGTGGATTTTTTTTACACTTGTCATTATATATTTATATTCAATAACACCCAAGACCACTCTGTCTCTCCTTCCTCTAGACGTTGATACAAAGAGAAAGAGTTTTAACTGTAGTTTTACTGTGGTGTGATGGTTGGACATGTGATTAAGTAGGCTAGGAAGCAGAAACAGCGAGGAATGCTGTAGTGGTCCTTCATGCCCAGGCATGATTAATATATTCAGAGTGACAGTCACTCTGTGTTGTTCGTTAAGCCTGCTCTGTCGGCCTAATGAAGTGGAGCAGCAGTTTATCAATTCACCCAGCGGTGAGCCGCTTGTGTCGGGATAACCCTTTTACCAGGCGTCACAGTGATCAGGTTGGTGCCCTTTCACCTCTAGCGAGTGTCCAACGAGACAGCGACTGTGACAACGACAACGGGACACACAAGCCTTCAATGGGAGATCCACTAAACAGGATTGGTGTGTGTTGTTGTAATCCAATGAAAAGGCAGATAGAAGAGAAAGGATGTTGACTGAATTGAGGATCATGAAAAGGGGACAAACTGGCTGTGTACATCATAACACACAACTTAGGGGGTGTCTCCATCAACAATTCCCCCCTGCAACTACGTCCCGTCCTCCCCACTGTTCCTTCCTCCATTCCACATTGCTTGTGTTCATTTAGACTGCAGTGACCTGCCTTACACACATCAGCCCTTTCTCTCATGAGTAATTGCGATGGTCTCATGTAGGATAATGTGGTTTAAACTCCACATCGCCTGTCTATTAGGAGAGACATGATGGCAACCACAAATAATAAAATACATATTTATTCCTCTATATGTGACGCTAACTAGGCAACATATCAAGCGGGTGCTGCTGCTAATGGTCTCTCTCTGTCAGATATGGTACCCTCTATTCCATTTCCCAAGGGCCTCGCCTCCACATATCTTCTGCTTCATTTTCCATGGTAGCCCGGTCGTAAATGCACATACACCTCATATATATTTGATAGTTAATATTTATCCTCGCTAGGGAAGTGCACTTTACATGTGGTAACATACGATTACCTGCGATTCGTATGGCAAAGAAACAAAAAATCAATGTGGATATATAATTCATGACAGAGGGGCTATCAGTTTTTATGGCTCTCTATCCAGGCTCATTAAATTTTTATCATAATTGACTGGAAGCAGGAGTTTTTAAAGCATGTTTCATTCCCTCACTTTCTACCTTTAATAATTAAGTCAAGTTTAATTGGTTGTATTTTGAAGCACCTAGATGATAGCACTTTCCAAATTCAGAATCATGAATTATAGACGATGATATGTTATGCATTAGTGTGTGAATGTATTTATTCAGCAAGGCAGAGAAGGTATGTCATGGCCCCCTTCAAACACCACTTTTGGCTGTTTAATGCTATGATATGGCGCTGTCTCGCAAAACTCCCTCACGAACTATGAACCCTGAATCGACTCCACTGATTGGTGGTCAAGTTGCTCTCTTGACGGCAGATTGACAGAAGAAAAATTGCTCTTTCAAATTTCACCCTTCATTCGTTGCAGTTGTTCTTCCACACATCAACTCTCTCCTCCATGTCTGAGACAGAGGCTTTATCCATTAGGCGTTAGCAAGGTGGAGGGCTGGACAGATTGAGGTGGGATGGAGGACACAGGGCTGGAAGACAATCCTACATTTGAGCACTCTGAAGGAAAATCAATCATGTCATCATAAGTGAGAAGTATGGATGAATTTCATCAGCTGGTTTCTGTCCTGTTCACGCCACTGGCTCCCTGACAGGTCTGTCCTGCTGATTGGCTGCCTCCGATTTTGAGATCTGTTGTAATAAGAGAGATGGGTCAGTAGTCTCAGTGCAGTTCTCTAGTAGTGTGTTAAGTGCACTACTGCTGGAAACCTCTGGTGGAAACCTCTGACAATGTGGTAATGGCTTAACCATCTAATTTTAAACAAAACATATTGAATGATTTTGTAAGAGGATGTTTCGCAACAATCTCCAGATATGATGAAGTGTTTTAAAGGGCACCAGGACTTTGTCTCTTGAGATCTTTACCCCATTGTTTCATGAGGTCACATATGAGCACTTAAAGCACTGTGGGTATAGGGTGTGAAACAATCCAAAATGGATGAAAGTGATGACATGGAAAGCAGCGAGGAGAAATCGACAGCTAGTTTACAGCCTTGTTGTTGATTCGAGCGACAGAGAGAGGGAGTGAGAGCGGGAGAGAGAGTGCGCGCGAGAGATAGAGAGAGAGAGAAGGGGTGGGTTAGAGTGGTGATAAATTTAATGGAAAAATCAAATACAAAACAAATTCATTCCTCTCCACTTGATGCTTGAGTCGTTCCTTTCTTGGCCTGTGTTAAGCCTTTCAAATAAACTGTCACTCCTTATCGATTGCATCTGAATTGTTACCGAGATTTCTGAAAAGTAGTCTTGACACACACCGTGCAAATGGTAATCTGGGGAGATGAGAACATGCAGACTGAACAGCCAACACTTCAGACTTCAAATAAAATGACTTTTCTTCTCACCTTTCAAATCTAACTTAATGCACTTTGTAGGATTGCACATTTCATTGATTCATGTGTTGTACTACAGGATATACAAATAGAGTGTATCAACACCATTGCTAATAAGGTGTCAAGTTTAACCCTTGCTTGCTGTTAGACAGAAGGAAGCCATGCTCTCGGTCATTGGAATTGTTAATAAACAACAACAACAACATGAACAACAACAACAGAACCTGAAACGGTTGTGTCTCAGTTTGTTTACCATTTGCGTCATATCAGTGATGGAGATGCCATCATCAAATTCAACTGATATCATATAAAATATTCAGCGACCATTTAAATGAACATTGTAAGTGACAGATAGTGAAATCAGTATGCCATGGTATGGTTCAGTTTACAGTATGTGTACAGTATGGTGTGTTAATGAAAGATAGAGAGTGTAGCAGTGGAGCTGTGTGCCAGTCGGAGCTGGGAGAGACAGAGCTCTGCTTGTATCTACTCATCCTCTAGCTGACAGGCCGGCAGCAGGAGAAAAGGATTTCTCCGGATTGAGTGCCATTTTCTCTTCTTTAACAAGGAAATTAGTGTGTAAAGGAGATCTGTCAGGATGAAGTGCAGCTTGACTGCTGCCACCCTCCCTCTCTGTCTCTCTTGCACCCCTCCTCCGCTCTGTCTCGCTCCCTCTCTCCTCCCGCACCTCTCTCCCACTCCTTCACTGTCTCTCTCTTTCTTGCTCTCTCGCTCTTTCTCTCTCCACTCAATGGCTCCCTCAGGGGATCTTCCTTGAGCATTAGCCGAACACATCCAATGTCCCAGCTACATGATTTCATGATATGATTTGTACCGGGGATTGAGAATAATCCCCAAATAAAGTTGAAAGTGAATGACTCTCAATAAGAGACACAGACAAGCAAAACCAAACCTTTTAGAGATTTTCTTTATCTTCCAGAGCATGAAAAATGAATTGGCTTTGCGTTAGATAACAGCATTTTAGCAACAAATCCAGCACGTTGTTTTGTCTTTTATGCTCATAATTAATTCCTACACAGGAACCTCATTGATATACATAATGCATCACACGCTCATTTAAATGTTCAGTTCCTCTGTTTTTGTAGTAGCATGTCATTACTCTTTACCTCTGTGTGTTTGGTAGAGTCTGCTACTCACTTGTAGACAAAGATATCTGCTGGAGTTGCAGGATGTCATAAATTGACAATGCAATTATAGTTACTTCTTACCCCTCTCTCCACTTTCACCCTCCTTATGTTAATCCTTTTGGCTCAGCATTAGTAAGAACTAACTTTCTGCCTCAAGTGGACAGGGATGAGATTCACCCGCATGTTTTAATCAGTCTGCTAGCTTCAGAGGTTTGTGGTAAAGAAGAAAAACACATCCAAGGCTAATTTAAAATGTGCTCTTGCATCCGTGATTGAAAACAGCCTCACAGGTGAGCAAGAAAAATACAATTAGTGAATTTCCGCCAAAGAAGGAGCTGCATAGAAAAGACACTGAGCACTATTTCTCCATCTGGCCCCTAGTGTGCAGGGAGCAGCAGCTGAGGTCCGCTTTCAGCCGTCAATCACAGCAGCCTCACTGTGGGGTGTGTATCCTGGTGAGATAGCCTAGCGCCAGTCATTAGCCAGCGCTGCCAAACTGTACTGGGAACTGCCCTGCACCACTCTTCACGGTGGTTTAAATATCCCCAGCACTGTGACAGGATCAGTTTAGCGATCTGTTGGATTGATCTCCTCTTTAAAGTTTGGCCTGAGGCGACTCTAATTGGGAACGAGGCTGACTCCCACTTCCCTCTCTCCCTCAACTGTCAGTCAGTGCTTTGTTTACTGAGGACATGCCCAGACCTATTTACTGAATAAAGAGGAGACGTGGTGAGGATGCTGCTGATCACTCCGAGGGCCACAGCGGGATCTCACCACTCTGGGGAGGGAACTCTGTTTTGGACTTTTTCGGCTGCTGACAGTTAGCTACTACAGTAACCATTACACAGAGGAGTGGTTTGTATTTTCTCTGTTTATCCTATGCACCCTACAAGGCATGGAGTGCAGACAAGGTGCTTGTATACCTCAGGGGAATTATTCTGACACCTTCCAACAGTATGCAACATATGAAGGGATGTTTACAAGGAAAAACAGAGGAGGAAATGTGGTTCACTTCCACCATCTTACATATGCTGCTTGTGGAAAATGAAAACCCAATTTGACAATCCTCCTGAGATATCTGGAGATTTCCTGATACACAGCAGCTTATTGTATTTGTTCAGCTTGCTGTAGGGCAGAAACCCTGAAATCTATAAGCCCCTAAAACCTTACAACCAAACCATGTACAGGTGTCTTGGCTACTGCCTTCCAGTGGACCATTCTGGAGGAGAGTGCTTTTGCCCGATAGACCACTTCCTAGTCCCTCTGAATGAATGCCTCCTCAGATTAACATTCTCGTTTAGGATGTTTTCAGTGGCGGTGAATAACAGAGCCTTTGGTTGTGCTGGAGAGGCAGGTCCATTGATGCCCATAGGGATTTATGAATGATGAAGTACAGGGCCAGCCACTATCAGAGGAACACAACACTGCTCTTAATAGAAAAGCATTTAACAGGGAGAGGGGAGGGGTGCTGGGGGAGCTTTCTGACACTCTACTGATAAGAGGCAGCTCTTCAGAGGTGATGGCGGTTACAATGAAAGACGATGGGGTGTTGGAGATACAATGACACAGATGTTGCGTCTGACAGCCGGTGATTTAGACGTGGGGGAAAGCTGGACCGGGAACACAGTTTCTCTATGAGCCACCCTTTAGCGCAATAGCATAGCATAGCCGTAGTATCAACTAAGCTACGTATATGTAGATTCTACAGATGTATTTTTGGACATAAAAATCTGACATAAAAATCTGAACACAAACAAAAAATGTGTGTCATATGTACCTACTGTACTGTACATTGTAGCATACGCAAGCTGAGGAGGAGAAGAAGACAGATAGAGAGGAGTGAGAGCAGTGTCTCAGAGATAGAGAGAGAGAGAAAGAGAGAGCTGTCAGTTTGAGGAATGAGCAGGATAAGAGGAAGGGAGCGACTTGGCAGATGGGCAGAAGAAACCAGGAGTGCACTTATCAATTAAACATGTAAACAGCGAAAGCAGGCAGAGACAGAGACATTTAAATAAACATTACACCACACTGTAATTATGGTACACTCTGAAAATGCCACCATTTTAAACTGTCACCTCTCTCTATGCCTTCAAGATGAAGCCATTGGACTTGGCCTGAAGGCTTGTTTAGTTAACCCAGCCTTAGTTCCCCATCCTTACTTAGAAAAAGGTAATGAAACAGAGTATTGTTTCAGGGCAGAACTAACAGTCTCCTACTGTAACAGACCTCTGTCGATGTAAAACGTTAAATCATGAATGAGAATCCCAATCCTGTTGACATTATCATCTTTTTGTTGTTATTATCAGGTCTTTGAAACATTATTGATTAATTACGGACTCCTACTGTGGCAGGTTTGTTGCACGCAGAGTTGAGCTCACCAGGAGATCTGAGATGTATGCGTAGGAGAAGAAATTAGTAAAGGGAAATGTAATTAACATTCTCTCTCTTTTTCTTTGTTTCTTATCTCTCTCTACGTTGAGTGCATTTGTGGTAAAATGGGGCAAATATCCCCACTTTGACATTCAGCGCAGATGCTATCGCGTGGCCTTAGTATTTAAGAACACAGAGAAGGCAGACAGACATCTGTCAGTTGTTGTGTTTGAAGTGAATGTGAGTCGGCCGCTGAAAAACACACTGGACACCAGCCCATTCAGACCACAACGTCTCAGGTGTTTACAAACGGAAGAGAGAGTGACAGCAGAAACCAGAGATGAATGGAGGACTGGGGTTGATCTCCGTCCTCATCCTGTGTGTTAAGTTATTCTTTAGCTGCTCCCCCAGTGGGGTGCAGGGGAACAGGAAGTGCTATCCAGGTAGCAGACAAACACAGCCCCTGATAGACTCCATATGTATGCACAGGGAATTTGGGCTCGTCACCGCCTATTCATAACTTATGCCTCTATGTAGCAGCGTGAAGTAATATAATACAAATGAGTGGATGACAACAATAACAGTGATTGTCAGTAATTATGATTATCTTGAGTTGTTTAGTAGTATAGTAATGGCAGCAATAGGAAGGATAGGAGTTACACAGCGGTGGTTGTATAACAGTGTATTTTGATATCATTGTTAGAGGAGTGGCCATAGTCATGTATCTTCTGTCAGCTCTCCTCAGACCTGTATCTATTTCAGGTGGCGTGTCAAGTGAGAGCAGCTATATCTGGCTGGCAATTAAGCCTGCCCTGCCTCCCCTTGATGCTTGATTAGTCCGATTGATGGAGGAGGCCATATGTGGCAGAGTCAAAACTTGGCAGCCATGTTCCATCCTCTCAAATGAGAGGCTGGCAATAAAGAGGCAGGCTGCCCAGGGACGCTGCACGTATGTGGGCCCGCAGCGCCGTGATGTGGCCCCCTTTCTGGGGCCTTTCTCTGGAGGCCTAATGGCCGCTGTACTGTCCGGCCAAGTTCCCATAAGGGCCAGAGGTGGAAACTGGCTGGGGGTGTCACTGTCACTGGACGACCCCTCTGGGGTGCGAGCTGCAGGCTAGAGGGGGGAGCAGGGTTGGTGGTGGTTGTGTGGAGAGGCGGAGAGAGCCGAAAGCCATGGCCTCCTTCCCAGTCTGGCTCGGAGACAACAAAAAGAGAATGCTTGAGAAGCAGCGAGAGGAGAACATAAAGACAAGGTCAGCCCAGCTAATGGGCCGGAGCTGTAGGCTGCCTGGGGCGAGGCACACTTCTGTTCTCTCTCCCACACCACATCAGGCCTTCAAACACCCCCAAGTCTACTCCTCTCCTCTTCTCCTCTCCTCTCTCCCCACATCCTCGGGTGATGCACCCCAAAGATCCCATGTTGGTTCCTTGAACACACACCTATTTTAAAAGACACACATGGTATTGCTACGATGATGTGTGGGGGTATTGAAGATCACTACTCCCCTCTCCACAACCCCCAAACCCCATAGCATATCCTAGTCCCTTGCCCCCCCCCCCCCCCCCCCTTATAATTCTGTCAATCACTAAGGAGCCGAACTCTTCAGCTTGGTCTGCTATCCCCTATAGGGCATATTCTCAGTGAGTGCAGGCAGGCAGAGAGGCAGGCAGGCTGGCAGGGGGTGGACTTGTTCAAGGAGGCACAGTGTTGTCAGGTTGGCTGCCGCTGCTTGGCTCCACTCACAGACTACTTTAATGTGCAGCAGAGTAGAATAAGTGAGTGGTTGTGGGCACCAGCTGAGCTCAGCCTCGTCTCTGCCTGGTCGCAGTGGGGCGAACTGCTGCCACCTGACACTGGGCACCCCGCTCAGGGCTCCTCTTGGCAACGTGGCACAGCACACATGTCCCCTCATTTGGATGAAGATTCAGACGCACAGCACACAAAAGCTTTGCTCCATCCCCCCCTCCACCCCTCACTCCCTGTCTCCCTCTGTTTTTTTTTCTCTCTTTCAGTTTTTACGGAATCATAATAATCTGGGTATCTTCTTGATTATGCCCCGTATTTTCTATTTTTTTTATTATTTTATCCTTCTTGGAGACGAGTTTGAAATTGCCAGCGTCAGGACTTTGCTAATTAAAGTCATACTTTCAAAAATGCCATAATAACTGTTAATTAGCTTGATGCTATTTTCAGCATAATTTGCTAATTAGTGGAAAACCTGTACAACGTTTCTCTCTAATTACAGTATGGCTCCGCACGGCGCATCTGTGCCTTGACTCCAAATGATACCATTACAAAGTCCCATATTACGCATTCTCTCAAAACAGATAATTGCCTCCACAGATACTGAGAAACTTCAGTCAGCTGATTTGATGGTAATAAATGGACAGGCACAGACACATCCTCCCCTAGTTTATGTTTACTCAATATGGAAAGGAAAACATATTCTGGAAGAGATGCAGTGAGTTGGGAATATAATCTATCTAACTGGTAGGGTGATTTGGGTTGGGTGGGTAATGCACATTTTACAGGAAACTGCCAAAATCAGATAATAGTTTCAACATGAATACAATAGTGAAACAAATTGTCTACCGATCAACCACCTGCCTAGTATAATCTAGCAAGTAGAGAATCACATAGAATCTCTACATGACCGAAGGATGACCCTAGACCATGTGTATACCAGAGACAAATTAGGACTCGTTACGTGTGGGGATGAGCATGATTGGCATGACCTTTGACCCCTCTCAGCTGTGTCCATCCTCCTCCATGCCCTGTGCCTGACAGCCACCAGCAGTCTGACAGGGGTAGCGTCGGCGTTAGCTAATTAACGCACCACTCCAGAACCCCTTTCATTTATGGCTTCTGAAAGGCATTATTACATTAATTAAAGTACCAAGAGTTAGTCATTATGAAATGAGGAGATTTACATGGATGATAGCGTTTATGAATTAAACATCTCAAAGTTCCTCGCAGGAGATACCCGGGGATGAGTGTGGGTACCTAGCGCGACAGATGTTTGCCCCCCCCCCCCCCCCCCCCCCCCCCCGAGCTAACCTGTATGGCAACAAATGTAGGTCTTGTTTGGGGGTTTCAAAACTGGGAAGGGGAGAGAGATAGGTTCAGGGTAGCTAATGAGCAGAGAAAGAGAGGGGGAAAGAAGGTCACAGGCTCTGTTCATCTGTAGATTGTACAGATGGTACTTTTTCATACAATGCAACAATGAAATATATTAATTCTAAAGATATTTTCAACGCTGACACAAACAACAGTGGTTTCTTGAACCTGACCAGTTGAAAGAGCTACAGCTAGTTCGTTATTAGATCATTATGGCCATGTGATCTTAAAGCTACAAACACTTCGAGAAATAAGGTCCTTAAACTCTGGCTTAGCTGAAGTGCACAGAGCAGAGTTGAGTGGCTCACTCAAGAGCTTGGACGATACACTTCTTTCATCTGTCGACTGGGATTCACAGAGAATCTCAAGAGGCTCTCTATCTCTGTCCTCTCTCTCTCTCCTCTTCTCTTCCCTCCCTCTCTCACCCCTCTATTCAGGAAGTTTGCCAGCAAGTGTCTTTGTTTACAATGCCAAGGGAAAATGTCAGAGATGTTGGAAAAATATTCTTAGAATCTTTTATTTTTTCCTTTTTCATCTTCCTAATCTAACAGTTTACTGAACTTGATAAGTGTCCTGTCAACATGCTAATCAAATTACTTCGGAACCAAAATTGACAGTTTTCATTAATTATACAAGATTATTCTAATTGCAATTCAAATTTATTCATTCCGAACAGAAGGTATTCAGTAATATTTTACAGAATTTGCATATTAAATGGAGGGAGTAGTGCATTATGCATGGTAATGTATGCACAGTTTCTTATTTTTAACTTCACGGCCATATGTGGTGTCGTTTTAGGAGCTGGTGAAAAGTCTAAGTGTGTTTAATTTGCTTGACAAACATTGGGCTGGAGCTTGTCAAGGGGAGTATTGTGAATGCCAATCTTTATTCCCTCTTTATTGATTACCCCAAACTCTAAACATCTGTATGTAAATGGCACTGAGAAAGATTAATTGAATCTTGGGATTAGTCAATGGCTGTATCACTATAAATTAATCTAATAGCACAATTGAAGTGTGCTGTATAAATAAATAATCGTACCTGGTTTCATCTGGGCTTATTGGCACATTTAAAATGGTTTGTAGAATTAAAGCATGGGGATTATAAGTAATACAACCTACCATGTAACCGTGATTTAAATAATATACCGCTATCTCAAAGTTTCCTCATTTGTACATTATTTACAGCTTTAGTTCAAATGCTCAAAGCGGTGAGAAACATTATGTTTGAAAAAATAATGGGTTCCTGGTTTAAAACAGCCATATTTACTTGGAACGCAAAACCTCCCAATTTGTTCCTTGTTTTTATTTCCTAGAGCGGCCACTGAAGTGCAAACAGCTTACTGGGAGGCTGTTTACTATATGAGGAGGTGTGTGTGTTAGCTCCACAGGAAGAGGCTTGTACTGTAATGTAAGCGTAATAATTATCAAACAGCATTGGTGGCTCAGAGTATGGGCTTAACAGTGGGAAAGCATGTTTGATGTGTAGAGGCAGCCCATTGTGCATCCACACAGGATGACAAAATCTCACGGTTCAGGGAGCACATTAGTATGGCACTACAGTACATCCACCCGCATTCTAAAGGTGATTTCCATTTAGACGCACATTTCCTCATGAAGATAAATATGACTTGAATCGTAATTTCCCTGAAGTAAATATAATACAAATACAACATAACACAGAGTCAGATCAAGCATCCTAATAGATTACTGTCATTTTCCATTTACATGGTAAGTGGTGAACCTTGTGGTGGTCTAGCAAGTAACAAATTGAATGTTTAATCCATCTCAGGGCAGATTGAGGATCTCAACAGACTGGTGCGTAGCTGCTGTGAGTTTTCCAGTGACTGCTGGTACATTAGATATTTCAGCTCTTTAGGGGATTTTGGAATGTCTTGGCATAGCTAAAAGTGCAATGCGGCAGATAAGTGTAATTTCTTATCATTTCTAAAGGTGTCTGTTATTTCTCAAATAGGCATTTGGACTTGACATAATTTATTGTCATGCATGACTCCCTCTCTAAATGCTACTAAACAGCTTCTAAATATATATTTAGTTGTTTAATCAATATTTGCCATGGCACTCAGTGTAAGTAAGATTAACTCGAACGCTCTCAACATCTCTTATAAAGTGTGACAAATGTATATTTTTATATGGCTTAATCTGTGGACTATGATGTTTATATGATACATTATTACAAACTAATTAAAGAAATCACTTCGATATAATTAGTCAGGTTTCAGGAAGCTCATTAGTAGTAATTTGCATGAAGAATAAGCCCTGTATTGGTGCTTCTAGACGGAGGCACCAGAACAGTGTTTTAGTTCTACATCAACCCCCATTGTTGGTTGTCTCGGCTGTCTGAAGCGCCCTGAGATGTTTTCAGTCATTGCCCCTAGAAGCAGCAGGGTGTCTTTCAACAGATTCCTCCCCTTAAGCAAGTCAACCTGTATAGGGAAGCAGACTAGTACACAAGCCAGGAAGAGTGAGAGGCAAAACACGATCTGTTTATCTGTCAGTGTTCCTGACAAAGAACTGAGCTGACAAGTCAGGGTTTCCCTCTGTGGAGAAGGTGGGAGGGGGGCTTCTGCACACTTACATGCCCACTCTGTGCCCAGTTTCATGTTATTTGCAAATCACACTCTTTGAAACTCACACAAACGGGTTAGACGTGGAACGCTAGGAGTTTGTCAGCTGCCTTCACAACAGCTAGTGATCGCTAACAGTGTGCGGTTCAGTAGGAAGCTGCTTTCTCTTAGCATTTGCCTCGCTGTCACTTTCCCAACACACACGATGCGTCTTCTTCATGCTGGGCTCAGCTAGCCTACTGCTCTTGGAGGCATCTCTCCTCCCTCAGAGACTTCTCATCCCCCCTTTGGAATGAAGGAATCAGCATCTTTCAACGACATAAACTCCCCAAAGAAATCATACTCCAAATGAGAGCTAAATTAATCATGTAGAAATATCAATGAAAGTAATCCACATTTTATGATTAACCCTCTCATCATGTACTGAGGAGAAATGGATGTAAAAAATAAAATAAATGAAAAGGTTTGTTTATCCTCTATACTATTTTCCCACCATGGACGAAATCCTCTCCTAAACATCCCGACAGAGAAGCACTTGTGTAGCGCTGATGTCACAGAGCTAGCTGGCCTCTCTCACAAAGGTTAAGGTATCATTAGCTTGCTCCATACAATGGCCATTCAAGCAGCCCACTGCACTCCTCAGGACCCCTGAACAATGTTATTATTTGTCTCCGAATTATAAAGACAGGGTTTTGCAGGAAACCCGACAGGCAAAACCCTTTAGAGGTAAATGCTTCGGGCGGCTTGTGGGGTTTAATCTTGTTCAATTAGCATTAGCTTCTTTCTCTTGGACACAAAGACCATAATACATGTTCAAAAGTAAAGACTTTGGTTCAAAGTAAAGACTTTGGGTCTCAAGAGCCATTGACCATGTGTATTAGTATAGTGGCTAATTATTTTATTTCTTATTCAAGAGTCAATATTTCCCATAGTTGACTCCTCAATATCAATATTTTATACTATGAAATGTACACTGGGAGATGTGAAAAGAGGACAATCACAAATGCCTAGAATACTTTTAATGTTGTTCTAAGGAAGGTTCTATTGTACAGATTGTTAAAAAAGGAACATATTTCAAGCATGACCTGAAAATATGGAATACGCAGTAGGGGGAAACAGCGCCACTGGCTGCCCCATCACAGTTGTTATGGCTTTTGTTGTCGAGATGATGAGCGTCGCGCAACATGGTAAAAAAAATTGCAGTACATATCGTGCAATGATGTCCGAGGGAAAAAACAGTGTTGGTTGTTTGCTGTAACTTCTTTGTTGTTGTAATATCGCAAACGGACGTGGCTGTTTCACCATTAAGGATTCCAGATTTAACAAAGAATATTATAAATCACACATGTAAGTAACAGCAAATATTTTCCCTTTATTATTTTCTGGGTTTATAGTCACATTGTCAACAGTACAACAGCTGTGTGAAGTGTTCTTATGTATTAACTGTGTGTGTGTGTGTGTGTGTGTGTGTGTGTGTGTGTGTGTGTGTGTGTGTGTATGTGTGTGTGTGTGTATGTGCATGTGTGTGTGTGTGTGTGTGTGTGACTCCATGTGTGTGATTCATTCCAGGGCGGTTTTAGTCCTTATAAAATATTCATTTTGGTTGTGCAGGGCCCTGTAATTGCCATCTCTCACCCTGAATTATTTATACCTCGCACAGACTGACAAAGCTTTGCCATACGGCCCCAGATGAATCAGAAAGCAGTCATCTCTGCTGCCAACAGCACTGGGCTTTCACACAAATATGGCAGCCACGTCTCTCAGCCTGGCCTGTCTTAATTTGACATTTTCTTTCCCCCCTGCCTTTTTCCTAGGAGTACAGAAAGGTTACCTGTTAGCTTTAAGCACACCAACCTGCTCCTTCTCTTCCTGCATCTCTCTCTCTCTGTGCCTTGCCTACATTACAGTCCACTGTGGCTGTGTTTTGAGACAGACTTAATGTGGCAGCAGTAGCAGAGTGGCTGCCTCATGCTTTATGATGACTGACCAGTCCTGACAGTCACTTTAGATACATGTATTATACATTAGTAATAAATAATAGCATGTAGAAGTAGACATGCATACGCACACAACTCCACAATCACTATCCTCCTGGATGCAATGTAGCTATGCTGTCAGTGAACGGTCAAAGCCCCCACGCTTGGCTCCCCTGTACAGCTTCTGGGTTCTACTGTGTCTTTCTGCAGCCTGATCACTCCAAGGTGCCTGTGGAGGAGAGGGCAGGGGGAGCCTTCCAGGCCCTTCCAGGCACCACTACAGTACGTCCAACACCCTAAATACTGCTATTCACTCCAGCATCTGCTTATCTTCCATCTCACCAGTGCAGGGAGGTGTTGACTGGTATTTCCTCAGGCCCCAAGTCCAGAATGCTAAGCACTAATCAAAGCACAATATTCCCCCTAGAAAGACCATTTTTCACGCTGCTAGACCAGCTGGCTAGCAGTTTACACATTTAGGATAAATATTAACTGTATTGTTGATGTGCGTGATTATTGTATAATGTCAGCACCCTCCTCACCTGTATTGTTGATAAGGTGTAAGTAACAATAATGTATTCATAGTAGTTATACATATAGATCAATAGAACTGGAATGTTTCGAAATTCCAGCAAGAGTAGACATAGTATTGGTTTTATCACTGAAACTAGCTGTTGATTCATTTTCACAGTAAAGACACATTTGACAGAAAATAGCAGAATTATTATTTATTTTTTACAATGTTTTTATCCATTGTACAGATATCCCAGATTCACTGTAAAACAACGAGTAGTAAACACACTACACAGCTTTAGTAGATTGTTGTGTGGTGACGGTAGAGAGCCTGGGGTTAAACATGTAGTATGTGCTGAGTTAGACCTAAAGCATAGCCCTAGTCCACTGTTACCCAGTGATGGATAGTTAGCAGGGCCACTGAATCTCTAGCTAACTTGCTACAGTAGACCCGGACTGGAGCCTGAAGGGAATCAGCTGAAGATGGTTAGGGGTGTGTTTGACGTGAACCATTTGTGAGACAAGCATTTCTCTTGCTTGAACAAGAAACTGACAGAGTTCAGAGAGGGATAGACGGAGAGAGAGAGTGAGAGAGTGAGAGAGTGAGAGAGAGAGAGTGAAAGAGAGTGAAAGAGAGAAAGAGCGAAAGCGAAAGAGTTAACTTCTGTAATGAGTCCTGCAGCCATGAACTAAATGAAGAGGGATTGACAGATCTGGGGATCCTCAAGTAAAATATTGTCAATGCCACTCTGGCCATTAGAGAACAGGAAAGGGTGTAGATGATAGAGGGATGAATGGGGAGGTTTTATTGTTTGAATGTCTCAACAGCCCACCTCCCCAGTCATGGGGAATAGTATATGTTGAACAGGAAAACAATGATAGTGAAATGTTTCAGCAATAGCATTCTCAGCAATAGCATTCTCAGCAAAAGCATTCTCAGCAAAAGCATTCTCAGCAATAGCATTCTCAGCAATAGCATTCTCAGAGGAACGGCCCAGAGAGTGGAAAGGGTTAATTTTTCACCTGCCCAATAACATTAGATAGTAAGGAACTTGTTTCCTGATAAAGAAGTGATAGGATCTGTGAGGCTGGTCCCTGGGAGCTTGTACAGGAGTAGGGCAAATAATTGTTAATGCGGGGAAGGGGAGGAAAAACAGCTGTAGCTGATGAGGGAAGACAGCAAGCAACCAGCGTACGACAACAATGTACCGATTACTTAAAATCACTCTGGAATTTTAGAGGTTAATTTCTTTCATCAGTAGGGTAAATTAAGATGTGTCAGTACAGAACAACCCACAGGTAGACCAAAAAGCTTTCTCCCTTTTTATACGGGAATATTGTTTATAAGAACAAGCCAGTGTAATGGAGCCTGGCCTGTCAGAACAGGGACTTGAGTGAGTACATTTCATAGTAGAGTGCCTTACATAATGGAGCTGGTGGGGATGCAGAAGGCTTGACATTAAGACCCTGGCGTTTTGGAAAGCCAATATGTTATTGACCTGTGTACTACTATCTCAGTGAGGAGACCTGCTGTCAGCAGATCATTGTGGGGCATTGTGAGACGCTGGTTTCAGGTCTCCTCCATCCTCACTGAGGCCCATCGTGAGGCTCATACTGGGGTCTGATTGGCTGTGGCTGGGTGGTGGTCGATACGCACCGCCCTGCAACGATGACTTCACTGTCATGGCCGCCGGCTGTGGACACTCCTTGGTAGTCATTATTGCTGGGGCGCCAGTCAGGAGCTAAGGACTGTCAATGCCTGACACTCATGGATGTTTCAGTCTATCTGTCAGTGGTGAACTTCTGAAATGGGCGGTGTATAAAACACTGTGAAATAAATGCTGCATGATACCCTGTTAATATTGTAACAGTGCTGTAATAATACAATGGAGTCAATACTTCCCATTTTTCCCTGAATCAAAGGCAGAGATGTCAAGGAGTGGGTGACATCTCCCCCCTCCCAATTAGCTTAGCTCCTTAAATCAGGAAGCGTCTCCTCACTTCATCTGTTTGTTTTCTACATTTCTCCTCTATTTGATGGTGGGAGAGGGGCGAGCTAGAATTAGGCCGACGGGTCTCCCTTTGAGTGTAAGCCTAAAATGATCACAGTAGAGATAAATCAGTCTGCCTTTTTCTCCTCAATTACCAGGCGTGTGAAGCACAGGGAGTGGAAACCGCCGAGCCCGCTGCATTACTAAAGAGACAATCTATTTCCCCTTTGACCAGAGGGAGAGAAGCCATTATGGCATGATTAGTAGCTAGCCTCGGCAGTGTGGCGAGCATGGAGGTACAGGCTACAGAAGAATCCTATTAATTGCCCTAGTCTCTGTTAGAAGGGGATTGTTTTAGCGTTGATTTGTGGACCTGTAACTCTGCCTGTCGGAAGATAAAAGCTGATGTTAGGTCTTAGTTATACGGGCAGACTTCAGATAGGGAGAGGTTTGTGTCAAAATGAGCATTTCTCTCCAGTACTGGAAGTCTATCTCTTTAGGCTTTCGCCTGTCTCCCTCTCTCTCTTTTGACTTTCTTCCCACTTCATAGTTTCCTCCTCCCTTCCTCTCCCCTATACTCTTTCTCTCCCTCTCCCACCCCCACTCTATCTCCTCTCTCAGCCTCTCTCTGATGAACTACAGCCCTCTCACTCTCTCTCTCTCCTCCAACTGATAGCTGGCTGGGCCGATGATTTCCTCCACGGCGGTCCACTGAGAGCCTCGCTCGTCTCCCGGCTTTGGAGGAGTTGCTTTAATTAGCCATGTTAATATCCCCTTCATTGGCCTTAATATTACTCTACACCTTCCTCCATCTCCACAGCCACCAGGGTCCTCTTGTCCTGTCTCTAGCGCTGATTATTGAGAAGGATAGCTTTAATCAAACCTAATTGCAGTTCATTCTTTCTCTCGATCCCCCCTTTGCCCTCCGTTGCCAACATATAATGGCGTCGTCGCCTTGATATCCCATTAAAAAACAATTAAACAACCTCGTTTTTGTCTCAGAGCGTGCCAAAACACCACCACAAAGTTCTGTAGATATTTAAGAAGTAAAAGAGAGATGCTGGTCTTAATTGCTTGCCTTTTCACCAAGGACCAATTTCCAGTGTGCTCATGTAGAATGTTAACCAACTCTAATGTAATGATGCTATACTGTTGCCACTAACATGGACTACCGTTAAAATGAAGCTTATCTGTTAGCTGGGAAATTGTGGTTAATCGTCTTCATAACAGTAAACATAAAAGAGGTAGTTCACGATAGTACGGCTGCTTTCTATTCCCAAGTTGTCCTTTTCTATTTATTGCTCACTTTTTGTTTTATTGCAGTTTTACCGTTTGTAATTGTACTACAACACAACAGAAGAAAGTACAGGAAAGCCCCATGTTAAAAATAACATGTGGCTTCAATAACGTCTACGTTATTTTTTTCCATATACAGTATATATATATATTTTTTTTGCACAAGGTGCTGAACATTCAGAGCACATCAATCTTGGACACACACAGGCGCTTACCCACACTCACACTCACACACTAGTCTAACCCAATCTATATGAGAGGCGACAGACAAATAAAAGTTGTATTTCAGGTCTGCTTTCGGCAGATGTCTACTGCTCTGCATTACGACTCTTTGGGGAAATAAAAACAGGGTCAGGGAATTAGAGTACATAATGGTCATTTTGATGATCGGCCAACAGATGCAACCAAAAACACACTGAACACAATCAGGCGAAATGCGCTAATGACAAGTCAGGTTTTTTATGGCCTTGCCGCACACCAACAGGCAATCAGCATTTTGGCGTGGCTTAAAACATTTTTTATTGATGTCGGAGCCAAAGCTCCTTGGATGGTGAGTGAAAATATTTTCTCACCTCTCATGTTCTTTGGGGCTGGCAGTGGTGCTGAGGGGTATTAGAGTCTATTGGAGAACGCTTCTAAATGACCAGTGCATGTATTAATGTGGCCAGGGTTAGGGGGTTGTTTCAAGACACTGATTTATTGCATTGGCCCAGATCCCACTATGGAGTGAGAAGTAGGAGGCTAAGTGTTGAGAAAGGGCCCTCCTAAGCAACAAGCTCTACACGAAGCAAAGAAACACACGGTAACAAAATAACTGGCCAATTTTGCTTTTCAATGGAAACCATGAAATTGCACATTAAACCAATGAATGGTGGTGTCATATTACCATTACTGTTTACATCAAACTTGGCGGGAGCCAAGTAGCATGAATCCATATGATTCTGTAGCATGTATATACTGTACATGATAAGGAAGTCAATTAAAGTGTGTTGCAGTACGTTCTGCTGATATAATCATTGATCCCACTGTCAGGTTTAGGAAGACATTTGTAGTAGGAGACAGTAAACCAAGTCAGGGACCGTTAAGCGTCTTCCACTTGTCTCCTTTGTCATGTTATCTACTGGAACACGGAAAGGTTATGTTTAAAAGGAGAGCTCACGATAGGAGGCCTTTTCAATAAAATCACAGGGACCTGACGTTCATTTGACGTTCACAGGCAAACACTTGGCAGCTGAAGCGCAGCGAGAGAGAGAGAGACAGAGAAAGAGAGAGAGAGAGACTCAAAGACTAACCAACCCCAGATCTCACTCTCTCACATGACATTTGTTCGTAGACAATTAGCCAGGTTGTAATTTGTGGCATAATTGCCTCACCCACCCATGAGTGTGTGTGTGTGTTTGCGTGTGCATGTGCGCGTGTGTGTGCGTGTGTGTGTGGCGTGAAGCGAAGGTCCCAGGAGTGGCCGCCTAATTGTCTGACAGGACTATAAGTTTTGTGGCGCGCTCTCACCTTGTTAGGTCCTTTCTCCCTGATGCTCATCAAACAAGACCTGGTCACAGGTGGGCCTCATTTGCCTCCCTATTGAACAGCACAACTTTAATTGCACAGGGGGTGTTCTGGGATTAAATAGGTGGGTGGAATATCAAGTGACTTCCTGTATGCTAGTAGCAGATGGGTCTGGGAACAGGCTGTGAACTCAGGTGAGAGGATGATATGACAAAGGGTTGCTGCTAAGGGATATTAGAAGCAACAGAAGATATCTACATTATTTTAAACAGATGAGTAATATCTATTGGTTTGATACTGGTGTAATATATTTGTAGTTAACAGGTTGAATGACATGGATCTGTATTGGCTTTTTGGAATTCCATTCCATATGAATTATTGAATGGCTCTATGCTTAAATTTTATTTTATATTTTTTACTATTTTGTAAAACATAAAATCACACCTTTGTACCTCTGCTTCTCATTTCTTGTCACCTCTCTCCTGCTCACTTACTCTAAATATTCCTTTCTCTTTCCTCCTTATCTGTCTATGGTGACTGTACTGTCCCCCATGCAAGACTGGCAATACTTCTGTTCCGTTCTATTCTATTCTATTCCGTTCCATTCTAGAACCGTGTACTTAAATTCTATTTTTCTTTTGTGCTCTTATTCAGATTCTTCCTGAAGTTCTTCCTGAAGTGCAATCAGAACTGTCTGAAGAATGCAGGGAATCCCAGAGACATGCGCAGGTTCCAGGTAACAGAAATTTACAAAGAATTACACACGCACACACACACACACTCACAGGTTTACACGCACACAGCTTTACACTCACACAGGTTTACATGCACACACCCTTGCAGAGCGTGTCAGTGTGCTGCTGAACACATGTAAGGAATATTTATTGGAGAACACCATCTGACACAAATAAGGATATGGGATTTCAGAGGTGCTATCAATTGTGGCCCTGACAGCTTTCTGAACCACAGCACTGAAGGGAGAATGATCCTACCACATGTAACAACAGTGTTAACTCAGGGTTAGCCCCCCCCACACACACACACACACATACACACACATACACACACAATTATTCACTGTGCAGCCAACGAGAGGTATTTTCCAGTACACTGCTGCCAGCAGTGATATTATAGAACGAGCAAAGAAACGTCTATCTTGTTGAATACTCCCATGTCTAAGAGGCTACAGAAGCTAAAATACATGCTCTATTAAATGTGGAAGGGTGCCATTGAAGTTAGTGATCGACATATCGAAGGAGGTCAGGCCTGAATAAAGTGGAGGTATCCTATCTGCCTTGCCACAAACTCCAAGGGCCATCAGTCACTGCCAATCATGGGCCATGACAGACACACCAAACTAGCTTCCTCCAGCAACCCTCAGACATGAAACAGACAGACTGTTTCTGATGTCACCACTAGACCTCCCTCGTCTCCTTTTCCCTCAGGGGGGTAACTGGACTTAACAGAGTCAATGTCTTCACAAACAGCTCAGGTGTTCACTCTACCATCGCATTACTCCTAGATTCACAAGAGACTGGGACATACTGCCCCAGCTATGACAGCTACTGAGCTATCAAAAAAAATCTCCCTCAGGCATATGTAACAGGAGGTGTATGAGTTAGTGTTGTATACAACTTCTACCCCATTTGTATTTAAACAAATCTAGATTCACAGTATTTATAGGGAATCAACTGGCAATTATTTTTGGAGTATTTTGGGGTGGAAGGGGGTTATTGTAGGCCAAGGCTTACAATATTTTTGGCTATCTTTTCTGGTCTCCATTCTAATGGCCTGAATGCCGTTTTTCCCAGATAGTTTTACCAGATGCTCCACTGTAGGTGTTTCTCCGGCCAAGGTTGTGTATTCTGCCTTTGACTCTTATTACCCCCCCACCAAAACCAGCTTGAGGCCAGAGAGGGCCACATCCATCATGCGCAGCTTGGCCCAGCTCTGAACCTGTGAGCAAGAATGGAGCTCTTTCACCTCCCTACTCTGCCCCCCTACCTCCTTCCCAACTCCCCCTCTTTCCCCCCAAAACGAACCAAAAAAGCACCCTCCAAATTCCACGGCTACACCGAGGTCACTCACCGGCAAAGAGAACCTGAGAGGGGCTCTCTATTTCCGGCTCGGAAACACTTTCTCCATTCATGGCCTAGTCCACTGTTTGGAGATGTGGTGGAGAGAAAGCAGAACAACAACAAGCACTATGATATGTTGAGGCTTTAAGAGCCACAATGCCTTTAACCCACGATCGGATTGAGTGAGACTTTGATCCAGGGGAAATGTTTGTTGAACAAAGAAGAGGTTTGTTTTAGTTGTTCATGAGTTTGTCCAGTTTGTCCACCGTACGGAACTAGATGGATGAGTCGATCAATGTTTTCTGTGAATCAATGACTTCAAGACAACAATCGTCAGAGTGGAGTCAACAAAAGTGATTACAGAGAGTGCTAAATGTTGATGTGGAAATCTGAAAACAGTAAAGTGTGATTATGTTTTGTACGTGATTGTGCCCCTTTCTTACAGATTGCTAAATGACACGCTCTACCTTCACTCTTGTTGCAGGTTGTTGTCTCGACGACCGTCAATGTGGATGGCCATGTCTTGGCTGTCTCAGACAACATGTTTGTCCACAACAACTCCAAGCATGGGCGAAGGGCTCGCAGACTCGACCCTTCAGAAGGTACGCCTCCTTATCTGGAGAATGGTAGGCACATTTTACATCCTATTATTTGCCATGCTTTCCTTAATTTTCTTTAAATTTAAATGTTCCCTCTGTTCATACATTTTTCAAATTCTGTGCTGTAAGTCGCTATTTGCCTCCCTCATGCATACTATTTGGATTGGAAATAGTATACAATAATCATTCTAATAATGCTAGTAATTCTGGTAATTTTAATGATTATAAAATGATATACTATTTTCAATCTTGTCCAAGTGTTTAATTGCACTTAAAACATTATGAAATTGGCAAATAATTCACAGTGAGGTCGATTTCCTGTTGCTGGGTGCTGCAGTTTCAGCTGAGAGGAGAGGGCGGGAGGAGGAGTGTGATGAGGTGGTGTTGAAGAAGTCAGGCGCAGGAGGGTAAATCACAGAATAACAGGCTTTAATCCGCAAAATACAGGTTTACGCAGAAATGCGTCAAACACACTCCAGGGCACAAAACAGGCGCACTGGAAAATACAAGGCACACAGGAAAATACTCCCGTCGATACACAATACACGAGCTCCACCGAGCTTCACAAACCTCCACAATAAACAATCACCCACACAGACAAGGAAACAAGAGGGAACACTTATACCATAACTCATGAGGGAATAAGGACCAGGTGTGTGTGATTGAAGACAAGACAAATGGAGTGATAATAAATGGATCGGCAGTAGCTAGTAAGCCGGTGACGTCGAACGCCGAAACCTGTCCGAACAAGGAGGGGAGGCAGCCTCGGCGGAAGTCATGACAGTACCCCCCCCCCCCCCCCCCCCCCCTTGACGCGCGGCTCCAGTAGCGCGCCGACCCCGGCCTCGGGGACGGCCAGGAGTACGCGGTGCAGGATGAGCCGGATGGCGACGGTGGAAATCCCGTAACATGGTGGGATCGAGGATATCACTCACCGGAACCCAGCACCATTCCTCCGGACTGTACCCCTCCCACTCCACAAGGTACTGAAGGCCCCCCACCCGATGCCTCAAATCCAGGATGGAACGGACAGAGTACGCCGGGGCCCCCTCGATGTCCAGAGGAGGTGGAGGGACCTCCCGCACCTCAGCCTCCTGGAGCGGACCAGCTACCACCGGCCTGAGGAGAGACACATGAAACGAGGGGTTAATACGGTAATCAGGGGGAAGTAATAACCTATAAGTGACCTCGTTGACTCTCCTCAGGACTTTGAACGGCCCCACAAACCGAGGGCTCAGCTTCCGGCAGGGCAGGCGGAGGGGCAGATTCCGGGTCGAGAGCCAGACCTGATCCCCCGGTACAAAGACGGGGGCCTCACTGCGGTGGCGGTCAGCGTTGGCCTTCTGACAACGCACGGCGCGTTGGAGGTGAACGTGGGCAGCATCCCACGTCTCCTCCGCGCGCCGAAACCAGTAATCCACCGCAGGAGCCTCGGTCTGGCTCTGGTGCCACGGTGCCAGAACCGGTTGGTATCCTAGAATACACTGGAAAGGCGTTAGGTTAGTGGAGGAGTGGCGGAGAGAGTTCTGGGCATATTCTGCCCATGGCAAGAACACCGACCACTCCCCCGGCCGGTCCTGGCAGTAGGACCGCAGGAACCTACCCACGTCCTGATTTACCCATTCCACCTGCCCATTACTCTCGGGGTGGAACCCAGAGGTCAGGCTGACCGAGACCCCCAGACGTGCCATGAACACCTTCCAGACCTTGGACATGAACTGGGGACCTCGGTCAGACACTAAAGCATGCCACCTCTGGTACCCCGTAGTGCCGGAAGACGTGTGTAAACAGGGCCACCGCAGTTTGCAGAGCCGTGGGGAGACCGGGCAGAGGAAGGAGGTGGCATGCTTTAGAAAAGCGGTCCACAACGACCAGGATGGTGGTGTTACCTTGGGATATCAGTTAGAAAATCAACACTTAGGTGAGACCATGGTCGTTGTGGAACTGGTAAAGGTTGTAAAGTACCAGCTGGGAGGTGCCTAGGTGCCATACTCTGGGCGCACACTGAGCAGGAGGAGACATACACCCTCACATCCTTAGCCAAGGTAGGACACCAGTATTTTCCGGTGAGGCAGCGCACTGTACGGCCGATACCTGGGTGACCAGAGGAGGGTGACGTGTGTGGCCAGTAGACCAGACGATCACGGATAAGAGCAGGCACGTACTGTAGCCCGTCTGGACACTGAGGTGGAGAGGGATCCGGCGTAATGCCTGCTCTATATCCGCGTCCATCGCCCATACTACCAGCGCCACAATGCAGGAGGCCGGCAGTATGGGGGTGTTGTCTCTGGGCCTCTCCTCTGTGTCATACAGCCGGGACAGCGTGCATGTCTGCCTTCACGTTCTTCGTCCCCGGAATGTATGATAGAGTGAAATAAAACCGGGTGAAGAATAGGGCCCACCTGGCCTGGCGAGGATTCAGCCTCCTCGCTGCCCGGATGTACTCCAGGTTATGGTGGTCCATCCAGACGAGGAAAGGGTGTTTTGCCCCCTTGAGCCAATGCCTCCACACGGTCAAGGCTCGGACAACAGCCAACAGCTCCCGATCACCAATGCCGTAGTTCTGCTCCGCCGGGCTGAGCTTCTTCGAAAAGAATGCACAGGGGCGGAGCTTGGGTGGCGTACCCGATCGTTGAGACAGGACAGCTCCTATCCCAACCTCGGACGCATCCACCTCCACTACGAACAGTAGTGATGAATCGGGGTGTGCTAGTACTGGGGCTGAGGTGAACAGACCCCGCAGTTTGCTGAAGGTCACTCTCAGCAGACCAGCGGAGCCGGGACGGCCCACCCTTCAACAGGGAGGTAATGGGAGCTGCGACCTTGCCAAAGCCCCGGATAAACCTCCGATAATAGTTGGAAAAGCCAAGGAAGCGCTGCACCTCCTTAACCGTGGTTGGAGTCGGCCAATTACGCACAGCTGAAATGCGATCTCCCTCCATCTCCACACCTGAGGTGGAAATGCGGTATCCAAGGAAGGAGACGGACTGCTGGAAAAACATACACTTCTCTGCCTCAGCATAAAGGTCATTTTCCAACAGTCGGGCCAGCACCTTGCGAACCAGGGACACATGCTCAGCGCGTGTAGCGGAATACACCAGGATGTCATCAATGTAGACCACTACACCGCGACCAAGCATGTCCCGAAACACCTCGTTCACAAATGACTGGAAAACTGAGGGAGCATTCATCAAACCATAGGGCATCACCAGGTATTCATAATGCCCCGTGGTTGTGCTGAATGCTGTCTTCCACTCATCTCCCTCTCGGATACGCACCAGGTTGTACGCACTCCTGAGATCTAAATTGGTGAAGAAGCGCGCCCCATGCATTGATTCAATCACTGAAGGAAGGAGGGGGAGAGGATAGCTAAATCGTGTCGTCTTCCTGTTCAGTGGTCGATAATCAATGCACGGGCGCAGACCTCCGTCCTTCTTCTTCACAAAGAAGAAACTTGAGGAGGCGGGTGAAGTGGAGGGACGTATATACCCCTGGCGCAGGGACTCGGTGACATATGTTTCCATAGCCACCGTTTCAGCCTGTGACAGGGGGTATATATGACTCATGGGAGGTACAGAGTCTACCCGGAGGTTTATCGCGCAATCCCCCGCCCGATGAGGTGGTAATTTAGTAGCCTGCGTTTTAGAGAACGCTTGCGCCAGATCGAGGTATTCAGGGGCAATGCGCACGGTGGAGGTACTGTCTGGACTTTCCACCGTGGTTGCACCAACGGAAACACCTAGACACCTACCCTGACACTCTCGCGACCAACCCGTGAGAACCCTCTGCGGCCATGAGAAGGTGGGGTTGTGGAGTGCTAGCCAAGGGATACCTAATACCACAGCGAAAGCAGGAGACTCAATAATGGGAAAAGTAACCTTCTCACAATGAGTCTCCTGGGTAATCATGGTGACTGGTGCAGTAACTTCCTTAACCAACCCGGACCCTAATGGGCGACTATCAAGTGCTCTGATGGGGCGTGGAATGGATAGGGGAATCAATGGAATGCCTATACGGTGTGCGAATGCCCTGTCCATAAAGTTCCCAGCTGCGTCTGAATCGACTAGCGCCTTACACTGGGGAACATCCATGTGCTCAGGAAAGGAGACAAGCTTTTTACAGTGCGCAGCAGAGGGCTCTGAACGATTGTGGGTGTTCGATACCTGGGGTGATGCGAGAGTGCCCTGCCTGCCACCTCCAAATCCAGAAGAGTGTTGACGACAACGTGTGGTGAAATGTCCCTTCGCGCCACTAGTGTGGCACTGGCACTGTCGTCCTCCGCTCTCTCGGCTAGCGGTTCCACCCATCTCCATCGGTTCTGGATGCGAGTCGGCCGGGATGGAAACGGGCAGACCTCCTCCAGGACGTCCTCTGGTTGCCAGCAGGTTGTCTAAACGAATGGCCATGTCCACCAGTTGCGAGAAGGACAACATGGTGTCACGGCAGGCTAGCTCCCGTCGGACGTCCTCTCGCAGATGGCACCGGAACTGGTCGATCAGGGCCCGCTCGTTCCACCCGGACCCAGCTGCCAGAGTTCGAAACTCCAATGCGAAGTCCTGCGCAGCCCTCGTCCCCTGCCTCAGGTGGACCAGCCGCTCGCCCGCCTCTCGATCCTCAGGCGGGTGATCGAAGACAACCCGGAAGAGGCGAGCGAACTCCCTGTAGTTCTTCAACGCGGCTCCTCCTTCGTTCCACACCGCGTTGGCCCACTCCAGGGCTTTCCCCGAGAGGCAGGAGATGAGGGCGGACACCTTCTCCCGCTCCGATGGAACCGGCCGGATGCTGGTCGGGATATCTGGATCCCTCCGGGTGCTGGGGTGTAGGTGGCGGGATCCGGTTGACCAGCTGGTCTCAACGGATCAGGCTCTCTCCTCTCCAGGCGTTGGACGACCTGAAGAAGCTGACCCATCGCTTCACCCAAGCTGGCTAGCATAGTTGAATGCTTCTGGACCCGTTCCACGACTCCAAGCATGTGCGTCTCTCCCGCTGACTCCATAATCGAGTGGGTGATTCTGTGATGAGGTGGTGTTGAAGAAATCTGACGCAGGAGGGTAAATCACAGAATAAAAGGCTTTAATCCGCAAAATACAGGTTTACGCAGAAATGCGTCAAACACACTCCAGGGCACAAAACAGGCGCACTGGAAAATACAAGGCACACGGGAAAATACTCCCGTCGATACACAATACACGAGCTCCACCGAGCTTCACATACCTCCACAATAAACAATCACCCACACAGACAAGGAAACAGAGGGAACACTTATGCCATGACTAATGAGGGAATAAGGACCAGGTGTGTGTGATTGAAGACAAGACAAATGGAGTGATAATAAATTGATCGGCAGTAGCTAATAAGCCGGTGACGCCGAATGCCGAAACCTGCCCGGGTGGGGGACGGACTAGGAGAAAAAAAGAACTTACTGTTTTTCTTCCAACTGATTCCATATGATAGACTGATTGCCTGCTCTGCCAAAAGAGAGAGAAGTAGGACCACGAAACCATGGGAAATCCAAAAAGTAAAATGCACTAAACATAACCTCCTGACCCCTCCTGGCCTCCTCTCGTAGATGAGAGCACAGAGCAGAGATTATGGAAAAAACGGAGCAGACCAATTGTGCAAATTGCTTATCTTCAGATTTCAAGGGGCAATTATGGCTAGGCAAACAGTTTATATACACACACCACTGCCTGAAACGGCCTTCTCTCCCCTTTAATATCCATAAATGGTCCTATCACCAAAAGCAAATGTAACGTTTAACACAACAACAGTTATAAAAAAAAAACCAGACAAGACAATTAATACATCTTATGTAGTCCAGTCCTAGTGGGGAAAGGAGCTAATCTATTTGTTTTAGTCTTTATTAATGACTCCTCTACTAGAGAACAACATCTAATAATTAAAGTCCTGCCTCAAGCATCGAAGTCATTATGCTCAGTGACGTTCTGTTGGTGTCTGTGTCTCACGTTTATGACACGGTAGGTGTGGATCGCCTAGCAACCTGCGTCTTAATGAGGAGAGCAATTAAGGAGGTTGAGCCCTCTCCTCCATGTTCCCCCCATCCCACGGGACAGTGTGTGGGTGTGTATGTGTGCGTGTGTTATGAGGGTTACACACAGATTTCCCCTGCCCACCCCTTCTCATTCTTCAAAGCGCAAGAGCAGTAGGCTTGCCTCGTAAAGCAATCTTCTTTCAATAACACAATCTAGCTTAGTATCTGTCTTAGCTACATAGATATTCATACAATATACACAAAATAGCAGTCCTTATTTTGAGTGCCTTATCACTAGATAACTTTCAATTATGGAGTTTGAGAAAATGTCACTTAACTATAATATACTCAATTTCACTTTCCAATATATCTCAATCTATTTTTCATCCCAACCTAATGTACTTGAGTGTAGAAAATGAACCCTTTGTGTGTATTAGCAATGTATCATAGCTCTTTAGCCAAAACGTTGCTTGTTTGCGTCCCCCGCACCCGACACTCATAGACGTGACACATGAGAACAGGATACCCGGTCATAAAACGTAATCCCATCCATGTCTTCCATAGAGTTCTGACACCAGGCAAACAGACAGCGTGCTTTAAATTAGCAACACATTCTTCACTAGGTGTTCACTGGGTGAGAAGTCTCAGATATGGCTGACTGTCTGTCTGTGTGTCTGAGAAAGCCAGGCTTACTCTCAGTTCATTGTCTCAATGCTGGGGTGACAGTGTAAGGCTGCTCAACAAGTGCTGCCCCCTATTGGTGCTGAATGGGAATTTATTTTAGTGACACTGAACTGAACCATGCATGTTTGAGCTGTCACACAAGCATATGCATTTAGACATGAATAGACAGAAAATTCTTCACTAATACACACCAACTTGCAGACTCACTCACACACACTCCCTCATACACACTCACTCCACCCGTTCCTTAGCCATTGTTCCACCTCCACCGTAGAGACTTGGAGAATATGGAAGACTCAGCATATTGCCTGCCACGCCCCAGTCATTTGCATGCTGTAATGCTGTTATGGTTTATGCAATAAAGACAAGTGAATCCAGTCTACTCCATCTGAAAGAGAGCGAGAGAGAGAGAGAGAGCGAGAGAGAGAGAGAGAGAGAGAGAGAGAGAGAGAGAGAGAGAGAGAGCGAGAGAGAGAGAGAGAGCGAGAGAGAGAGGTAACAGATGGCCCAGGGAGAGTAAAAAGGTATAATCCCATCAGCTGCACTATCATCCGACCATCTGGACATCCCACAGCACAATTACAACACATTTCAGCAGGCAGAACAAAGGACGCAACATCCACGGACACATCAGACCTGTTTGAGTGGCTCAGTAGGCCTACTAGAGCTTCAGACGGAAGTTGGCCCTTAACTCAGATCTAGGATCAGTTTTCTGTACTATAGTGCTAACTTGAACCATTAGGAAGTAAAGGAACCAAAATTGATGTTGAATCTGCACTTAGGGCCATTTGACAACAGTCACATTATAAATAAAAAAATGCTCACAGATAAACTAATATTGTTTTAACCTACTTAAAGATGCATTATATAGAAATCGCTACACCATTTCCTGATTGCTAAAGTTCTAATATTTTGCCTCATTTCAGTTTATGTGACAAAACAAGCAAGTATAGTGTAGAGAATCATTGTACCATCTAAACTGCTGTGAAATATATTTTCCATAACCAAATATATTGTATTTTCAGCTGTTTGAAGCTGGTGTACAAAACCGAAAGTAAAAGAAGCAAAAATGAAACTTAAGAACGGGAAGCATAGAAATAGTGCACATAGAACAGATCTATCGCTTCTTAGACTTGCTTTTATTGACAATGACAGATCTATAACACACATTTCTATGTGAATTTGGTCGGGTCGCCTAAAAAGTTGAGTGATGCACAGACAGGCCTTGTTTCAGCCATCCTCATTCCCTCCCTGCAATGTTTATCATCTGCTGCGGGGAATTGTGCGTGTCTATCATCAGATCGCCTGCGCTGCCTGTGTAATCCACTTGGCCACGGTTCCCATTCAGCACATGCTCCCCTCTCTGTCTGTGCATTGAGACATATGCAAATTTTCAGGCAGAAGGGTGGACGGCTTAGGGCCCCGGTCGCTCCCTCTCCATGGGTCCTTTCTGTGTGTGGGAGGGGGGCGTTGGGATTTCCGAGGTGGTGTGTGTGTAGGTTTCTGTCTGCAGCTGCCCCCCAACAACCACCATCAACAACCCTCTCTCTCTCTCTCTCTCGCTCTCTCTCTCTCTCTCTCTCTCTCTCTCTCTCTCTCTCTCTCTCTCTCTCTCTCTCTCTCTCTCTCTTTCTCTTTCTCTTTCTCTTTCTCTTTCTGTCTCTCTCGCTCTGTCTCGCTCTGTCTCGCTCTGTCTCTCTCTCATTCTCTCTCTCCCTCTCTCTCTCTCCCGGGCCCAAAGTCAATTTGTTTACAGTCATTTTGAAGGGGGAATTATTTGCCGTAATCGGCAGCACTGATGAAGGTCACCTCCTTTGAGGGGACACGGCGATCCCACAGAGAGATGGTCTTCTTTCAGATGCTCTGCTTAGCAATTAAGCAAAGCAAATGTCACTCGTCCAGACCTCAGAGATGAAATTCTGTAAGGGGTGATTAGCATGAAGTCAACAGCGCCTGTTAAAGTCCGATTTCCCGTAGTGTTTGTGTGTGTGTGTGTGTGTGTGTGTGTGTGTGTGTGTGTGTGTGCGTGTGTGTGTGTGTGTGTGTGTGTGTGTGTGTGTGTGTGCGTGCGTGTGCATGCGTGCGTGTGCGCTTCATGGGGAGAAAGCAAACATAACCTGCACAGCCCCAACAGAAAAGCAAACAAAGGGATATGTCTTGTCTGTAGTGATCCATACAGCAAAGGCAGATGGGGATTTACTTACTGAACTCGAGTGATAATAGGACTACAGCAATGTGCTCATATAAATAGTACAAAATGTTAAAAGAACAAGAATGTGTGCAGTTTGCATTGTATTCACAAAATATTAATGTAAAAAGATTACATTTAATTTTGCTGTTTTATGGTTAGCTTTCATGCTATGCCTGTTGTAAACATGGTGTCAGGGTGAGCACCATATTAAGGTAATGCATCAAATGACAGGAAGAGTTTGATTCGATTATAGTAACTCACAGCCCTCTGATGAATGGCAAAACTATGTCGCAAAAGTCATGGCAGATGAAAAGCATTGTAATAAACAATGTGAAATGGATTGAATCGATCACAAAAGGCAAAACTGAGCCTGAATAATTCATGAATTTATTCATGTTGTGAAACTGCATTCTAAACAACATGCCAGAACGCAGGGAACAAAGACAATGGAATGACATGAAACCAACAACACAGCTTTGGCTTGTCATTTACCTTCTACAGCTTTATTCTCGACTCATATGAGGTGTTTAACTTTCAAATTCTACTGTACATGCAGGGCTATGCCTAATAAATTTTGATAGCTACATTTGCCCTGACACATAATTTGCTACACCAAATCATTTCCACTCACGAGCCCAGCGCTTAGCCTTTGTGAAGCGGACCATTTGAAGGGTCTGCTTACATCACTCCAACATGCTGATGAATGATTTTTATTCTCGTGCCTAAAAGGACAAATCCATCATTTTCTCTCTCTCCAGGCTTATTTCCATGATATGTCTTTCTATTGGGATAAAGACATCAGGCTA
>NC_140023.1:10452178-10455949 GCF_964263955.1 Coregonus lavaretus | reverse complement strand
AGGGTGTTTTGCCCCCTTGAGCCAATGCCTCCACACGGTCAAGGCTCGGACAACAGCCAACAGCTCCCGATCACCAATGCCGTAGTTCTGCTCCGCCGGGCTGAGCTTCTTCGAAAAGAATGCACAGGGGCGGAGCTTGGGTGGCGTACCCGATCGTTGAGACAGGACAGCTCCTATCCCAACCTCGGACGCATCCACCTCCACTACGAACAGTAGTGATGAATCGGGGTGTGCTAGTACTGGGGCTGAGGTGAACAGACCCCGCAGTTTGCTGAAGGTCACTCTCAGCAGACCAGCGGAGCCGGGACGGCCCACCCTTCAACAGGGAGGTAATGGGAGCTGCGACCTTGCCAAAGCCCCGGATAAACCTCCGATAATAGTTGGAAAAGCCAAGGAAGCGCTGCACCTCCTTAACCGTGGTTGGAGTCGGCCAATTACGCACAGCTGAAATGCGATCTCCCTCCATCTCCACACCTGAGGTGGAAATGCGGTATCCAAGGAAGGAGACGGACTGCTGGAAAAACATACACTTCTCTGCCTCAGCATAAAGGTCATTTTCCAACAGTCGGGCCAGCACCTTGCGAACCAGGGACACATGCTCAGCGCGTGTAGCGGAATACACCAGGATGTCATCAATGTAGACCACTACACCGCGACCAAGCATGTCCCGAAACACCTCGTTCACAAATGACTGGAAAACTGAGGGAGCATTCATCAAACCATAGGGCATCACCAGGTATTCATAATGCCCCGTGGTTGTGCTGAATGCTGTCTTCCACTCATCTCCCTCTCGGATACGCACCAGGTTGTACGCACTCCTGAGATCTAAATTGGTGAAGAAGCGCGCCCCATGCATTGATTCAATCACTGAAGGAAGGAGGGGGAGAGGATAGCTAAATCGTGTCGTCTTCCTGTTCAGTGGTCGATAATCAATGCACGGGCGCAGACCTCCGTCCTTCTTCTTCACAAAGAAGAAACTTGAGGAGGCGGGTGAAGTGGAGGGACGTATATACCCCTGGCGCAGGGACTCGGTGACATATGTTTCCATAGCCACCGTTTCAGCCTGTGACAGGGGGTATATATGACTCATGGGAGGTACAGAGTCTACCCGGAGGTTTATCGCGCAATCCCCCGCCCGATGAGGTGGTAATTTAGTAGCCTGCGTTTTAGAGAACGCTTGCGCCAGATCGAGGTATTCAGGGGCAATGCGCACGGTGGAGGTACTGTCTGGACTTTCCACCGTGGTTGCACCAACGGAAACACCTAGACACCTACCCTGACACTCTCGCGACCAACCCGTGAGAACCCTCTGCGGCCATGAGAAGGTGGGGTTGTGGAGTGCTAGCCAAGGGATACCTAATACCACAGCGAAAGCAGGAGACTCAATAATGGGAAAAGTAACCTTCTCACAATGAGTCTCCTGGGTAATCATGGTGACTGGTGCAGTAACTTCCTTAACCAACCCGGACCCTAATGGGCGACTATCAAGTGCTCTGATGGGGCGTGGAATGGATAGGGGAATCAATGGAATGCCTATACGGTGTGCGAATGCCCTGTCCATAAAGTTCCCAGCTGCGTCTGAATCGACTAGCGCCTTACACTGGGGAACATCCATGTGCTCAGGAAAGGAGACAAGCTTTTTACAGTGCGCAGCAGAGGGCTCTGAACGATTGTGGGTGTTCGATACCTGGGGTGATGCGAGAGTGCCCTGCCTGCCACCTCCAAACCCAGAAGAGTGTTGACGACAACGTGTGGTGAAATGTCCCTTCGCGCCACTAGTGTGGCACTGGCACTGTCGTCCTCCGCTCTCTCGGCTAGCGGTTCCACCCATCTCCATCGGTTCTGGATGCGAGTCGGCCGGGATGGAAACGGGCAGACCTCCTCCAGGACGTCCTCTGGTTGCCAGCAGGTTGTCTAAACGAATGGCCATGTCCACCAGTTGCGAGAAGGACAACATGGTGTCACGGCAGGCTAGCTCCCGTCGGACGTCCTCTCGCAGATGGCACCGGAACTGGTCGATCAGGGCCCGCTCGTTCCACCCGGACCCAGCTGCCAGAGTTCGAAACTCCAATGCGAAGTCCTGCGCAGCCCTCGTCCCCTGCCTCAGGTGGACCAGCCGCTCGCCCGCCTCTCGATCCTCAGGCGGGTGATCGAAGACAACCCGGAAGAGGCGAGCGAACTCCCTGTAGTTCTTCAACGCGGCTCCTCCTTCGTTCCACACCGCGTTGGCCCACTCCAGGGCTTTCCCCGAGAGGCAGGAGATGAGGGCGGACACCTTCTCCCGCTCCGATGGAACCGGCCGGATGCTGGTCGGGATATCTGGATCCCTCCGGGTGCTGGGGTGTAGGTGGCGGGATCCGGTTGACCAGCTGGTCTCAACGGATCAGGCTCTCTCCTCTCCAGGCGTTGGACGACCTGAAGAAGCTGACCCATCGCTTCACCCAAGCTGGCTAGCATAGTTGAATGCTTCTGGACCCGTTCCACGACTCCAAGCATGTGCGTCTCTCCCGCTGACTCCATAATCGAGTGGGTGATTCTGTGATGAGGTGGTGTTGAAGAAATCTGACGCAGGAGGGTAAATCACAGAATAAAAGGCTTTAATCCGCAAAATACAGGTTTACGCAGAAATGCGTCAAACACACTCCAGGGCACAAAACAGGCGCACTGGAAAATACAAGGCACACGGGAAAATACTCCCGTCGATACACAATACACGAGCTCCACCGAGCTTCACATACCTCCACAATAAACAATCACCCACACAGACAAGGAAACAGAGGGAACACTTATGCCATGACTAATGAGGGAATAAGGACCAGGTGTGTGTGATTGAAGACAAGACAAATGGAGTGATAATAAATTGATCGGCAGTAGCTAATAAGCCGGTGACGCCGAATGCCGAAACCTGCCCGGGTGGGGGACGGACTAGGAGAAAAAAAGAACTTACTGTTTTTCTTCCAACTGATTCCATATGATAGACTGATTGCCTGCTCTGCCAAAAGAGAGAGAAGTAGGACCACGAAACCATGGGAAATCCAAAAAGTAAAATGCACTAAACATAACCTCCTGACCCCTCCTGGCCTCCTCTCGTAGATGAGAGCACAGAGCAGAGATTATGGAAAAAACGGAGCAGACCAATTGTGCAAATTGCTTATCTTCAGATTTCAAGGGGCAATTATGGCTAGGCAAACAGTTTATATACACACACCACTGCCTGAAACGGCCTTCTCTCCCCTTTAATATCCATAAATGGTCCTATCACCAAAAGCAAATGTAACGTTTAACACAACAACAGTTATAAAAAAAAAACCAGACAAGACAATTAATACATCTTATGTAGTCCAGTCCTAGTGGGGAAAGGAGCTAATCTATTTGTTTTAGTCTTTATTAATGACTCCTCTACTAGAGAACAACATCTAATAATTAAAGTCCTGCCTCAAGCATCGAAGTCATTATGCTCAGTGACGTTCTGTTGGTGTCTGTGTCTCACGTTTATGACACGGTAGGTGTGGATCGCCTAGCAACCTGCGTCTTAATGAGGAGAGCAATTAAGGAGGTTGAGCCCTCTCCTCCATGTTCCCCCCATCCCACGGGACAGTGTGTGGGTGTGTATGTGTGCGTGTGTTATGAGGGTTACACACAGATTTCCCCTGCCCACCCCTTCTCATTCTTCAAAGCGCAAGAGCAGTAGGCTTGCCTCGTAAAGCAATCTTCTTTCAATAACACAATCTAGCTTAGTATCTGTCTTAGCTACATAGATATTCATACAAT
>NC_140023.1:9992178-10449678 GCF_964263955.1 Coregonus lavaretus | reverse complement strand
TGTGCATGCGTGCGTGTGCGCTTCATGGGGAGAAAGCAAACATAACCTGCACAGCCCCAACAGAAAAGCAAACAAAGGGATATGTCTTGTCTGTAGTGATCCATACAGCAAAGGCAGATGGGGATTTACTTACTGAACTCGAGTGATAATAGGACTACAGCAATGTGCTCATATAAATAGTACAAAATGTTAAAAGAACAAGAATGTGTGCAGTTTGCATTGTATTCACAAAATATTAATGTAAAAAGATTACATTTAATTTTGCTGTTTTATGGTTAGCTTTCATGCTATGCCTGTTGTAAACATGGTGTCAGGGTGAGCACCATATTAAGGTAATGCATCAAATGACAGGAAGAGTTTGATTCGATTATAGTAACTCACAGCCCTCTGATGAATGGCAAAACTATGTCGCAAAAGTCATGGCAGATGAAAAGCATTGTAATAAACAATGTGAAATGGATTGAATCGATCACAAAAGGCAAAACTGAGCCTGAATAATTCATGAATTTATTCATGTTGTGAAACTGCATTCTAAACAACATGCCAGAACGCAGGGAACAAAGACAATGGAATGACATGAAACCAACAACACAGCTTTGGCTTGTCATTTACCTTCTACAGCTTTATTCTCGACTCATATGAGGTGTTTAACTTTCAAATTCTACTGTACATGCAGGGCTATGCCTAATAAATTTTGATAGCTACATTTGCCCTGACACATAATTTGCTACACCAAATCATTTCCACTCACGAGCCCAGCGCTTAGCCTTTGTGAAGCGGACCATTTGAAGGGTCTGCTTACATCACTCCAACATGCTGATGAATGATTTTTATTCTCGTGCCTAAAAGGACAAATCCATCATTTTCTCTCTCTCCAGGCTTATTTCCATGATATGTCTTTCTATTGGGATAAAGACATCAGGCTATGTAGAAGTGTAGGTACTGAATAGGCTCTTATTTTCTGTGTGTTAAGCAGCCACCCCTTGCATCAAGGCCATCAGCCCCAGTGAGGGATGGACCACAGGAGGGGCCACTGTCATCATCATTGGGGACAACTTCTTTGACGGCCTGCAGGTCGTGTTCGGGACCATGCTTGTATGGAGTGAGGTACAGTATTTTTGTCACACCATTGATTTGATTGAATTTCAGCCTAGGTTTTAAGCCTTTACTATAAACACTGGTAATGATATCCATTTTTTTGTAAGTTTGTACGAGACCTTAGTAGGCATGGTCAGACTCAATGGTTCCTGTGCCCTGTCATCCAGCTCATCACCCCCCACGCCATCCGCGTCCAGACCCCTCCCAGGCACATCCCCGGTGTGGTGGAGGTCACGCTGTCCTACAAGTCCAAGCAGTTCTGCAAAGGGGCTCCTGGAAGATTTGTCTACACCGGTGAGTCAGGATGCTTAATGTCCCTTTTCAGTCTCTCCTCCCTGAGTTTAGTGCCCTGACTATCCATCCTCTCTGGATGGAACACAAACTCTGTTCAAAAACGTGCACACTTACTTCCTCGCTTCCTTAAAGTAGTCATTGATCTAATACATTTGGATAAAAAAAACAAGGGTTCCCTGATATACATAACTTTGACCCATCCAGTCATCTATGGTTAGGCTGGAAGTAAGGATGCATTTTCACAGTATTGGAACAGGGCCCCAGTGTCAAGGCAGTAATGATGGACTAACCAGGCCCCTGCTTTCTGGGTCTGGAATGTTCAGTGTGTGAGAACTGCACAGCTAGCTAAAGGTGTTTGGTGGAAGGACTTCTATGAGTGCAACTTGATCTCTCCCTGAACTGCCATTAGAAGTCGGTGCTGCCAAGCTCTGTTAAATTCAATCTGTCAGGATAATTCACTCTGCCAATTATATTTCTCTCCTCGCTTGTCAGATATGCATCTACTAATTTGCAGATTTTTTCCAATATATTGTAATTTTAATGAAAGCAGTGACTGAACTAGAGAGAAATAGAAGGATGCAGTTAAGGGTATTTGTGAGTGTGTGTGCACGTGTGTGTGTGTGTCTTGTGAGTGTGTCACACCATAAGTAAAAGTGGATTATCTTGGCTAACAGAGAGATGTGGTGGTCTTATCTGTCATCATTGGTGAGGAGGTAGAGGTCATGAGGGTCAGAGCCTGTCTGACCTGGACGCCTCCGTCTGTTCTAACACCGATGGCTAGAATGAGACAGGGGCGTCAAAGCACTCTCCCTCAAAAAAAGTGGAGTGGTGGGGGTGAAGGGGGGGTGGACCCCCTTAAACCCCCCCTAGACCCCTTCCATCCTGGGCAGCTGTTTCTCATCAAGCCCCCCCAAGCCATCCGTTCCCTTCCCCTCCAACCGTGCAGTCTGGCCTGGCACTCCTGCGTTTAACCTTCCTAGCAGAAGCAGAGCAGAGGCCAACAAGGCACTGGGATAATGAAACAAAAGTGCAGTGTGCTGAGTGTGTGAGCGTATGCGCATATGTGTGAAGCCTGGGAAGGTGTATAAGTTAAGAGACATTATTGGCTTCTATAGCACCCCGGTAAATGTGCCAGGTCTCTTAAGAACAGACCCCATTAGTCACACAGGCTAAGCGGATTGGGATGATTACCATCAGGTTTTACTGGGGGAACCCCCTTCTGGATCCATGTTGATTTTCTTCCTTCTTCCTTCTCTGGTTCCTGCTCTGTTCCAGTTAGTAGAAAGATACAATTACCCTGGGAGGCAACGGCAGTACAATTGATTAGTTTTGTGAATTAAAAGAGAGAGCCACCAATAAGACAAGTCTAGCTCCTCAGCCTACTGCTATTCCCAGATTGGATCACCCTGATTGTACCAGGGTCGACATGAAACTGTTAACGAGCTCCTGGAACTTAACGACAGAATTAACACTTACTCCAGATGTACAGTAATTGCTAGTTGATAGGGGGACATTACCTCTCGGACAGTTAAGTACAACGTGGACAGGCAACAAAAAGAGGACATGCTCCTGTCATTTCGGTGGCCAGGCATCGTGTGCATATCAAAGGTCCATTTATCAAAGCTATCCTTCAAGCGTGACTTTGCGGCATGTCGTTGAGAGAAGCGCTTTTAGACCTTTTCATGTTGACTCTTCTCGCCCGACCGGCCCTAATTGTGGAGATTTAACTCGCTCAATTTAATAAATTATCACAAATTACCAAGAGTCAACATAGAGTACATTGCAGTCAATTCTAATGGCAGAGGGTGGTGTCTTGTAGGGTTAGTATTCTGGACCACCTCCAAAACTAACAATTCAGTCAGAGGATGTGAGCACCACGTAGTATACATCAATAATCCTGTATGCATTGAGTATGTTCAATCATGGAAACACCAGCTACAAAGACACATAATGCTACAAAACTTCAGAGGATGCTTTATTAAGCTATGTACTGTATGTTTCACTGTGGCCATAGGTTTATTATCAGTAATAAAACAATTGCTTCATAATCCACACATGCTTAATGTATCAATGTTTACTGACTTGTTCTACTTTAGGAAAAGGAGATAGTGTATTCCAAAAACTGGTTTAATCAATGTTGTTTCCATGTAATTTCAACCCCAAAAATCTGTGATGACGTTGAATCAACGTGGAAAACGAATTGGATTTGCAAAAAGTAATCAACGTAATGGCATTTGTATTTTTTTTCACCCTACCTTTAACCTAAATCGAATGACATGGTGACACTTTCTGTTGATTTCACGTTGAATTCACATTAGTTGACAACTCAACCAAATGTAAATCAAAACTAGATGTTGAACTGACATCTGTGCCCAGTGGGTTATTGTCACATGGAGGTGGTTTGTCCTATATCTGATCCCAGTATTGGTTATCAATTGGTCAGGGTGGCTGGAGGATCAAACTAGGTTAGCAAGGTTAGCAAATCAAAAAGGTGCAGGTCCAGCTGTCCTCTTCTCAATACTTCACACTTTATGAACTACTGCATAGAGGATCTGTGTTTGTTCTTAAAGGCTTTTATAAAGGGCCATATGTGACTTAAATTGGGTAAAACTTATGTGATTGCTTTTTTACCATAAAGTTACTATAGGCGACGCCAGTGCAAAAGAGTAAACTATCAGTAAAAACATTGACTTTGAAACTCTAATTGCATGAGAGCTTTTGGTTTCTAGCTAGACTTGATTTCTACGAGAGCTACCCTCCCAGGACCACTCCCTATGGAGACCCTTAGTAATATGAAGTGCTAGCACTGCTGCTAACACACTCAGCTACTATTTATCCTAATCAGTTACATCCCTATACCCGGGATTGTGTTCAAATGAACCCCTACCTCGCCCCAGAAATAGCACATTAACCGGGACCCCATTTGTCATGGGTAAATTGAGGGTCAGTAAACGTTGCCTGTATATTCTAGTGGGGATCCGGGACATGCATCATAACGTAAGAGAATGATAGATGGAAGGGTAGCTGTCATACATTTGTCAGGGGGAAGGGAACGTTATTTGCTAATTTCCCAAGCTGGGAAGTGACAGAGTGCTTCGTTTTCAGACCTTTGGTGACCAGTTTGGTTTCTGGGCTATTAGTACAAGTCAAGTGTTTAATTTCTTCCTCCCTATAAGGCTGACTGTAACGAGAGCCATTTATCTGATCTCACAGAGGGCTGCTATGTAACACACTGGGTCTGGGTGAAGGGTTTTGGATGATGCTGATGATGCCCCATACAGTGAGCATCTCTTGCCAGGTTTGGGTTGAGGCTAGACAGCCTTGAAGGCTGATGAATCATAAAGTTTTCTTGTCAAGGTGACAGTATCGACTCCACTGCACCAGAATCTGACAAAATGGCTATACGGCAGTCATTCATCAACATAAGGACAAAGGGGTCATGGGTGATTCACTGAATACTGTTGGAGATCAAGAAATGTCAGTCTGGTAGGGGATGGAAAATAAAGGCGTTAATACTGTATGTGCCTTCAGAAAGTATTCATACCCCTTGACTTTTTCCACATTTTGTTGTGTTACAGCCTGAATACAAAATATATTACTTTTTTTTTCTTCACAGAGCTACACACAATACCCCATCATGACAATGTGAAAACGTGTTTTTAGACATTTTTGCTAATTTATTGAAAATGAAATACAGAAATATCTAATTTACATAAGTATTCACACTCCTGAGTCAATACTATGCAGAAGCACCTTTGGCAGCAATTACAGCTGTGAGTCTTTCTGGGTAAGTCTCTAAGAGCTTTCCACACCTGGATTGTGCACATTTGCCCATTGTTCTTTTCAAAATTCTTCAAGCTCTGTTAAATTGGTTGTTGATCATTGCTAGACAACCATTTTCAGGTCTTGCCATAGATTTCCAAGTAGATGTAAGTCAAAACTGTAACTCAGCCACTCAGGAACATTCACTGTTTTCTTGGTAAGCAACTCCAGTGTAGGGCCTTGTGTTTTAGGTTATTGTCCTGCTGAAATGTGAATTAATCTCCCAGTGTCTAGTGGAAAGCAGACTGAACCAGGTATTCCTCTTCGATTTTGCCTGTGCTTAGCTCCATTCCATTTCTTTTTTATCCTGAAAAACTCCCCAGTCCTTAATGATTACAAGCATACCATAACATGATGCAGCCACCACTCTGCTTGAAAATATGGAGTGGTACTCAGTAATGTGTTGTATTGGATTTGTCCCAAACATAACACTTTGTATTCAGGACAAAAAGCTTTGCTACATTCTTTGCAGTATTACTTTAGTGCCTTTTGCAAACAGGATGCATGTTTTGGAATATTTTTATTCTGTACATGCTTCCTTCTTTTCACTGTGTTAATTAGGTTAGTATTGTGGAGTAACTACAATGTTGTTGAACCATCCTCAGTTTTCTCCTATCACAGCCATTCAGCTTTGTAATTTTTTTAAAGTCACCATTGGCCTCATGATGAAATCCCTGAGCGGTTTCCTTCCACTTCGGCAACTGAGTTAGGAAGGACGCCTGTATCTTTGTAGTGACTGGGTGTATTGATACACCATCCAAAGTGTAATTAATAACTTCACCATGCTCAAAGGGATATTCAATGTCTTCGTTTTAGGTGCCCTTCTTTGTGAGACATTGGAAAACCTCCCTGATCTTTGTGGTTGAATCTGTGTTTACCTTACAGATAATTGTATGTGTGGGGTACAGAGATGAGGTAGTCATAAAAAAATCATGTTAAACACTATTATTGCGCACAGAGTGAGTCCATGAAACTTATTATGTGACTTGTTAAATACGTTTTTACTCCTGGACTTATTTACGCTTGCCATAAAAAAGGGGTTGAATACTTATTGACTCAATACATTTCAGCTTTAAATTTTTTATTAATTTGTAAAAATGTCAAAAAACATAATTCCACTTTGACATTATGGGGTATTGTGTGTAGGCCACTGACAAAAAAAATCTAAATTTAATCCATTTTAAATTCAGGCTGTAACACAACAGAATGTGGAAAACGTCAAGGGGTGTGAATACTTTCTGAAGGCACTGATACTGTTAAAAGTAACGCTATTCTACACCGCAATGCTTATGATTATGAACATTTATGTTGAGGGTTCATATTTACTGTAATGCTCATCAAGATGTTACGCATTGTGAATGTAATGCTATGAATATTGATGTGTACCTTGACTGACCTCTTTATCCTCACTCAGTTGGCCAGAGATCCAAAGTGACATACAGTCTTCAAATCTAAAATGAAACCCTTTGCCGCACTCCAAGCAGAAACTGTTGGCTCATGACAAAAAAAATGGAGTTCAGTAAACATGGACTCCTTTATCAAAGCACATCAGTCCGGGCTTTGTGCAGTTCAGTCTGTGTATCAGTTCTAACCCTACAGCTCCCCTCCGCCCTTCAGCCGAGACACTCTTTGAAGTTCCGGATTTGGCGCTGATCAGATACAGAGCCTCCTCACTGTTTCCTCCCCTGCAGGGCAAGGTTTGGTAGCAGCTAGTCAGGGATGGGGTGTGGCCTAGACACACTGTAAGATACACTGTAATCAAAGGCATTCACAGAGGAATTTACATTTTAGTCATTTAGCAGACGCTCTTATCCAGAGCGACTTACAGTTAGTGAGTGCATACATTTTCATACATAGGTATGTAAACAATGTAAACAGATCTGTATAAGAGGGGCTTTCAATGGCATCTCTTTTAGCCTAAGAGCGTAGTGTAGTAATATGAGTAATGTATAGATAGCTCATGTCGCCATCACTGTTACTCAGTTCCCCTGTCTGTCTCATTACAAGCCTGGTATTTAGCTCTAGCTCCTCATGAGTGACTGAGACACTCGTCACCTAGTTACACGGTCTCAGCCAGAGAGCCTTTGTGAACGTGTGCAGATAGCGGCAAGGTTTCAGGAGGAAGGTCCTTTTGTCCAATTAGAGGGCTGACTTGACACACACTCTCTCACTCCTTCGTTTTCAAGCAATTTGTCAGGTAGACTTTGAGGAGCACACTGTGACATTATTTCGCACAGTGAAATCATTAACAGTCCTGGGAAATCCTGCTCTGGAAAATGTATTGAAATAAGTGGCGTCAGATGAGCATGTCTTTTACCCCATTGCATCCCTCTGTAGAATGTATTGCAAGGAGTAGCTTTAAAGTTTAAAGGATAGTATCGGTACAGGGGTGTTTCTCTATAAGGATGATAGGCCTATTCATTGATTTGGATTTAATTGGCACCTCTATAAGTTCTACTGTATTGTTAGATACAGGGGCGGCAGGTAGCCTAGAGGTGAGCCAGCAACCGGAAGGTTGCCAGTTCGAATCCTGGGTCTGACGGGACAAATCTGGTCCTAGATGCCATTGTGTGCCCTTGAGCAAGGCACTTAGCGCCACACAACAGCTACTCCATGGGTGCCCAGTGTGGCAACCCCCTGCTCCAACCTGTATATGTAGAGTGGGGGGGTTGGGGTGAAATACCAGTTGGACCTTGTGTACAATTGATGAATAAAGTGATCTTAATCTTAGATGATATCTGTTTGGTAACGGTTCTCCATATTGATATTCCTCACTAAGGCACAGTATTAGTCCTCTGCAGCAAGATAGATTAGTTTTCTCTCCTCCCTCCCCATTTTCACTATGTTCCACACCCAACGGGCTTTAAAAGAACTCCATCCCCCCACCCCCACCTCCACCGCTGCCTTTGATTGAAATTCATCTAAAGTTTATTGAGAAATGAATGAGAGATGCTGCACGGTATTGACTTTGAGAGGAAAACACAACTCATCTTGAATGAGGGGGAAAACGCAGCCGTAATTTAGCCGTCATCGATTTGACCCCGTCCATGTATTGATCTTCATTTTACAATATTAATTTGCGGCTGCAATCAGCTGTGAAGGAAGGCCATTTGATTTCTGTTGTACGGGAATGTGTGAAAGTCCCCCTCGATGTCCTTAGAGGAGGGGAACACTCACTTTAGATGTCATCGAAGGGGAGAGAACAGGTGTCTTCACCAATTTCCAATACAGAGATGAAGGGAATTTTGAGAGTATGGAATTGTGAACTGATACAGTACATCCCTCCCATTTAACCTGTGTTATTTAAATTGCATCTGTTGCAGAAGCAATATCTGGTGGAATTGTAACTGTCGTTTCTTTTAGCTGTATGTATCAGCTCAAAGTTCATGAAATTTCAATGAACATTGATTTCTCTCTATTGATTAATCTTACCAGCAGATCTTTGAAATGTTAATTTCCTGCTCAACCTGAGACTCCTGGAGACGGAATAACTCTCTGTTAGCTTGGATTGGATGGAGAGAATAACGGTCAGTGTTAAATGCACTGGTTTGGTTTGCTTGGGTTTGCCGTGAGTTAAGATTGGTTGGTTTGGTTTGAAGTTGGGTTCTGACTGCATGCTTCTTTAAGATCTCTCTCCACAGAGGAAATCTACAGTATATTGCTGAACAGCATGACCTCTAAATGTCTCATGTTATCCCTGCAGCTGTATCACTTGTTTAAGTTCACCTATTTACCTTCAATAACCCCTGAGTGATAATGGCCTTTTTCTTCCCTGTTTGATACTATTGGTGTCAGTAAAATAATGTAATTTCCTGTTGTGATTGTGATACTATGTGTGACCCATATCTGGGCTGCAGCTTTAAGATGATCTCAGGTGCCCATGAGGCTTCAGTTGGACACTCTCACAAGTTCCAAACTCACTAACACTTGAATGAACTTCACCCCGTTCTGTTTATCTGCTCCCTTTCCAACTCCCTCTCCACCTCAGTATAATCTGTGTTAGAGGGAAGGAAAAAAAAATAATGTGTAGGAGGAGTGGAGATAGGCTCCATGCAGTTAAGTATAATTAGTAATAGCTGGCAAATGGCAACAAGGCTAGTATTTATCTCCTGGAAAGATAGAGTTATCGTAATAACCAATAATGGCTGGCAAGAATGCTAGCGCTCTGTGCACGCTTAACAAGGAACCATTTCCCTTAAATGTACTGCTTTTCTCAAACATTTTCCCCCTGTTACTGACTGTTACTGCAGGCCAATACAGTACATGACTTCAGTAGACTGCCACATACTGAGAGCATGCAGGCGTATTGCCATGTAAGTGTTTTCATCTGCCAACGACGGCCATGTTACATTGTTCCTCTAGAGCGGTTACTCATGTCCTATTTCTAGAGTACATGGAGAAGGAGCAGTAGACCGTGCTCAGTCGCATGTTTGGCCATCCACTCTGCATTTTAAGCAAAGACACTGGGCTCGGAGCCTTCTGGAGTGAATGTGTTAGGAGCATGAACGGATGACAGAGTAGATTAAGGGCATTAGATCAAAATAAGATCGAGAAGTACACATGCCAGGGAGAGGAATTCCATTGAAATCCTGCCATAGATTGTGTATGCGTGTGTGTGTAGTGCTTGAAATTAGATTTGATATGGTCACAGCTGCACACCAACTCATGCATTCCATTTTTTTCATTCTGAAACATGACCATTCAATCACTAGTGAGGAAATTACTGAAATATTCATAGTTTCCACTCAGGTTTCGCATCCAAAGAATGAACTTTGCTGGGCTTTTAAAATAAAAAGTTATGTGCATACTATTCAAAAGTGACAGTAATTTTGCTCCTTCAGCTGTCTACTAAACATCACATATAACGATAAAATGATTGGCATTACTTTATTTAATTTATGTTAAGTGATAAACATTTTATTATGAACACAAAACAATTATAGCTTTTCATAAGTGATGAGGAAAAGATTAAGTTGGAGTAATTGAACTAAACAAGCCAGGTGTTTCAAGCTGAATTGCAAGTTCAGAAGATGTTTTATTTTTTATCAGTCTATATCATTCACTCTTTTCCTCACTCTTTCTTTATTCACGCTCTTTATACCTGGCGAAGTATTCAAATGCAACCCTTGCCTTACCTCACTGTGTCTCTTTCTCTCTAATTATCCGTGAGGTCAGTAGGCAAAATGGGGAAGAAGCCAGGAGATCAATACAAATTATCCCTGAGCAAACCAGTGCTGACAGTTTGAATTGCAGCATATGTTTACCCAAAATCAGGCAATTTATCTTAATATCAGCCGAGTAATGCAGCAGGGGTGAGAGGTCAGACAATCTCTCCACCTCATAATTACCCACCTCTAAAACAGGAAAGTGGTATTGATTGGCCGCGGGCCGGGAAGCGGTCGTGACTGGAACGTGCCACCCCCCCCCCCCCCCCCCAGACTTCCACCCAGAGCAGGATTTATGGGATGTGTGTGGAGGGTTTCATGTTTCCTCACAGTGGCTGAGAACCCCTCGTAGGGGTGCCAGCTCCCCTACCTAGTCTACTCCAGCGCTCCTCTCCTCCTTAGCTTACCTCTCACAACACTGCACTGGGCTGGTAGAATGATGGAGATGAAGCTCATGTTGGCATGCATGCTGGCAGTCCAAGGGCATCCTAGAGTTCCGAGCTACAATATATTAAAGGGTTAGAAGAAGGTGGTGGGAAGTAGATAAGTTGGGGGGTGTTTGAGGGAGTATAGTGGTGTATGTATAGTAACATTGACCTCAAGTTTGATTGTTAAGAAATCAACCTAAATATTCAGCTCAAATATGATACACAATATAATACAATGTAACCATACATTTCATGTACAGAATGAATACAAGTGCTCAGTATATGTCGTCATCAGCCCTTATAGGATTATTGACAGTGTCTGTCACTGTGTATACACGGTCTGACTACAGAACTGTCAACTCATCAACTGACAGCACCGTTTAGCGCAAATGTAAGTCTCCATCAGCTGTCAACTTCATTTGCATGAAATCGATAGCAGATGGGGGTCTGTGTCACCAATTTCATTACGTGGGGTTGTTACAAAGATCATCTCCATGATAGATGAGATGGCGACATGTCGACATGCGCTGCTCATGGCCCAGAGTTGCACCCCAATCACAGAACCTTGAGGCATTATCATGGCTCAGGAAAAGACCCAGATGCAGACAGTTCGAAAAATGGACATTTCATATATAAACAGGGGGCAGGCAAATGACAGGTCAAGGGCAGGCAGATGTCGGTAGTCCAGGGCAGAGTCCGTAAGGTACAGAGTGGCGGGCAGGCAGAGGGCAGTGTCAAAATGGTGCAGAACGGTAGTCAGGGTCAGGGCAGGCAGAAAGATCAAAACCGGGAAAACTAGAAAACAAGGCTCAAGAAAACAGGAATATGAAAAACACGCTGGTAGGCTTGACGAGACAAGACGAACTGGCAACAGACAAACAGAGAACACAGGTATAAATGCACAGGGGATAATGGGGAAGATGGGCGACACCTGGAGGGGGGTGGAGACAAGCACAAAGACAGGTGAAACAGACATGCTTTCATCCTTATCTTAAAGAGCAAGAGAGAAGAGACATCTTGTTTACTATCTGTGGTATTTGATGCTCATGTTCTAGGCCCTCTTCCCCCTAACAAACAGCGTAGTAGTTTAAGTAATTTAGTGTTTTCAAACAGAAATGATAAAGAATTAAACGTCAATTATGTTTAAATGTGTATGACATATCAAGATGTTCAAAAAGGTGTGCCGTGCATCCTGTTTTTCAAACTACATCAGGCTGCATTACTTCAGGATAATTGTAATTGTAAATACTTCCAAAATACACATCACATACTTCTCCTTTATTACCTAGGTCTTGTGGTGTAGCTAGCTACTGTATCTATACCCAGCATGCCCAGCAGCAGTGTTGAGTGCAGTGTAGGCCCCAGCTGAGGCAGTGGACAGGAGAGCGTGATGCATCACCCTGCGAGAGCCTACTGACAGCCGGTGATGATGGATGGCCTGATTATGGAGTGTTTTTTACACATGCACAATTTACATCACACTGGGCAGCGGGGTCTGGCAGGGCTACAACAGACACACACACACACACACACACACACACACGCACACACACACACACACACACACACACACAAATGCATGCGTCTTGCGGTGTGTACAGATAGAAGGGGGGAGGAAATAACTAAAGAAAGAGGGCAAAATCCCAGCCAGGGCCTTGTCATGTGAGAGCAATACCATGGATCAATCCTTTATAATAGAGAAAATGCGGACCTTTGTCGTTCCGGGATGCATGATGAGATGTCAAATCAGATTTCTAGGAGTGTATGTTGTGACGTGCGGTGTGTGGTGCGTTTGGTTGTTGGGAGTTCACTTTATGTGGTGCACAGCCCTGTACCTGTCTAGCAATTATTTGGTAGGTTGTGTGTGTGTGTGTGTGTGTGTGTGTGTGTGTGTGTGCATGTCTCCCCGGTCTGTGTGTCAGTGTCCCTGGCTGTACTTTTGGCGTTTGCGTTTATGTTCTCTCGTGTTCAGCAGGTTCTGCGAGCCTTATTCCGTTAATGCTGAAATTACATGCTGAGTAATGAGTGATGAGCCAAATTACAGGCTGAACAATGAATAGAGGCAGGCAGCTCTTATTAGTCTCCACAGAAAGCTATTGATTTATGATGCACCGCCGCACTCGTCTGAGTTACTCTGCCGAAAATTATATCTACATTGAGAAGTGATGTTCTCTATTAAGTCATTCCTTCCCCTGTTACCCCTCCTCCCCTCCCCCTTCCTTCTCTCCCTCCTCTCTCCTTCCTGGCCTACGGGTGTACATGATTGTTTAGAATCAGCGAGAGCTGTAAGGAAGCCTTAAATTACCCATTATGACTGTCAGACATAAAACGCCTTAGTCTTACCAAAGTCTGGCTTATGATTCATTTACTTTGTGCCTCTGATTCATAGCACAATACGGCTCACTGCTCCAGATTACTATTTGAGGGGTGGGTAAGATTGATTGCTCTGTGTGATCTGCTGCAGTATTTCAGTAGAGCAGCGGGGTTGTACAGTAAGTGCAGCGCTAGAGTGACAGCAACTCACGCTAGATCAATTTGTGGACTTTCACAGATTATTAAAGCTCGGTTTGATTAACACACCCCACTATGTCGTTTGCACTCAATATTCCCTAGCAGATAAAAAGAGGAGGGCCCTGAGAGAGATATGAGACCTGCTCTAGACTGATGTACTGCATCATGTCATCATGGCTATTTTGCTAAATTTGAATTTAACTGGATGCAGGGGGTTTGTGACACTTGTGACAGAGTATTCCTGCTAGTTGCTGTGCATTGCAGACATTGGTTTACAGAGCAGTTATTTATTTCACTACACATTGTCTAACCATTGGATTTATTTATTTTTTTAGCCCTCAATGAGCCAACCATCGACTATGGATTCCAGAGGCTGCAGAAGGTCATCCCCAGGCACCCGGGTGACCCTGAGAGGTTACCAAAGGTCAGTGTTATGTCTCATCTTCACAAAAACAGACAGAAAACACCACATAGACACAACAAACCACACCATACACACACCAAAGCTGCTAACCCAACAACATCATCAAAGACCAAGAAACAAAACAACATCAAAAGAAGTTCAAACATTTTAACCCAGTAGAAATACGATACACAAACACTCTGGTGCGTCCATCTAGCATTGATTTGGGATTTTATTGGTTTAGTGAGAAGAGAGAGAGAGGGAGACAGGTTGTGGTAAACTTTCTGTGTGGTAAAATAGCTCAATCAGACGTCTTTCCTCTCCAGTAGTCTGTGGAGATTATAATCTACTGGTCGTCTGGGCCGTCATTACCCCACTCATGTTTTCCTTTCATTCTACACAGCTCCATTTGGTTTAATCTGTTGTTTACATGACTACGCTCGTAACCCCCCCCCCCCCCCCCCCCCCCGTTCTAGTGTGGCTAATAAGGCCAGGGACACATTATAATACGCTAGGTCTCACTGCTTTCTTTAGAACTCATTACAGGTGTTGAAACTCTTGATTTTCACATTTTGGCATATTTCAACATGAAAACAAAGCCACATATTTCAGCCATTCTTTGATTCCTTAGTATTTCCATTTTCTCTGATAAAATCTATTACTGGGCTCATCTGATTGCACCCCTGCTAATTCCAATTGGGTATAACAGGCATTCCAGTTGCGTCAACTGTAATATTATGACTGATTCGTCTGCACATAGCACTCCCTTGGCATGCAGTAAAGTGGTGACCACCTCAGAGTTGTAAAAATACCAGAAAGCCGTTTAAAACCTTATCTGTTAAAGCCCAGCATGCAACACTGCAATATCATTAACGTCTAACGGACAATTTAATAAAGACCAGGCTGTGTGGCGTATCATGGTCCAAACACCCCAAGACAGTCGTGAAGAGGGCACGACAAAACCTATTCCTCCTCAGGAGACTGAAAAGATTTGGCATGGGTCCTCAGATCCTCAAAAAGTTATACAGCTGCACCATCGAGAGCATCCTGACTGGTTGCATCACTGGTATGCCAACTGCTCGGCCTCCGACCGCAAGGCACTACAGAGGGTAGTGCGTACGGCCCAGTACAAAATTGGGGCCAAGCTTCCTGCCATCCAGGATCTCTATACCAGGCGGTGTCAGAGGAAGGCCCTAAAAATTGTCAAAGACTCCAGCCACCCTAGTCATAGACTGTTCTCTCTGCTACCGCAAAGCAAGCGGTACCGGAGTGCCAAGTCTAGGTCCAAAAGGCTTCTTAACAGCTTCTACCTCCAAGCCATAAGACTCCTGAACAGCTAATCAAATGGCTACCCGGACTATTTGCATTTTCTTAAAACTGCATTGTTGGTTAAGGGCTTGTAAGTAAGTATTTCACTGTAAGGTCTACACCTTTTGTATTCGGCGCATGTGACAAATACAATTTTATTTTATTTGTAGTATGGACACTGGGCCAAGTCAATAGGAAGATATACGACATTGCAGCCAGCAGTCTCTGGTGCACAATATGAAGTGTTTCAATTAGTCTTTGGTCCCCGTTGAAAAACAACACCTGGACATGAAATGTAACTCTAATTTCAACAGTACATTTGTAAGACCAAAGGAAAGGTTCACATAGCTTTTATGGCTGTGAGTTATGTCTGCACACTCAATAAGAGCGGCAGGTAGCTTAGTGGTTAAGAGCGTTGTGCCAGTAACCGAAAGGTTGCTGGTTCTAATCCCCGAGCCGACTAGGTGAGAAAATCTGTCGATGTGCCCTTGAGCAAGGCACTTAACCCTAATTGCTCCTGTAAGTCGCTCTGGATAAGAGTGTCTGCTAAATGATGTAAATGTAATTTAGTCAGTACATTTCTGTAAAATATACAATTTGAACATAACAAGGAATACAGTGATGCATACTTGTATTACAGCATCCATTTTTTCTTCTTGGAGAACAAAATGCCTTTTGGCGATAAAACTATCTTTCACTCAAAATCTGAGATGAGTTTCCTCAGTGTGCTTACTTACTTAATATAGCAGGATCTCCCCCCAGCCCTCACATGGCCCAATCTTAGAGTGAGATGAAAGCCTGCACTTCTAATAAATAATATACATATTTGATTTGCTCTCTAATGGACCCAAATATGGGGTTCAGGGGGCCATGTAAATGATCCTACAGAGTGATTCATCATTGTTAAGCTTGCCATCTGAGGGTCGCCTCTCAGGGTCAACAGCACATTCTCAGTATAAGAGCCTCAGGCTAGCTAGCATGTACATTTTGAATGAGAAGAGATACGGCGTGAAGAGAACAGCCATTATGGGCTGCAGGTGTAGCGAAGAGACTCTATAAAAAGTGTGCATTAGCAGAAAGGCAAATCGACACCGGCCCCCCTCCCTCAATTACTTCACCCTCCAGTTGATAATATTACGGCGCTATTGATTTCCACCATCCTTTTCCCCAGGACCAGTAAGACACGTGGTAATTGTGAGGAGACAGAAAGCCAATATAGGAGTGCTCATGGATTGCAAAGGATGCACGCTAATATTGTTGCTACACCAAGGAAAAAAAGGGGGAAGTGTGCTCTGATTGAAGTTTACCTTGTAATTTTAAGACAACATTGCAGATGACAGACTGGCCCTAAGGGACGAGCAGCGATATAAAAATCCAATGCAGAGTCCAGAGTGAATATGAAAGTAACAAGTGTGAACAGTCAAGTGATGCGAAAGGAGATTGGTTTGTGGGCATGGCGTTAAGTGAACAGAGACTTCGGAATTCACCCTCCTTTTTAAAATCTTGTTATAAAACAATTTTAGATTCCTCCCATAAAAAAATACCATTTATAATACCATTTTGTGCCCTGTGGCAGTAATGGACAAATAGACTGGATATCACATTATACCACACTCAATTTCTCCTTTCTTCTGTAACAAATTAGATTCATTACAAAATTAAAAGCAGAAACCCAATATTGTTTTATTATTACGTTGATTGCATTCGCTTCTCTTTTTTCTAAATGAACACAAACCTATTCTTTTCCAATTCTTTGTGAAATCCACAAGGAGAAAATAAATATTACAAATGTGTTCATGTCAAGCAATTATCCATGTATTTAAATGAATGTCTATTCTTGTGCTCTTTGAAGTACCTACATCTAATGGCCCTATCCTTCTGAATGTATTCATTACCTCAGGCTAGAGCTAACCCAGTAATTGCCTTACAGTTTTATAATGGCATTACCACTCCAAGCTACATAACCTGGGCCCCCTTGTATTAACTGTGATAACATAAATACACAATCTTAGCTAATCTACCATGTGGACAATCACATTTAGACAGGTTTTAGGCTACCGCGTAGAACATGTAATACCTGAAAATTTGTAATGCCTTTGTCAGGTAACAACAGAGCTAATTTGTTGGTTTTAATCGTGTCAAGATCTTGGCTGATCTGTGATCAGTTGTTGAACATGTGTAAAACATGTGTAGAACAAGGAATACCAGAAAAGCTGTCATGCCTCTGTCACAAAACAAGAGATCATCTATGGGCTTTAATTGTTTTCAATTTAACATGGTGTTCTGATATGTCTGTCTCCATGACAAGAAAGCCAATTACATTTTATGCTGAAGCAGTATCCAGATTTACATGGAAATGCCCTCAGAACACCATTCGGTGCTAATCGTATTCACAGTGTGAGCCGATACGCGTGAAAGTGTCTCGTCGGAAAACAAAACAAACTCCTTGGTTGATTGGGTATCACACTTCCCATCATCCTGGGATATGACTAGGCTACCACTTAAGCATAGCCCTACGAGTGAGCTTGGTTAGTTAAGACGCCACGCGGTAAACGACAGATTAAGGATGAGAGGTAATATCGTTTTCTCTCTTTTTTCCAAGCTGTCCTTATGTTGCTGCTGCAAAGTGCCATATGGACAAGGATGGAGAGGAGGTTTTCAGAGAATGAAACATGGCTTGCGAACGTGACAGTCTTAATTGCTTTAATTGTTGTTTGAAATTGAGAGGCATGTAGAAGATCTTCAAATATGATAGAATAGATTATTGGTAATTATTAACTGCAGGAAAAAGGAAAGAAAAAACACTTTGTCTCACTCATCGAGCAAGAGAGGAATCTGTTCTGCCTGATGAGAACACATAAAGACAGCTGGTCCTCTCATTTAGTGAACCTGGCTCATGACAACCATAATTCTTTATTTGTATGCAAACTAGATGCATGCAACGTTGAGCATACACACCAATTTCAGAGGTAAATGCCCATTTTAAAGAGAGCCACCCGTCCGGTAACTTGGTGATTAAACTCTATGTTTCTATAAGAGCATGGCACATGCTAGAAGCTTCTACAACGTTTTTATCTTGATAAATCAAGGACTTCAGGAAGATATGGCTCTTCGGGATGAAAGGAGGCGCATACACACTCCATACACACTCCATACGCGCTGCCTTGGAAACGCAGGCCAAGTCTTGGAGGCCGCTGTTTGAAGGCGCGATGGCTGTGTTTACATTCATTTACGGCAGCTGCCGTCTTAATCCCAGATTGCTATTGCCAAGTGATGGAACACTTCACACAAATTACTGAGGCCCGCGAAGGAAAACACGCAATGTGGGAAGAAAACAAGCGCCATCTGAGATGTTTCTAGTGACAGATTTGCATCGCTTTTAACCGAGGTTCTGACGGAAAGTCAACATACTGCTGCAATACAGCAGGTGACAGTAAACAAGCGTTCAAATAAAACACCACAGCAATAGCTCAAGCATTTCTTTGTGCGAATAAATGCTCTTAAATGGAGGAGATGGTTTTCCTAACATATTGCTTGGAGCATCACACTAAACAAAGCAGTGCCGTGCTCCATGAAGGATTTCATTAAGTGCTCAATTCAAAGAGCAGATAAAAGCACACTAACACGCTCTATTCTGAAGTAGAGCAGGGAATAGGATCCAGGGCCAACTCATTCTCAGTGTTAAGAGCCAAAGCAACATTGCTAATCCTTATTGTGAAGCAGGGACAAGCATGCAGACATGGATAAGACTACATTCCATGCATCCATGTCCCCGAGGCACAAGCACCCAGCTCTCGCTGGATGGGAAGTCATTTGTGAAGTCCTTTACAACAGCCAGTCGAAGAGGTTAATTGAAAAATGTCTTAATGTCATTACGGGAGAACTAGATTAACCCAAGCTAATTCACTTTATTGTTCTGAAGAAAGGAGACTCCAGTGCTGAACTCTTGTGCAAACGCGAGGCCAGAATTAGAGGGTGAGGTGTTGTTTTTAAGGCCTACGCTGGTTTAATTAAGAGATGGGACATTATTCATTGTTCCCAGTGGTTCTGGGAAGGGTTGGTGGCCTAATGCAGTGTTGGTGCCTCTCAATACAGGGTCACTTTTATTTACCCACCTAACAAATACCTCTTATTGTATGTGTAAAATAAATGACTCTTATTGTTACATTACATGTCATGGTGTTTGTTGAACAGTATCATTGAACATAATAATAATGTCTGTGTTTCCAATTTTTTTCATCAGGAGGTATTGCTGAAGAGAGCAGCTGACCTTGTTGAAGCATTGTATGGGATGCCCCACAATAACCAGGTATGCAGACCGACAGACATACACACGTCTTTCGCTACCATAATGGATGACTGAGGGAGAGCAGCTCAATAACTCTTAACTTCTCCCTCCATGTTTCACAGGAGATCATTCTGAAGAGGGCAGCGGACATAGCAGAGGCCCTGTACAGCGTTCCCCGTAACCACAACCAGATCCCCTCCCTCGCCAACACAGCCTCCCACGGCATGATGGGAGTCAACTCCTTCAGCAGCCAGCTAGCCGTCAACGTGTCCGAGTCACAGGGAAATGACCAGGGTAGGTGGAAATTATGCTTAGTGGTCAAGAATTACTCACAGTCAGCTAAGTAAGTCATGAATGAAAGAATGAATGAATCCTATAGACCTCGAATCACCCCATCCTCCTCTTCTTCCTCCTCGGTAGGCTACAGCCGGAACACCAGCAGTGTGTCTCCACGAGGGTACATCACCAGCAGCACCCCACAGCAGTCCAGCTACAACACTGTCAGTAACAGTATGAATGGCTACGGGAACTCTGGCATGTCCAACCTGGGAGTTTCCAGCTCCCCTGGGTTCCTCAACGGATCCTCTGCCAACTCTCCATATGGAAGTGAGTAGAGCTGCCATCTCAGACCTGTTCAGGAGGGAGCAAAGTTACACAATGTTCAGATAGAAAAGTATTGTGTAGGGCAGTTATACTCGTCTGTCAGGTAGAGAATCTGAATCATGTTAGACTCTATTCTTTACATTTCTATAGGCAATGTTCTGAATGTTTCACCTCACTAAATACAGCCCAGTTTAGTCCGATAGCATGTTCTTACCCCCCCCCCCCCCCCCCCCCCCCCCCCCCACCCCCAATATCTTGTCTGCAGTTAAACAAAAGAGCGCCTTCGCCCCTGTGGTCCGACCCCAGGCCTCCCCACCCCCTTCCTGCACCAACGCAAATGGCAACGGACTGCAAGGTGAGCCCCCCTCACCCCCTCATCCCTTCCCTTCGGACTACTGGGCAGATACCGCGGCTCATGCCTCTGTCCGGTTTGGTGAGGGACTAATCATTACAAATATGCATTTTAACAGGCTGCAATTCATTATTTACACCTTTTGAGTTTACATTCAAATACACAAGCAAGCATGAGTGCACACACGTACACACACACATACACACACACGTACACACACACACTCACACAAGCAAACACACGCACATAAGCAGACATGCAAACACACCACACACACAACCCATCCAGTATAGCAAATGATATATTCCAAGGTCTAAGGGCAACACCTTCCCAGAATTGTTTTAGTAATTATGTTTATTAGGTTTTGTGTGTCTGTCATGACCAACATGATTGCTTTGAAAACAAGCTTAGCCGTAGCGTGCGCCCCAAGATTAATAACATTGAGCTTAATGAAGTGGGAAATTAAAGTTCATCTTGCTACACGATCATACTTATTAATACATGTTGTGCAGAAATTAATGAGCAATGCCTTGCCATCATCTGTGCTGGCAAACTTAAAAGCATTCCAACCATGACACTATGACTTTTCATCCTGGCATTTTACTAGCCACCTAATTGTTCAGAATGTGTGAAATACTGAGTATATCAACTCTCTGTAAAAGCTAAAGTTTCTAATGATATCCTAGCAGATGGTCTGGGTAAAAGAATGGAAACTACCTTTGATCTCTGTCGAAGCTTGTGGATAATGATTTTGAAATAGGAGTAGTGTAGTGACTGTGGAAATAGGAGTGTAATGCAGTGGCTCCATCCTCAGTATGGAGTCTGAGGGGAGTCCGCTGAGTCTGAGGGGAGTCAGGTGAGTCTGAGGGGAGTCAGGTGAGTCTGAGGGGAGTCAGCTGAGTCTGAGGGGAGTCACCTGAGTCTGAGGGGAGTCACCTGAGTCTGAGGGGAGTCACCTGAGTCTGAGGGGAGTCAGCTGAGTCTGAGGGGAGTCAGCTGAGTCTGAGGGGAGTCACCTGAGTCTGAGGGGAGTCAGTTGAGTCTGAGGGGAGTCAGCTGAGTCTGAGGGGAGTCAGCTGAGTCCTTAAGTGACAAAGGTGGGGGTTGTAGCACAGCATTGTGGGTAGTGGCCGTGTTGTTGTTCCATGGTCGGCAGGGCCGTTTCTCCTTGGAGTCTGGTTCACTGTTTGCCATTACCTCAACACCAGGAGGAATATCACACGGAGCCACGCTGGCCTAGTGGGGCCTGAAATGTCAGAGCAAGAGGGAGGCTTTTAAAACTATCGTGTTAGAGGTTTGCACTCAGACATGCACAGACACACCACACATACATACACACTCACGCATCACACAGGCGCACATGCACACATACACACAGTCTCACTTACAACATCATAACTTAACATTTGTTTTAAAGTTCCTTGATGTAAATAGCTAAATGTTTTGCTTATCCAATTTAATACATTGGAAAGGATGAATGTGCTAAATGCAATTTCTCTCTCTCTGTCTTTTCCAGCTATGTCCGGTCTGGTTGTACCTCCAATGTAAATGCACTTTCATCGTCTCAAGCACCAATCTTCTCACCACGATACAGGACACCCCTTTATCACACAACAAAGACACTGGCGTAATCTAAAATATTGAGGATATAGTCAACAGTTTATTCTGTTTTTAATGAAGATAAAAACATGATTTTCTTTTAAAAGACTATTTCAAGAGTTAAGATTTGGACATTTGGACAAAGCATTTCATTAGGAACTCAACAATTTTAGCTTTTTTGCTCATTTTATTTCCATTTGATCAACCTCGAAGAAGACAAAAGATGATGGAGTGTTTATTTTGCATACCTATCGGGTTGAACTTTGGCTTTGTCCAGTGAACCATATCCTGGAAGGAACTCTGTGGACTCATCATTTGGTTTTAATGTAAACACTGATGTACATTTACCTATGAACTTGTTTGCCTCAGAAAATGTTTTTTTGTTTTAACTCTCTTTCAATAGATTCACAATTGTGTGTCTTTATAATGTGACTTTTTTGTATTTTTATGTGTGATAAAATACAGTGGGGCCAAGAAGGTTTAAGATTTTCAACTGGAAAATATATGAGATATATAATGTAGAAATCAATCATAAAATACAGGAAATGCAAGTAAATGGGTGGGGCTGGGTGGGTGGGTAAGATTGTGTCATGTTTCATTCATACATCTTAAATTAAATTAGTAATTTATTGTAGCTAGAATTTCATCTTCGAAGTGAAAATGATCTTGGATTCAACAAGTACACTGGCGTATGTAGAACGCCTGGCTAGAGCTTCCTTTTAAGCAAGTGTGTTTTGCCACGTTTCTTTAAACTTTTTTGCTAGCACTGTATATTAATGCATTCCTAGGCTACTGTGAAGTCTGTTTCTTGTTGAAGAGGGCCATCCTCTTCCTTCTATCTCCAAATCCCCTTATGTGTTTTATATGTGGTTATAAACTTGTAGACTATTGTGATATTGCCAAAATTGTGCTAAATATTTAGGCATCTGTCTTTATTTTAGATCAACAACATTTAAAGCAAAATTAAACTCCATCTAAAATGGAAAGTAGTTCATTGTCATATTTCCGTTCCAATACACACTTGCGCTCACTTGAGGGAGATTTTGTAACATATCAACTATAAATATTGTATTTATCTCTGATATTTTGTATATTGCTTTTCATTATGTATGTATTAATTGTCATGCCCTTAATAGTGATGCAGCACAGAGAATTTCAGCCAAGAACTGTTGCCTTCATGTTTTTTTTGTATTTGATCAAATGTAATGTCCATATATTTCACATGTATCTTCAAAGTTTTGTTACTCTGTCAAGACTCTCTGTCCATTTTTTTTAAAGGGAAGTCAAACTTCATTGTTTATTTTTATATTGATTTTAAATTATCTATACATACCATTTTTGGAGAACTTTGTTGGTTGTATTGTCAAATAAATTGTTTGTGACCCATATGATAGTTGTTAAGATACAATAGAAACGATGTGCATGAGGGACAACCTTGGAGGAAGGGACTCCATTTGTGGTAGTATTTTCTTTCTGTTTTGTAGAATGTATACAAGTCACTTTTACTCACCACTTATGACTCTGCCACATAGCTTAAATGTGTTTACAGGGAACAAAAATTCAAAATGTCAAAATTTGGAATGGAAACAGAAATGAATAAGTGATGTTTTATTAAAATTTTCAGTAAAAAAAAACAATACTTGCTAATGCCTGTGGATTTCTTCAGTTGTTATCTTTACCTGAAATACGACAGCAACATACATTGATTAAATACACAGAACACTTTTGTACATGAAACCTTGGATTACACCTGTAAGAGCCAGGGATATCCACTCTCTCCATGGTGGTTTCTAGCCTTTTAGATTCAGAAACAGGTTGCAACAGACAGCTGGGCCAATAGAACAGAACTGCACAGAGCTTTGTTTTGACAATTTCGGGGAGATTATAAATACGTTTTAAAAGAAACTTAAAACGTATTTCTAATCTTCCCTAAATAGTCAAAACAAATCTCTGTGCAGTTCTGTTGTTCTATTGACCCAGCAATTTGACTTTGAGGCACATTCATATTGATCTTTATATCTGAATCTTTCTCTACAACCATGCTTTAAATAGCCTGTTAAATGCATTGTAGCCTTTCATAAATGGCGTGAGCTTTTTTATTCAAAGCACCCTAAAGAGGCCCCATTAAAATCCCTCATTTCATTGCATTAGGCTGCCTAGTTAATAAAGAATCAATACATTGAAAGAGCAAGGTTATCTTTTGTCTATAAGGGGTTGGTATTGTTTTGAAACTCATAGTTTGAACGCTGAAAGGGGGCCCTGTGAAATCTATACTCATCAAGTGGGTCAAACAGAGATAGAGAAGCAACGGGGAAGAATAGCGCCTCTCCTGTAAAACAACTAAACATCTTATCTGGCTTTCTGAGTGGTCCTGGAGACCAGGTCACAAAATGTCAATTTCTCATCAAGGCAACAGTGTCCATGACCATCTCACCCTATAATCATGTTTAAGTGAATGCAAGTTGAGCAGGAATCAGCGAATCACAGCTTATTATGCCAGCGGTGTGCATAGATCTCATGGCATATAAGATAATGCAGGTGATGCTGATAGTGTGATGTCAGATACACCAGAGAATGATTCAATTTTCAACTGCGATCGATGTGTGCGTCAAAGCATTCCCTCGATAATCTGACGTGTCTAATAACAATAGTCACATACCTGCTTCCTTATCTGTTTCTTGCTCAGTCTCTTTTTTTTCTTAAAAAATGCAAAAACTAGTTAAAGGAAAAACTGAATCCATCTACTCCATGTAAACACTTGTAATCATTTCTAGTCTTAGCATAAATTAAGTGTTATACATTGTTTATCTACAGTATGTCTGGGATGGGCAACTTTAACGGAGGTGGGGGCCACAAAAAAACTGAACTCATCATAGTGGCTCGTGGGTCGAAATTGCACCTTGTTTTTTCTATCATTCTAACTCTCAACAGTAAGTTGAGACCCCGACTGGCCTAGAAAAGGGGGGCCGCGGGCCGCTAGTTGTCCCTCCCTGATCTATGTCTATCAATGGACAATGATTTAATTTAATAGTAGGATAACAAACATAGTAGGCAAGCATTTTGAGCATGCCCAGTAATGCCAGGCAGGAATGTACTACTGCTTGGAAATCAAACCAGGCTCTCTCTGTACCAAAAACCAGCCCATAGCCACAACACTCAATCATGGTGAGAGCCTCTTTATTGGAGAACTCTAATGGCCTGGCCGCCCTCCACCATGCTCTTAATGTTTTCATTCAATATTTATAAATCCTGAGTCAATAACGCCCTATAACCAGGGCCTGACAGACACCCAGACAATGTGGCCACCACGCTCTCCAACACAGGCTGGGGTCAAGAGGTCATGCAATCAAAGGAGGCCAAGGCTCACCACATCCATATGTTGCTACTCTTATCAAGCCTTTCCTCAGTAGTGGTTATCTGTCAAAGGAGAGAAATATTGAAAGCAATATCGATCTTAACTGCCCACATATTGTTATATTTTAAAATACCCCCTCTTCATTACACAAATCAAAAGGTAATGTTGAATATATCTATTCAAGGTTTACTAACTGACTATTTTATTTGCTACTCCTGTTGTTCTAGATGTCTCTGCCATTGCTTTATTCCTTTCAGACGTGGTTGCCTCAGATGCTATACCCGACCATATCACTGCGATGTTCCTATAGTGTTCAGGTGAAAGATTGCACTCCAGTGATAGCGCCACACAAAAGCCTGGCTGGACAATGAGCCAGTCAATGGAGAGATCCAGTTGAAAGAGTCACAATGGCTGTGCATGCTGGGAATTGGGCTGGATGATATAAAGGAATGAAACCTCCATGGAGGACAAGCATTCAGAAAAGGGGTTTTGTTTGGTCTTTATCAATCCACAGTTTCCCATGAGGAAAAACAATTCAAACTGACCTTAAAAGAGAATATTACCTTACACATCCACTCCCTATGTAAGACTTATTCAGGTGCTTATATGTTAACTTTCAGGGGTGCTGATGTAATGGCTTTGTAGCCTCATGTGTACAATATCAAGATGTTCATTTATACAGTAATTATTATTCAACCTGGGATTTGAACTCACAACCTCTTGGTTCATGGAATTCCAGCATTCTTCCTGCTACGCCACCATGCGTGTCAATGACTGATTTCACCTGTATTCCTACACTTTGGACTTCAAAGTAAATCTCAGTTTTGTTACAGAATACACTCAAGAAAAACTATAATATTTATCATTGTGATTCAAAAGTAACATTAAAAGGTCCAATACAGCTATTTTTATCTTACTGTGATTATTTTCAATTAAAATGGTCAAAAAGAAACAAAAACAGCTTCTTAGCAAAGATACATTTCTCAAGCAAGAATGTTCCTAGGCCGGTCTGGGAGTGGTCGGAGTGGGGGGGGGGGGGGGGAAACTGAAAACTAGCTGTTATTGGCAGAGAGGTTTGGAAAACTAGCTGTTATTGGTCTATTCATTAATTAATTTACCACCTGGTGATGTCACCAGGCAGGCCAAAACTCCATCATACCAAAACAGGCTGAAATTTCAGGCGGTCTTTTCAAACAGCTCTTACACTAAAAGGGCATTATCATAATTTTCACAATTTCACTGACCTCCACCCTATAGGCTATCTCATCGTTGTCAGTGATATGGCCTACCATCGTCGTGTTGTCAGCAAACTTAATGATGGTGTTGGAGTCGTACGCGGCCACACAGTCGTGTAGCTCAGTTGGTAGAGCATGGTGCTTGCAACGCCAGGGTTGTGGGTTCGATTCCCACGGGGGACCAGTATGAAAACAAATGTATGCACTCACTAACTGTAAGTCGCTCTGGATAAGAGCGTCTGCTAAAATGACAAAAAAAACAGGGAGTATAGGAGACTAAGCACGCACCCGAGGGAACCCCCGTGTTGAGGGTCAGCGTGGCGGATATGTAGTTGCCTACCCTCACCGCCTGCACGCGGCCCGTCAGGAAGTCCAGGATCTAGTTGCAGAGGGAGGTGTTCAGTCTCAGGGTCCTGAGCTTAGTGATGAGCAGCTTGGAGGGCACTATGGTGTTGAGCACTAAGCTATAGTCAATGAACAGCATTCTCACATAGGTGTTCCTTTTGTCCAGGTGGGAGAGGGCAGTGTGGAGTGCAATAGAGATTGCATCATCTGTGGATCTGTTGGGGCGGTATGCAAATTCGAGTGGGTCCAGGGTGTCTGGGATGATGGTGTTGATGTTAGCCATTACCAGCCTTTCAAAGTATTTAATGGCAGTGGAGGCTCCTCAGAGGAGGAAGGGGAGGACAATCCTCCTCAGTGAAGTTCATAAAAATTAAAATAGTGAAATATTTAAAAAGTTATCATTTTTAGATAAAACTTTTAAAAATATATTCACGTCACCAAATATTTGACTAAAACACACTGTTTTGAAATGAAGGTCTACAGTAGCCTCAACAGCACTCTGTAGGGTAGCACCATGGTGTAGCCAGAGGACAGCTAGCTTCCGTCCTCCTCTGAGTACATTGATTTCAATACAAATAAACTTCCGGAGGACATCCTCCAACCTATCAGAGCTCTTGCAGCATGAACTGACATGTTGTCCACCCAATCAAAGGATCAGATAATTAATCTAGGACTGAAAGCATACGGTACAGCTAACTAGCACTGCACTGCATACAATGTGGTGAGTAGTTGACTCAAAGAGAGAAAAATACAATAGTTGAACAGTTTTGAGCAAATTAATTTCTTCAAAAATGAAGGATGAGCAAGAGAGAGAGACAGACAGGCAGACAGACAGACAGAGAGAAAGAGAGCTATATTTTATCATTTCTTTTTCACTTTCACTTACTTAGGTACCAAATGCTGCTGGCTAGTTTAGTTACTCAAACACCCGGCTCAAACAGAGGGATACCATGTTAGCTAGCTGGCTATGACTATCCAACACTGGAACTCTTCCAAGTCAAGGTAAGCTTTTGGTTTTACTAGTTTATTGCCACCAGGGCCCGCCGGTGTAACTGCTAAACTGCTTACTAACTGTACACACTGTACTGCATGATTGTAGCGGGTTTACTAACGTGTTAGTTCTATTATTAGCTATGTTGACTATGACGTTACTTTAGCTAATATGATGACAACGATGTAGGCTGTGTGTAGCGGTTATGATATGTTGTGCATTGAAGTCCACAGGCAAAGGGAAAAGGTGAGAACACGTAGATGTGAGCAGGAATAGAACAAGCTTTTTGTATGTGGCTATGAAAGTGAACTGTTTGCGTGTCATCCGGGGTGTATTCATTCTGCCGATTCTGTTGAAAAACATTTCTTAAACGGAACCAAACGGTGATAAACATACCTGAATTTGTCCAACTGAAACTCTCATTTGCAACTGTTGTACTAATGATTACACCCTAGATCAGCTAGATGTCGGCAAGTGTGTGCAAGGCGGTAATGAATGTTTAACTGTCTGTCCATTTCTCACTGTCTGTCACCTCAAATCTTTCTCTTGACCTGTGTGCACCTACATTGTAGACTTTCATTCATAGGCTAGGTTGTAGCAACCTTAGAATGGGTATTGGTAAAATTAGAGTATCATGTAGTAGCCTAAACCTATCAATGTTACATTGAACTGGGTTAATGGAATATGAATGACAGTCATACAATATGCTGTAATAGAAATAAGGCCATGCTCATAAGAAAAAAAAAATGGTCCTCCCTCATCTTAAACGGCACCGACCGCTACTGTTTCATAGAGGTGTGAGTGCTATGGGGTGATAGTCATTTAGATCACACAGTCGTTCGGAACCGCTGGTGCTCTCATGTATGGTTCAGTGTTGCTTGCCTCGAAGCAAGCATAGAAGGCATTTAACTTGTCTGGTAGGCTCGCATCACTGGGCAGCTAACGGCTGGGTTTCACTTTGTAATCCGTGATAATTTGCAAGCCCTGCCACATCCAACCTCATAGTGTGAAAGTATATTCTGTATAAAACACAGGAAAATAACATTTTTGACTGAACTGGGCCTTTCAAACAGAATAGTATGCCCCACCAACATTAGACAACTATACAGAAAACCATTCAATTACTGAAATAAGTATGAAATCAATGATGAGAGAATAATCAGATTAACTGATAACTACAGTAGTAGTGCAGATGGCAGTCTTTTGCTAAGTACAGAGATGTATTATAGGCAATGAATGTGTAGGGGAATGCTACTGACTTTGATGTGCAGCAGAAGGATCAGCGTACCCCAAATCCAGAGGTTGTGAGTTCAAATCCCAGGTGGGGTTATATTGAAAAGTCAGTACTAAGTGATCATGTAAAATGTACTGTAATCATGTTGTCATAGATTAAAGACTTTTACACTATTTTAGCTTTACAGCGTACTTACTTTAAAACACCCCCACCATTTCAATAATTTACTTATAATGGTTTGGGACCATCACGTGATGTCTTGACGACTGGTAAAACAAATGTCTTGAGAACATCTTACAAATGTCCTAACATGGCCCTCAATGACGTTCTTGGGTGGTTGTGTCATGGTCCCTAGGAGGGTTTGTCTAGTTCACGGTTTGTTCCAAAGATATCCCAGAGGACATTTTAAGGACGTTCTCTGAATGTTGTGTCATGGTCCCCTGGAGGTTTTGTCTAGTTCCCTGTTTGTTTCAGGGATCCCTTATGGAAAAAACACATGAATTTCATGTGAACACGTAAAGATAATGTGATAACGTGTAAAGCAACTAAAAACACTTTATCACATGATTTCACATCCCACATGTGAAGTCATGTGATTTTCCATGTGATATCATGTGGTTCAACATGTGATAACATGAAATTACATTGTTAGCCATTGCTGTTAATTTTGCGGGAAATGATACAGTCATTTTACAGTACATTTCTACAGTAATTGGATACTGTATTATTGTTTTGCTATATATTTACTGTCAACTGCAATGCACTTGGGTACTTTTTGGCCCGACCTGCAAATTAACTTGGCATGCCTCACTGGAAATTACATTTAAACTTATAGGATATTTTAGATGCACTGTAAAAAAAAAAAAAGAATCCTTAAGATGCTCCTGTCCATTTTCCAGTAACTTAATGGCAGCTGATTGACAGGAAGTTCATGTTTAATTTTCAGTTACTTACTGTTAACTAGCTGCAAGGGGGTTATTGTAAAATTCACAGTAACTTACTGTGGCTACTATGACACTCACTGACCTGATGGTGTGGCAGGGAAGTGAGTATGTTGACAATGAGCATGTAATGTTGCATGTTGCAAAGGCACAGTATTTTACTGACAAGTACAGTATTGCCAGCGGAAGCAAGTTGTCTGTTAGGTTACTGGCAACATTTTGCCAGTAAGTTTTGTGAATTTTACAATAATTTACTGACAAATGATTTCCAGTTAGGAAATTATCAATTCACAGCAACAGGTTGCCATTAATGACTGGAAAATGCACAATAACCTCGTTACAGTGCAGCTCATTAGTGACACATGCTCTTACAAAGTTTGAAGAACAGACAGTGTCAAAGGAGGTGCTTAACTTGCATCGGCATAACCTTAAAAAACTGCTACAACACTTCCACTGACGGTTGGCACAAATACAAACATATTTGAAAACACCCCCCAAAATGCTAATGAGCCCTACCAGTACTTTGCCCCCACCTATATTTAAAAGAAAAACGTCCCATTATACCTACATGTGAGTTCATACGTGTACATGTGAAATGTATCTTTAACCTTTTTGTGCCTCAGGGAACAACACTGTACCCTAACCATACCGTTATTTTTTGAGAGTGTGTTAATATACAGTATGTTCCAAGCAATAAGTATGAACCTGGTGGCGCTGCAGAAACATCGTTGCACAGTTCAAATCCCCGAAGCATTCATGTATACCCTATGTCAGTGGTATTCAAAGGAGATGATCGTGGACTACAGGAAACAGAGGGGCGAGCACGCCTCCCATCCACATCGATGGGGCCATAGCGGAGCAGATTGAGAGCTTCAAGTTCCTCTGTGTTCACATCACTAAGGAATTAACATGGTCCACACATACACAGTTGTGAAGAGGGCACATCAGCACCTCTTCCCCCTCAGGAGGCTGAAAAGATTTGGCATGGGCCCTCAGATCCTCAAAATGTTCTACAGCTGCACCATTGAGAGCATCTTGACTGGCTGCATCACCACTTGGTACAGCAACTGCAAGGCACGCGACTGCAAGACGTTACAGAGGGTGGTGAGTACGGCCCAGTACATCACTGGGGCCGAGCTCCCTGCCATCCAGGACCTCTATACCAGGCGGTGTCAGAGGAAAGCCCAAAATATTGTCAAAGACTCCAGCTACCCAAGCCATAGACTGTTCTCTCTGCTACTGCATGGCAAGCGGTACCAGTGCACCAAGTCTGGAACCAACAGGACCCTGAACAGCTTCTACCCCCAACCCATAAGACTACTAAAGAAGACTGCTAAATAGCTAATCAAATGACTACCTGCGTTGACCCTTGTTTGCACTAAGTCTCTTCCACTGACTCTGCACACACACACAGTACGTACACTGACATCCCAACTACATATACCACATACGCTGCTGCTATTGTCTATTATCGATCCTGTTGCCTAGTTACTTTATCCCTACCTATACTGTATGTACATAGCTACCTCGTACCCCTGCACATCGACTCAGTACTGTTACTCCCTGTATATAGCCATGTTACTTTTACTCGGTTGTTATTCACTGTGTATTTATTACTCATGTCACTATCTCTATTATATATATATATTTTTAATCTTAACTCTGCAGTTGGAAAAGGACCCGTAAGTAAGCACTTCACTGTTAGTCTACACCTGTTGTTTACAAAGCAAGTGACAAATAAAAATTGATATTGGGGTCGCAAGAGATGAAAATGTAATGAATTGAAGGTTATTTGCTGATGTAAAACATTTAATTTACCAATTTTAAGGTTGTGTCATTAGATTTGAGGTGGGGTCGGCAGAAATTCTGTCCCAAAAAAATGGGGTCCCCAGAAATTCTGCCTAAAAAAATGGGGTCATGTAACGTATACGCCGGGAGTCAGAAAGCAGGTGCAGAAGGTGAGTTTTAATACTAAACAGATACAAAAGCACACATGGGACACGTACTGAACGTAAGAGAAAAAACCAATAACACCTAAGGGGAAGTAATCAGGGAAGTGATGAAGTCCAGGTGTGCCTAATGATGAGGTGCAGGTGTGCGTAATGATGGGTTGCCAGGACCGGTGGTTAGTAGACCGGCGACGTTGAGCACTGGAGAGGGGGAGCGGGAGTCGACGTGACAGGTCCCCGCTGAAAAAGTATGAATACCACTGCTCATCAAGTGGCATTGAGCACTGTTAGTTTTACATTTATGGTGATAATTGTACAATTATTTACTTGATTCTGGGCAGCTTTTAGCATAGTGCAGAAATGTATTCTTGCCAATAAGTCTGTGGCCATATCTCTTTCATGGATCTGATACTGTAGCAGGGGATTTCAGGTTGCTAAGAGGTTGTGAGTTCAAATCCCACGTAAGGCTCAGTCCCAAGTGTGGTCACAGTGCAACATTTTAGAAGATTGTACAGTAATTGAAATCAGAATAGAGCAGCATACTGTCATTTTATAGAAATAACACCTTCAAGTTGTTGTATATATTTACTTTATTTTTACTGTAGCTTTCGGCAAAGTGCAGAAACGTATTCTTGGCAATAAATATACAGCCAATCTCTGTTATGTCCACAGGCCTCGTGGCGCAGGAGGAACTTCAGGTAGCTAACAACCTAAGAGATTGTGAGGTTGAGTCCCGAGTAATCAACATACAGTCCATTAACGCCTTAATTTAGCTGTTAAAACACAGTAACTTGTTGTAGATGTATCGTATTTTCACCGCAACTAGACACAAACCTCCAGGGTACCACGACACAACGTTCCGAGAAACGTTGAAATGTTGCATCCCCATGTTGTAAAGAAATTCACATGAGATCATGTTTTCACATGTGCTCACATGTTGTTTTCATGTTATCACATGTTGCTTCACATGTTGTCATGTTATCACATTAACTTCACGTAAAATCACTTGTTCACATGGGTGACCATTGGTCCGTCTATCTGCAATCCAGTCCAGAAAAAATAGATAAAGTTAGATCAGCAGAAATATATCTACTTCATTCACTGTGGAATAGCAAAGTATCCTAATGGTCAAAAATCCATTAAACTTGTATTTGGGTGTTATTTGATACTATTTCAGACCCACAGATGCAGGATTTCCTATATTATTTTCCATAAAGCACACTCAACCAAGAACAGTCATAGTACAGAAACACAGGTCAGAAAGTGAGAGATGACAGTGATAAAATAATATAACTTCAACTGCATTTTTATGCCATCCTCTGACACATAGAACTCCTTTCATAGTACCCCTCAGTAGTGCTTTGTCCACTAGTTCTGGATATGATATCATCTATTAATAATGGATTGGCAATGGATTACATAAAAAAGAGACCAGAAATAACATCCAATATTCATGCCCCCTGAGCTTGACTGTGTCGATTCCTTTTGGCCCATAAAACCTTACCCCCATTTCCATATACGCTGAGGGTCGAGATCAGGTTTGCCGCACAAAGACTCACAGAACAGCTCAACTCAGGAAAAGGGCTATAAAAATTTCTGAACCCTTATGAAACAGTCCTCCTAGAAAGAAAAAAACTCTTCAGATTTCAGCGCCTGTGAAAAACCTGGTACAGTATTTCTCCCTTTAATTGTGCCACTTGAGAAATTGACGTGACTCTGAAACATGCATGAATCACACAGTTATTGTAGTCCCCTTGTTGGGGAATGTTGATACAACATCTGCATATTACAGAAAATAATGGAAGTAGCAGAGGTGGCAGCTGCAAAGCAACAGGAAGCGTGCCATTTTCAGTCAGCACCGCTGTACAAACCACTAACTGTCTGCCAGCCATGGTCTTACAGTCGACACTGAGTGGGAGACTGTAACAAACAGGCAGGGTCTGAGAGCTGTACGTCCTAGGGGGGTGACAACACCAGTTTGACTGTCAATGAGGCTAATTAACAGTGTGTTTTAAAGAAACCTGAACAGTGATTAGGAAGCTTGAGACAGGGTCCTCTATCAACCGACATGAAGTTCCAAAATTGTTAAACTACTCTTACCCCATATCCCTGAACTCCCCAAAGAGGATGTGCCTGGGCCCTTACTGTATCTTTCTGTTCAGCCTTAAAACATTTCTCAGCATCCAGCATGTAATTTACCCCCATTTACCTAAGAAAACTAGGGCACTATAAAAAACATTATAATTTACATCCTCTAAAAGAACGTCTCATAAATTGTCTACATGCTACAGAAAATACTATAATCTACAAGCTCCAAGAGAAATGTCATCCTTCATGGCCTTATGAAGACATCTCCCTCTAGCTTCCACCTAACGGAGCAATGGCCAATGAAAGCCTGCGTGTAAGGGCCTTTCCTGAACAGTCCATGTCACACAGGTTAGCGTTTTTTGTCATTAATCTTGTTCTGGAGGCAGCGCTGCAGAGTGGTCACTAGCTAGCATGTCATAAAATCTGATTTTAAACCTAACCTGAAAAAGCAAAAAAATAAAAAATCCAGACATTTTTACCCTATAGCCAATTTTGACTTTGCAGCGGGCCTATCTAAGGGGAAATTCCTCAGTTCTGCCTCCAGGACAAGATTCATGACAATAATCATCAACACCGCGCCAAACCTCTGTGATTATCATTGCTTTTGCAGAGTGTCCAGGCCTGCCAATACCACTGTTCCATAAATGAATTTGGCCTCTCGTCAACAAATTACCTAACACGCAGAACTGTGTATGTGTCAGATTCAATTCCAACACACAGGCTTTTTTAGTGCCATGGCAGGTGGACTTAATTATAGATCATCAATCATAATATAATAATCACATCTATATTATTTTAAATAAAATATCTCAAACATTTTAAAGATACTGAGTTGACTGGGCCAGGTGTATTTTTTATCAATTAATAATAATTAATCATGACAAATCAGTGAAAGCTTTCCTGTAAGAGGATGCTCCAGCTCCACCAATCAAACACATATAACTGATCAACAGTTATCTCTGGATGAGTCCAGAGTTTGACACATACAGTAGGTCTACATGAGTATTTGTATGAACATGGAATCCAATCTGTAACACACTTCGCAACACAGTATAAATACTGTATGTTACACTAATGTTATTGACTACTACTACATTCAGACAGACTTGTGCCCAGACGCCATACATACCCCCACTCCAATTTAGAATATAATTAAACTGATAGAATTACAGAAAATCAAGACACTAGACATTGGTAAATATATACAGTACATCTTCTCTAGTCATACAGAACTTCTAATAGGTAAAGTGTATTTCTCACAAGGCTGCAGACAGTATTTGGCACCAAGGCTCTTATTTTCCCACTCCCTGATCCAGTCCACTCCTCTGTCCGGGACTCGTCATATAGATCGCAGTCTGCAGGGGCCAGAGGTGCTGACGGAGCCCAGATGCTCACAGTCTGTCTGGGGGACTGGGGAGACTGGTGCCAGGGGGTCCTGGAGCCTCTGAAGTGCAGCCCCTTCGTCAACAGAACACGGCTAGACCTGCACTTTCCAGCCTGAGACACTCTGGTTCCCACTCTCTAAAAACGAGGCTGTAGTCATAGGTTAATAATACGTGAAGGAATACACACACTCAGTCTCAGCCCATGTCTCTCACTGCAGTGCATACAGCAGCATACACGTTCACAAGTTCACACGGACACTCACACATAAACATAAGGCTGAGTGTTCTGGACTATATGCTACCTTTTGGAGATTCCCTTACGGAAAAAACATATGCATCACATATCTTGTGATCTTATGTGAAGTTAATGTGTTAACGTGACAACATGTAAAAGCAACATGTGATAACATGAAACTACACATGTGAAAACATGATCTCATGTGAAATAAATGCAAAATTTCAACATGTGATACACTATATTACAAAAGTATTTGGACACCCCTTCAAATTAGTGGATTTGGCTATTTCAGCCACACCCGTTTCTGACTGGTGTATAAAATCAAGCACACAGCCATGCAATCTCCATTGACAAACATTGGCCTTATTGAAGAGCTCAGTGATAAAACATTTTTACCCCCTTTTTCGTGGTATCCAATTGGTAGTTACAGTCTTGTCTCATCGCTGCAACTCCTGTACGGACACGGGAGAGGCGAAGGTCGAGAGTCGTGTGTCCTCCGAAACACAACCCAACCAAGCCACACTGCTTCTTGACAAAGTGCCTGCTTAACCCGGAAGCCAGCCGCACCAATGTGTCGGAGGAAACACCGTACACCTGGCGACAGAGTCAGTGTGCACTGAGCCCGGCCCGCCACAGGAGTCGCTAGTGCGCGATAGGACAGGAACATCCCTGCCTGGACAACGCTGGGCCAATTGTGCGCTGCCCCATGGGTCTCCCGGTCGCGGCCGGCTGCGACAGAGCCTGGACCACGATCTCTAGTGGCACAGCTAGCACTGCGATGCTGTGCCTTAGACCACTGCGCCACTCGGGAGGCCACGGGCTCAGTGATTTTCAACGTGGCACTGTCATAGGATGCCACCTTTTCCACAAGTCAGTTCGTAAAATTTCTGCCCTGCTAGAGCTGCCCCGGTCAACTGTAAGTGCTGTTATTGTAAAGTGGAAATGTCTAGGAGCAACAACGACTCAACTGCGAAGTGGTAGGCAACACAAGCTCACAGAATGGAACCGCTGAGTGCTGAAGCACGTAACGTGTAAAAATCGTCTGTCCTCGGTTGCAACACTCACTACTGAGTTCCAAACTGCCTCTGGAAGCATCGTCAGCACAAGAACTGTTCGTCCGGAGCTTCATGAAATGGGTTTCCATGGCCGAGCAGCTGTACACAAGCCTAAGATGCGCAATGCCAAGCGTCGGCTGGAGTGGTGTAAAACTCGCCGCCATTGGACTCTGGAGCAGTGGAAATACGTTCCCTGGAGTGATGAATCACGCTTTACCATCTGGCAGTCCGATGGACGAATCTGAGTTTGGCGTATGCCAGGAAAACGCTACCTGTCCCAATGCACAGTGCCAACTGTAAAGTTTGGTGGAGGAGGAATAATGGTTCGGCCTAGGCCCCTTAGTTCCAGTGAAGGGAAATCTTAACGCTACAGCATACAATGACATTCTAGATTATTCTGTGCTTCCAACTTTGTGGCAACAGTTTGGGGAAGGCCCTTTCCTGTTTCAGCATGACAATGCCCCTGTGCACAAAGCGAGGTCCATACAGAAATGGTTTGTCGAGATCGGTGTGGAAGAACTTGACTGGCCTGCACAGTGCCCTGACCTCAACACCATCGAACACCTTTGGGATTAATTGTAACGCCGACTGCGTGCCAGGCCTAATCGCCCAACCTCATTAATGCTCTTATGGCTGAATGGAAGCAAGTCCTCGCAGCAATGTTCCAACATCTAGTGGAAAGCCTTCCCAGAAGAGTGGAGGCTGTTATATCAGCAAAGGGGGGACCAAATCCATATTAATGCCCATGATTTTGGAATGAGATGTTCGACGAGCAGGTGTCCACATACTTATGGTCATGTAGTGTACCATGAAACTACACGTGACAACATTTGAAGGTTTTTCACATGTGAAAATGCAAATGTGATTTTCACATAAATCTGCAATTCACATGGGAGGTGAAAACGTTATTCTATTCATGTGAAAAGGTGGTGTGAGCTCTAAATGTTATACATGTGAACATATGGTTTCACATGAGAACAACTGACCTCACATGTGACTCTTTTGATTTCACATGAACATTTCAGCTCAACATGTGAAAACAGCTATTTCACATTTTTACATGTGAAATAGCTGTTTTCACATGTTGAGCTGAAATGTTCACGTGAAAACAAAAGAGTCACATGTGAGGTCAGTTGTTCTCATGAAACTGCACAGTTCATGTTTTTTTTTGTAAGGGAAGTAATTAAATGGTGTGGGTGTTTTAAGGTAAGTGTTAAGATAGTGTAAAGATCTTTAATCAACATGATTACATTAACATGATCACTTAGTGCTGACTTGTCAATATGACCCCACCTGGGACTTGAACTCACATTTGGGGTACGCTGATCTGTCTGCTGCAGCACAAAGTCTGTAGCACTCTCTGAAGTTCCCTACACATTCATTACCTATAATACATCTCTGCCCTTAGCAAAAGATTGCCATCTGCACTTCTATTTTAGTTATCAGCTAATCTGACTATTCTCTCATCATTGATTTAATTATTTGAGGGTTTTCTGTATTGTTGTCTAATGTTGGTGGGGCATATTGTTCTGTTTTAATGTTACTCCTGAATCACTATGATAAATATAATAGTTTTTCTTGAGTTTATTTTTTAACAAAGCTGAGATTTACTTTAAATCCAAAGTGTAGGAATACAGGTGAAATCAGTTATTGACACAGACTTGGTGGCGTAGCAGGAAGATTGGGATGCTGTGAACCAAGAGGTTGTGAGTTCAAATCCCAGATGAAGACATGTTGAATAATAATCACTGTGTGAATAAACATGCACCATGTACATCAAAGTGTGTCAAATATGTACGTTGAAAACACTACGACTGCGTGACATCCTAACGACGAATTTCTGTTTGCAGAGGGCATCACCTGTGAAATATCATCACGTTAAGTGTTCCATAACCACATGTGCAAACATGGACATTTCACATGTGGTTTTTCCGTAAGGGTTAACATTAAGTGTGACATTGCAGATGATACAATGTGCCCACTGTCAAACTCAGATCACATCTGCATGGCCTTGCCCCTGACTAGCTGCATCCTGTTATGCCCCACAGCATGGCATAACTACTTCAGTCATAAAATCTGAACCTTTGGCCAATAAGGCAGAGTACAGATAGGCTCCCTCTAAAAGTCTGGTTCCTCTCAAGGTTTCTTCCTTTTATTTACAGCTGAGTTTCTAGTCATTTAGCAGACGCTCTTATCCAGAGTGACTTACAGGAGCAATTAGGGTGAAGTGCCTTGCTCAAGGGCACATCGACAGATTTTTCACCTAGTCGGCTCGGGGATTAGAACCAGCGACCTTTCGGTTAATGGCACAACGCTCTTAACCACTAAGCTACCTGCCGCCCTTACCACTGTCATCCTAAACCGTCTCTTTTTGGGGAGTTTCTTTTGTCAAAATAGACAAAGCCCCCCACTCTCTCAAGACCCCAAAGATCATTACAATAGCTTCAGAGCATGCCATGTTGAAATTATATTAGTTTTTGAAGTGCTGGGCTATGGCGCCGTGTGTTGGTATTAGACTGCTGTAGCAGCAGCTGTGGAAGCTGGTCTGGCTGCATGGTGCCTTGGTGTCAGAGCCTCAGAGACATCAAGACAGAGGGGGAGGCAACATGATAGGGCAGTGGAGCCCAGTATAATATTGGTTTGTTGGTCAATGCTTATCTGCATGTGTAATACCCTGGAATCGCAAAGGCATTACACTGCCTCTTGCTGGGTGCTGTGATCTAGTTCTACTAATATGTTAAGGCAATATAATACACAACCAAACTGTATGTGTAAGCCTACAGTAGCATGTAAAATGAGGCTGCTGGACTGATGTACATATTGCATGATAGGGTAAGCAGAGAAGGACTTTTATAGAAATTGCCAATGTGAGTTGTGACTACACTGGTATGTGATGGATTAGTATAGGGAGTAACGATGGTTGACTGTATGAGGTGCGAGCACAGAGTGTCTGTATTTGATGTGGGGGCAGACAATTACTGTGTTATGAGGAGGGATGGCAGGATATGAGATGGGAAGTAGGGAGTTACATTAGAGACAGGATATAACTTATGAAATGGAAATGTTGGGAAATATTGTTATAGAAGCCTAAATATATCTTAACACTATCAGCAATGATTAATTCAGCCTGACTTGGTCACAGCCTTGTAATAACGATGTGAATGCCACCGACCCTTTCCTCGGTCCTTCAGAAGCTCTTTTGAGTATGTGTGTGTGTGTGCACGTATGTGTGAGGGCGTTAATAAATGTTGAATCAAACGCCGCACGAGACACCCACACTCCTTAAGGGTTGCCCATTAGCGGTGTGTGGGTGTATGGGGAGTTTATCAGTGTCTGGGTGATTTATGAAGTCAGACTCAATATCCTCCACTTTACCCCCACACACACGCATGTACACGCACCACACACACACGCACCACACACACGCATGCACACGCACCACACACACACACAGAAGCAAATATTAGGACAAAATTAGACGTTTCACAGAGATTAACAGAGCAGATAATAAAATAGTAGTCTCAACCGCTTTTAATGGTGTCCATAATTCCATTATAATTCCTTTGAATCACATGGCCAGGATGATATTAAAACAGAGTACTAGCACATGCATGATACTAATATAAGTTATCAAAGTGCATACCGCATTTTTCTCTGATCCCTGAACTGTAACGGCCAAACTACTCGCACATCTGCTAATCGGTTGGCCTGTATCTCTGACTTAATACATATAACATATCGTTGACCTTTTACTCCCCTCTGTTGTGTAGTGTAGCCTATTACATAGACTTGACTTAGCCACAAGAAAAGAGGGCGCTTACAGTGCACTTCAGAGTGTGCTCCTTTTAAATATGATCCCCTGGTGGCTCTGTCACAGCAGCCTTGGTTACGGGCTGACTGTAGCCTGTAGCCACCACAGGCATCATTAGCCCTGTGTGAAACCACACACTGAAACTCATTCTTCATCTGCCAGTCTACAGCAGTCTGCCTGCTTCAACATCGAGGCTGGAATTGTGCTCTGATGGCAGAGTGCTGTGAGTCCAACAGTACGGCAGAGATGCATTCAAAGATGCTTCAAAATGTACCACAGTTAAGTAGAAATGGATGAATCAGTAAAAGTCGGTGAGATACTGGTTTGCAAAAATAGAATAGCAGAAATTATATAATATTGCATAGATTAAAATGACTGTCAATCTAATCCTCACAGAAAAATGTTCATGCACTCTTTACCAGGCTGCCTTCATATACCTCGCTCTCAGAAAAAATATATAATTTCTCTCAATGGCATTAAATTGGAAATTGATCCCATTGTTCAACTTACAGATGAAATGTGCCTGAAGAATTGAAAGCTGAATGTTTATGCCTGTTTCCCGTTCTACACTGCCCTCTATTGGAAAGCATATTTTTTTATAAAGAAAGAAGCACTAATATTATTTTCAATGGTGCTTCAAATTTCAGCCATATTTGAGATGGCTAACTGCACACAATAACACATCTATTGCAAACTATATCTACAGTTTATTCTGGTATAACTACAACATTTAAAATAATTAAGTGACTGGTTATGCAAAATGAAGCTTTTAAAACTTTAAATGTATTTCTGAAAAATATAAATAATTTTAAACACTATCGTTGTAGGTGAATCTTAATGAAGAAAAACTAATGACTCAAAACACAATTTCGAGCATTTTTCCTGGATGTTGAACAAAGCATTCGCTTGGCAGGAAATACAATAACCAACGAAAGGTACAAAGAGTGATTTAGCATAGGAAGGAAAACGATTCAAGTGACATATTTTGGAGAAATAATTATTTAGAGAAACCATTCCAACAATAACTGGCAACACAAACTGGCACCCATGGGAACATATGCTTGTAATTCCTACTGTTCAATGTTAAAGTTATTTTAGTGCCTTTAATTTCAGATCAACATTAACTATACAGTATGATTAGTAGAACAGAAGAGCAGTAGTATTGGCATAAACATAGTTGTTATTTATGGGTGTCTACTGGTGATTGTCTTATCTTGTCCCGCTGCAGTATAGTTAGAATCTATTTCACTGTACTGCTGGACTGTAGAGAGCGTTGTTACCGCCGTTCTAAAACTGAGGACCAACTAGGGTGGTAGACTGTGCCCTCTACACTAACCCTCCCAACACCTCCACTCCTTTAAACCTACACTTTATTCTTTCACATGAATTAAATTAGAACACAGATTGGACAGTAGGACAAAGCAGAACAGAAGCAAATTGAAAAACAAAAACATGAAAGCTCTCCCTTGGGTTATAGACAGCATTTTCAAAATAAGGCACAGCTGACACACATTTCACTTGTGAAGCCGCCCCATGTGCACGTCATGCAACTATGTGCAGGTTTCCTCAGCTGTGGTTAATTGTTGACATCGCATCTTGCTTACTGTTGTATTTCACAAAGCAGGATAAAGGAGTTAGCTTGCTTACTGTGATAAACAGTCAGAAATAATAGTTGGTGTTCATTCATATAACACAAAGAAAGCTCTTAACTGTTTCAGGAAGTACAGTGATTTCAGAATGGTTATACAAGTTGTCTGGATAACACTTCAACCCTGCTTTGTAAAAAATATCCCACACTGGTCTTACTATATCACTCCACTGTTCTTCAGTTTTCCCCTTTGACCTTCTCGTGGGTGAGCAGCCATTGTTTCAGATGGTTACCTTTGCCGCCCATGTACATCCCACTCTGACCACTGCTGGAGATGACGCGGTGGCAGGGGATGAGAAGAGGCATCTGAGGTGGAGAGATAAATTAAATTGCGTGTTTTGGCAATATTGGGGGTACAATTGGTTGAACAAGCCTGTCCTTGTTCTTCACACCACTAGTTATGAAGAGAATACGTCCATGTCATAACAACGTTTAGTCAAGTGACATGACAATCCAGAGGCTGCATTCTCATGTTGACACAGACAGACACTGTGAATGTAGCATAATTGTTGATGCTTTGATAACACAGAACCACTGAGGCATCCCTGATTTGCTATATATGAAAACATGAATCAACAACATTTTCCCTTCATTTGATCATGTAAAAAAGCCACGTCAAAAGTGTCTGGTTTGATCCTGAACAGATCCACATTGAACGTGAACGCTCTGTCTTTGGTTATAAATGATTTTTGACTCTTTAATAGTATAAAGCAAAGCAGCAATCAAAAATTAATGGGCAAAAACACCAGCAGGATGAATATTCAATGGAGAGGGTGTCAACATTAAGATCTGATAACCCTGTGATCATTAAAAATAGGAAGTTGATGGTGCGTTTACTCTTGTTGCAGACGACTGCCAGGGGCTCTGGATTTCTTTGTAAACTAAATGACTGGTGAAGGATAAAAAAAGTGAGATTACACAAGTTCATTCATTGTGGAATCCAAACAAGAATAGTGGCAATAGGGCAGGCACTTTATAACAGTTGTTTGCATTTTCAAACGTTAGCCTAGCTTACATCGAGTTGCTCTTACTCCGCCTGTATATTGCCTGCATATTACCTGTATTTTGCTGTCATTATCAAATATTAAAAGTATGTTATTAGTAATTACATATTAGCTGGCATACTGCAGCCCTGTAATTTAACTAGATGTCACTAGTTCAGGGTTGGTTGTCATGGTTTGATGGTTGTACCTTTAGCCCTTCTCTAACTGTAGAACAGTAGGAAATCCTATGCGTTTTAAATCTATCATTAAAACCACTCTCATGTCAACAGCAATAAAACTTTCAGACCCCAGATTAACCTTACTGACAGAGGGATGCTGCAACGCTATGTGGATCAATACTGGGTTCCCCGGGTTTGAAGAGCAGTCTGGGTAGGGTACTCTCAAGGCCTTTGGATCAGCCTCTTCACTCGGGGAAAGAACACTAAAGCTTATCAATACTCAAATCCTGGTAAAGAAGTGCCACAGAGAGGCAGAAATCAATACTTTGCAGAGCTTTTCACAGCTGAAGCCCAAGTGTATCAGCAGTACTGTCAAGTAATTGACATTGAGAGGATCTGATTCTAGATCATGAGCCAAAAGGCTAGACTCTTTATTGTTTAACTGGAAGGTATTACTCTAGAATGTAATAGTGAGTAAAGGTACTTTTAGTGCATATTACAGAGCAACAGCGTAACATAATTCATAATATTGTATTTATATTTCCATACATTTAGGCTTTAAAACGAACATTGGTTACCTTGTAAAAACACAATGCATGTGTCTGTGTGGGTGTCTTCACAAAACTACTATTACTACTACTGCTATACAGTGCCTCCATCACATGCCCACAGCTAGCCAATTAAACTCAACTCCACGATTAATGATGGAGTTGAGCGGCGACTAGTGTTGGCGGATGGAGCGCCGACGTCACATAAAATGAACAACATTGTTCTGTGTAATTGCGGGCTATTCTTTGGGTGCTGAAATCAGCAGTTTTTGATAAAAACTTCATCTTATCTGAAGTCGGACCTCCAGTCGGCCCACACTAGTCGCCGCCCAAGTCCATCGCAAATCGTGAAGTTGAGTTTAGTCGACTAGCCCACAGCACTACAGTCGTGGTCAAAAGTTTTGAGAATGACACAAGTATTGGTCTTCACAAAGTTCGCTGCTTCGGTGTTATGAGATATTTTTGTCAGATGTTACTATGGTATACTGAAGTATAATTACAAGCATTCCATAAGTGTCAAAGGCTTTTATTGACAATTACATTAACTTTATGCAAAGAGTCAATATTTGCAGTGTTGACCCTTCTTTTTCAAGACCTCTGCAATCCGCCCTGACATGCTTTCAATTAACTTCTAGGCCACATCCTGACTGATGGCAGCCCATTCTTGCATAATCAATGCTTGGAGTTTGTCAGAATTTGTGGGTTTTTGTTTGTCCACCCGCCTCTTGAGGATTGACCACAAGTTCTCAATGGGATTAAGGTCTGGGGAGTTTCCTGGCCATGGACCCAAAATGTCGATGTTTTGTTCCCCGAGCCACTTAGTTATCACTTTTGCCTTATGGCAAGGTGCTCCATCATGCTGGAAAAGGCATTGGTCGTCACCAAACTGTTCTTGGATGGTTGGGAGAAGTTGCTCTCGGAGGATGTGTTGGTACCATTCTTTATTCATGGCTGTGTTCTTAGGCAAAATTGTGAGGGAGCCCACTCCCTTGGCTGAGAAGCAAACCACACATTAATGGTCTCAGGATGCTTTACTGTTGGCATGACACAGGACTGATGGTAGCACTCACCTCGTCTTCAACGTACAAGGTGTTTTCCGGATGCCCCAAACAATCGGAAAGGGGATTCATCAGAGAAAATGACTTTACCCCAGTCCTCAGCAGTCCAATCCCTGTACCTTTTGCAGAATATCAGTCTGTCCCTGAAGTGGCTTCTTTGCTTCCCTTCTTGACACCAGGCCATCCTCCAGAAGTCTTCTTTGCAGATGCACTCACACCTGCCTGCTGCCATTCCTGACCAAGCTCTGCACTGGTGGTGCCCCGATCCCGTAGCTGAATCAACTTTAGGAGACGGTCCTGGCGCTTGCTGGACTTTCTTGGGCGCCCTGACGCCTTCTTCACAACAATTGAACCTCTCTCCTTGAAGTTCTTGATAATCCGATAAATGGTTGATTTAGGTGCAATCTTACTAGCAGCAATATCCTTGCCTGTGAAGCCCTTTTTGTGCAAAGCAATGCTGATGGCACGTGTTTCCTTGCAGGTAACCATGGTTAACAGAGGAAGAACAATGATTTCAAGCACCACCCTTCCTTTTAAAGCTTCCAGTCTGTTATTCTAACTCAATCAGCATGACAGAGTGATCTCCAGCCTTGTCCTCGTCAACACTCTCACCTGTGTTAACGAGAGAATCACTGACATGATGGCAGCTGGTCCTTTTGTGGCAGGGCTGAAATTCAGTGGAAATGTTTTTGGGGGATTAAGTTCATTTTCATGGCAAAGAGGGACTTTGCAATTAATTGCAATTAATCTGATCACTCTTCATGACATTCTGGAGTATATGCAAATTGCCATCATCAAAACTGAGGCAGCAGACATTGTGAAAATGTGTATTTGTGTCATCCTCAAAACTTTTGACCACGACTCTACATGGACAGAGCTAAACAGACTTTGATCAAAGGTTCTGATCAAAAGCAGCCACACCGTTTTCCCTCTGGCTTTTCATTTTGTACAGACTGAATAACATCACCAGTATAAAAGATAGAGGGTAGGGCTGGTTTCCTACAAGAGCCATACATTTGAACATAGCCTTTACAATAATGCAGATACTCAGAAAATGGAGACCAAAGTTATATTGGTTATGGTTAGTATACTATAGTATAATAAAATGAATCATTGAGTTAAATTATTATTTTGAATAAATCATTGCTAAAGCTGTCTGTGCCTTACTGAAGCTGTAACAGGTATGTACTTGATACCCACCACTAAAAGATGTATACCTTTGGTAAAACTAAAGCCAACTTTGGTGTCCTGACTACCTATGGCTAATCTCAGAGGAGTGTGCGTGTCAATCAAAGAGAGCCCTACTGACCGGGTTCCTCCTCATGGCCCCTCCCACAGCTCTCACAGCCCTGGGGTTTCCTGCCATATCAGCCACCCGCTTGTACGACACCGTCTCTCCCAGCTTCACGTCCCGCACCAGAGTCTGCAGAACCCGGCTGGTGAATGCATCTACAAGATCAAAGAGAAAGAGAGAAAAATGGAGTGAGTGGGAGGTATAAAGGTAGAGACTGATGCTCACTTAATCAGTCACACTCCTGACACCACCACTCATAATAAAGGACGACATGTGCAAGGTCTACTTCCTTATTCACAATATTGTGTTTAAAACGTGATTTTCCTGTATTTTATATACAGTATATTTCACACCATGAGGTTGGAATAATACAGTGAAATTGTGAAAATTATGATAATGCCCTTTTAGCTGTTTGAAAAGACTGCCTGAAATTTCTGCCTGTTTTGGTGACATCTCCAGGCAGTAAATTAGTTAAAGCTGCAATATGTTACTTTTTGGGTGACCTGACCAAATTCACATAGAAATGTGATTTATAGATCTGTCATTCTCATTGAAAGCAAGTCTAAGAAGCGGTAGATATGCTCTATGTGCGCTATTTCTATGCTTCCCGTGATTACGTTTGTTTTTGCGTCTTTTACTTTCGGTTTTGTACACCAGCTTCAAACAGCTGAAAATACAATATTTTTGGGTATGGAAAAAATACTTCACAGCGGTTTAGATGGTACAATGATTCTCTACACTATTCTTGCTTGTTTTGTCACATAAACAGAAATTAGGTAAACTAATAGAATTTTAGCAACCAGGAAATGGCAGAGCAATTTCTGAATAGTGCATCTGTAATAGACCACTAAGAAAGAGCATTCCAAACCTTTCTGCCAAATGAAAGCTCGTTTTCCCCTCCCCACTCAGACCAGTCCCAGACAGTCCTAGCAACATTTTTGCTTGAGAAATTGCTCTTTGCTAAGAAGTTTCTTTTTGACTATTTTCTTTGAAAACAATCACAGTAAGGTGCTTAATTGTAACCCAGAAATGAATTGATATTGAGATAAAAACGGCTGCATTGGACCTTTAAAGGAAGTCATTTTCTTTTGTTGAGCAAACTACAATAGAGAAAGAGTAACACAGATACCTAAGTTTTACCTTTAAAACACCAGTTTAACATGGCATTTTACATGAAGGAAATTATTTCTGAAGAAGGACAATCTAGGTTATATTAGATAAGGTCACAGCTAAAATTATAAGGTCGCTCTTTCATTTAAAAGGATTAAGAGAGGCCAAATCTGTTCTATTTTCTTTGAATAAAAATAATTTGAATGTTGCACACAATTTGTGGCAGTGGGATGACTTCGAGGTTAATAAGACTAATTTGTCCTTTTAATTGCTTTCTATTGAGAGTAGATTCATTATATCAGGCTCTCTTAAATGGTGGAATTCACAAATTATTTGCAGCTTAAGAGGCCACATTAACAGCTTTGATTTCATTAACGCTTTAGCGGTAGCATTAACTTTAACTGTCCTACCAGACTACTGATTACTTACAGTAGAAATGCAATACATTCAAATCTGACCTATTTTTACTCTGAACATTGACTAGCTGTGTACAATTGAACTGTACCTTTGTAAAGTGAAATAGTGAACACCATACGCTTGTTACTCCTTTAATTCATGTATCCTACACAGTCAATTAGTCATCTAGCATTCCATCTCATTCTGGTCTAAGAGAGCACCTGACAAGTGATCTACAGTATGTGAAATCACTCTAAATTGGCATTGTGTGAAAACATGTAACCCCCCAGTATCTCTTCTACAGAGCGAACATCCTTCACTCCCTAGGCTCCCACCTTATAGTCACTCTCCGCTACACAAAGCCACGCCAACAAGGCAATTTGCCTAAACTGAGGGGAATAAGTATAACACCTGAAGGAGATATATTTGATTGATGCGTACCCATGTGAGTTCTTTGTCTTCAACAAGGCCCGTAGGTACTGTTTAATAATTATTCAGGTAATAATCACGCTGTCAACGAGCTGATGGGTTCTTACGAAGGCAGACTTCATGTTAAGAGGAGAGAGGAAGCTTTATCCTCAATTTTTAAATAGATTATTCTTGCTCGTAAATTATGGATTTGCGTGCATGGTGTGTGTGTTACATATTGATACTGCTGTTACTCTGGTGGCTAAACAGCACCACTTCCTGACTACAGATACAAATCAGTGTTTATGTACACATTATCGACAAACAACTAGTCAATGTCAAATTGACAGACTCTACATCATGACCAAGGCTATGTTAACTTGCACTATATGTCTTAAGTGAGTCTACACCCCCAGTTTCTTGGTCCAACAAGAAAAAGGTTTATACTGGTTCCACAGACATAAACCTACACGTCTAGAGGTTAAACAACTCTGGCCTCAACAGTGTTGGAGAGAGAGTTTCATGAGGGTCACTTCAGGTGACCAGCAATGATTTGAGAGCGGTCCCCTAGCCCCATACTTCATAAAGGGCTTAATATGGTGTGTCTGGGGTCAAGACCCTGTTTAGATAGGGTCACACCGATGTCAATTGTTTAAATAAAAGTTGAGGGGCACCACTTACACCTTTACAGACTTCCCATAATGATGTCACAGGTCATTACCTACCATAAGGGCAGGTGACAGGGACATTGGAGAGGCCAGATTAGCTGGGACTAAAATCGATGTGTAGGAATGGATTATATGATTTTAAATCTACTGACGTAATTGTTCTTTTTAAATGTAATACTGTACATAAAATAATAAATCCAGTAGTTTATTAGCTGTTCATAATGTTGTGTAGGTGACTGTGTGGAACATTTGCAGACACTACATAAGCCTAGCTAACTAACACAATGAGATTTGGAGAGATACTTTTCCAGTTGCTACCCAACCCTCTGTAGTTGTGAGCATAAAGTACAATAGTGGAAATGCGGCCCCCTCATTATCCTTTGTGTCTAATGGCAGGGAGGAGAGAATTTGGCTCCTAGTCAAAGTGTCTCCTGAGTCTTGGGGGATCCATACTTTTGAAGGCTAACGGGGTGTTCATGATTCTCTGATTATTCGATATTCTGAAAACGTTCATTTCCCTAATTCCTCTCCACATCACAGGGGCGGGTCCTGGAGAGTCTCATCTCGCCCTGCGCTGTGCACAGAGGGAGGTTCAGACTCCTGCAGGAACCCAGTCATATGGGCTTTGAAGAGCACCCTTCCCCCTCCCAACACGTTCCCCGTGCCGCTTACCCAGACTAAGATCCTCTCGTCTTTTACATATGGATGTATAATTAATGAAAGAATATGCATCATTCTGAGAACCTGTGGTGTCTGTGTTTGAGGAGACACACACACACACTCACTCTCTCCATCTCTTCTCGACCAACCAAAGTTTGTGTGTGATGTGGTGCATGACAGCCAGAGTGTAGGGAAACAAGTTTCACAACTTTACGCAGAGAAGCTTAATATTAAAAGTGGTTCCATTTTTATGAACCGAGCAAATGAATGTGACAACATTTAAAAGTAGAGGCAATGATTCATATGTGAAGCTGTGAGTACTGTGACATCCAGCTTTTCTCACCCCAAAAAAACAATTCCATTATGTTGGACATGAACTGTTCTAATTACTCTATGCATTTTATGAATCTCCTGAGGACACTTAACAGGTTAGTATAACCAGCAATTCATTTAAACTGTAAACACATCCTTAACCTGCTCATAACCAGAGGAACATTTACAAATTCTGATGATCATCAAAAATATAGAAAGTACATTTTCTTCCCTCAATAGACAAATACTCATGCTGCCTGCATTTAACATGTCTTCACTGACAACCGTTACAGCTATAGGACCACTGAGAGCAATTCACTCCTAGGCTACCATCTATTTACCCAACCTCACAACAACAGAGAGGTGTGTGTGTATGTGGGGGGGGGGGGGGGGGGGTAACAGAGCACAATCATTTATTCAGATCAGGTACTAATGAAGAATTCCATCTATCCAGAATTTTAATTAAAACCCCAAAGACTTCAGATGAGATGCGATTTGAAAGAGCCCGGGGCGGGTACACAAGCACTTGGTGGTGGAGGGAATCACGCTGGAAGTTGATATCGTAATTGCTCCTGATGTATTTCTGCATTGCCTTTGCGGGAGCGTGGGACTCGTTGCAGTATACAGAGTCTCAATGGAGTACCTACTCATTGAAAATGCCATCACTCAAGCACTGTGTGGATCTGCATGAAATTAGACTGCAACTAAAACCTAATAGCAGGGGAAGAGTAGTACGGTTGTTGAGTACATGCAATGGAGTGGATTTGAGTGCTGTCATATTTTTGGGTGTAGGTGCGCTTTATTTCCTCCTAAATTAAACCTCTTCAGAAAATGATCAGCTTCAATACAATAAGCATTCCGATTTAAAAGTCTAATTGTCTTATATTTACATTTTCTTGGAAATGATTTTGAGTCCTCCAAAGTTTATCATTTCAACAATGTCTTATGACATTATGATACTCATTTATTCTTGCAGAAAATGCTCTGATAATTGCCTACCTATCTTCGGTCAAATGTACTGCTGTGTGCTCTATCATAAACTATGAAATCACAGCTATTTCTTGAAAGCACACTAACTGTCCATTGTGAAGGCTCTCTTGTCCCCTGCTGTGGGTGACTGGTCAAGTGAACAATGCCCTCATTGAAACTTTACTAACATTCACATGTTCTCATTAAAAAAAGCTTCCCTTCTGAACATGTCAAGAGTGGAATTTGATAAGTTTTCAAGAATGTGCCAAGAATCATGGGAACAGCGGCCAAGACTAACACACGCGGTAAGGGCTGCCACAGATTACTGAACCAAGTTACAGCTCCGGGTTCTGTTCTCTCTCTCTGCCTCTCCCACTCTCTCTCTGCCATAAAATACTTCATTATAACACAGTGATCCAGAGAGTGTAAGTGTTGTAACTGACAATTAAGAGTGAAAGCCAGATTCCAGTCATGGCGCTGAAAAAATATTTATCCATGGCGACAGACCTCCATGCAGGGTGGGGTGGTGAAAGACCGGGAGCGGGAGCCTCCCCACGGTCCACGGCTTGCTGAAGTAGGCCCGAAGCCATTCCACGCAGCGCTGCAACTCTGAGCCCATTTCCTCTTGGCCATCGCTAACAGTGACCACACAGCTTAGGGAGGCATCGTCACTCCTGAGAGAGATATGAGAAGCACCCCCCCCCCCCCCCCCCCCAAAAAGAAGATTAATAACAGACCATTCTCGGTTAGACAGTATCATAGCATGTCATATGTGTGTAATAAAAGTCATGAATGAAAGGGCATGAATGATAGAGTAATGACAAAAGTATTTAATTGTATGCAAACTGACAGACGTTGTTGATATGAATGAAACAGCTGAATAGTTTGGCATTACATCAAAAGCTAAGTATTTCATGCTTCATGCAACAGTGTTATTGCATGTCAGTTGTCGAAAATAACAGGATTTACAATTAATCTTATGGCAGCAAGGCTCTAAAACTAGTTTAGTCCCAGACTAAAAAAAGGCAGCATATCAATTTAAAGGGGTGCCTACAAGAAACAGACAAAACTTGGATGTGGGAAAGCACTTTGCCTATGGTTGAGTTGGCATCACTTAACAAAGATGAGGTTGCTTGGTGATGCTGACCAGCCTCTAGGTCCGTGCAAGCGGACTGACCCATTTTGGACATGTAAAGACCCTACTGGGATAGCCATCTCTTAACATGTACATTTCGGTAAAGTAGACCCCAAGCTGTGTTGCGGCTCAACACTGCCAATTCCATTAACTGGTGTACAGACGTGTAAATAAATAATGACACCATTTAAGTGCCTTTTTGGAAGATTGGATTATCCTGTATAGTATTAATAATACACATTTAGTTTGTTAAACACAAAGAGCATATTTTTTAGAACCCTAAATACATAAGTCAACATGGTGTACTTTTTAACAGTTTGTGCAACAACAAAAAAACGAAGGTTGAGGTTTACTAGGTAGTGTGTTATGGTGCAGTTCAGTTTTCAGAGAGCACCATAGCCTAGGTGTTTGTGGCTGTAATGAAACTCTCAGGGGTGCTATTTTACAGTAGGTGTGAACACTGTAAAAGGTGAAAATACTCATTTCAAAATACACCAAACCACAGTTGAGTTTATAGTCAAGTGCTGACAACTCAGACAGCTAGCCCTGGTCCATGCCGAGACCCAGTCAAACAATGGCTCTGGCTCATAGCAATCTCTTTCGGCATGGGTGAGTGCCCAGCCAGCCCCTACTTTTCATTGTCTCTCCCTCACCCCCTTCTCCCCCTCCCCAATCTCTGCTCCCCCATTTCCTCCTCATTTCTCCCTTCTCTGAATTTCTCTATTCCCTCTCCAGATCTCTCCCCACCCCACCCTTTCTCTCAGTGAGGATGTTCCAGCCACTGCACACTGACAGCTCAGGGATATTGTTTGTGGAAATGTTCCTGTTGGACCCGTAGGCCCTTACAATCTACTGGACAGAGGCTAGAGCACCTTTGCTTAACGCATGGGACCTTTGACCTTCACTCACACTTTAGACCTGTCACTATGGCTGTTATCCCACAGCCCTTTGCTACAGACCCTCACTATGAGCGTGTCTGAGTGATCCTACATTGACATTTACATTTAGTACAAGTCAATATAATACAGTCAGCAATGTAAATGTTACAAAGTTAGTTTAGCTGAAGACATATTGGGAGAGGCTGGGCATTTGTACTCTTTATCATCATACGCAATTTGTAAACTCAGATTATGCATGAGAGCATCTCTCTTTCACCAGAATACGGATTATAAAAAATTAAATAAAAAAACTGAACTTTATGGAAGGAAGATTAGAAACCATGACCTTGAAATGAGAGATCAGAGATATCCAATCAATGTCTTCAATGTTCTTCCAATTACAATAACACTCTCCCAGGAGAAATACTTGTGTCTTGAGATAAACAAAAAGAAAGCCAAATTGCATACAGCTTTTGTATACCGACCAACCCACAAATGAAGTGTTCAATTCCTGTTGGCCCTTTCAAATCGCACAATTTTAATGTTACTTATCCATAGTTTAGAATGGAATATTTTTAACATCCTGTGACCTGTTTTCCATTGGTTATCAGTTTCCACACAGGCAAGGGTTTGCGTCAAAGGACAACATATTTCCCTTGATAGTGGATTGTGAGTTGAAAGAATTTATAATATTGTGCTCCTGTCACAATCGATTTGCAATTACCATAAATCACTGCTGTGCAGTGTGAGAGTTGTTTAGCACTCTACCTATTGTATTTGAACTAATACAAATAATGAATTGAGCATGTATATAGTTATTAGGTTGGCTATTTAATTTACCCTAGGATGAACATTAAAAAAAGAATTAGGGAGCGATACCGCATCAACAAAAATATTGTTGCCATATTTTGTCAAAACTTGTTATAGTTCTTCTACAGTATGACTTACGCTATCTACTGCACAGTGTGTATCAGGGACATACTTTGGTGGGAGTATCTACTGTCATTTAAAGGAATTGCTTTAATCTAATTGTGGACATTGTTGTCAGAGTACTTTAGAAGGAGGAAAAACCTTCAGCTTTCATGCCTCCATCCTGTGAAGTGTGATCTTGCTCATCCTGTCTCGATTGGCAGCCACGTTTGGCACCACTTACCCGAGTTCTCCTTCACCAATCATGGGTAACATGGCAGGTCAGAGGATGAAACAGAAAAGGGCAAGACTGGTCCATATTTCCCTTAGCCTTACAGCAGCAGATACTTAACTCTGAGATGTCAGGACTCGAGAGAGCATGAAAACAGCCTGAAATGACTGTCTAAAAAGGGAAGATCTTGATAGACTTCAAGGCAAAGGTTGTGTTACAGTTGTATGCCACTTGCTCAATGAAGCTTACTCAAGCAGCTGAAATTCCATTTGATAGCCCACTACAGTATCTAGCTACAATAGCCACAGAGACAGTGAGGTACTTCAAGCTGGCTGTAGCACATGGCTTAGTAACCATGGAATCAAAGTAGACACACATTACCAGTGCCTTAGTTCTTACTCTATCATCCGCGTACAACCAACTCAGCAATATGTATCTACATGGGACTAGTGAGCAGTTTAATAGTGTTTTCAGCCTCTAGTCTCCAGTGTCTTCCAAGGAGATTATAATTACCAGAGTGGTAAAGTAAGAAGGCAATGAGGGAGTCAATGTATTAAGGATCCCCTGGAATGAGGACCTCTGGAGCCACAACTGTCTATCCCATGATGAGAGAGGGGGGGGACAGTGACCCTGCATGGATAGCCTCTGTCGAAATTTGACCATGTCAAGCACAAAGGCATTATGGGAATCCAGTGTCACCAAGTCCTAATTGCCGTCTGTGTTCGGAGCAAATGACTGCCTTGTTCCTCTGATTAGTGAGGAGGGTAATATTCACCTGTTATGCCAGCCCTGCTGAGGGCCCTTGAGTGTTAGTGCTTCTTCTTCTGTAATTTATTTTTAAATCAGTGCCCGTTCCCAGGAGTTTTGAGTGTTTTGTTGTGAACCGCTTACCATGATCCCCACCACCGCCCCCCCCACCCCACCCCTAAATCCTTGACTAAATCCTTGTTTGGTGCCGTAGGAAGATAAGCAAGAACAACACTTGGCCATAATTGACTCATACTCCTCTCCAAGATGTCAGAACACAACCATCTTCCTGCTTACTGCTTCAGTACACCACACACTGTACAGTGTTTTATAGCAAAAATGTAGAATACTTTCAGTCTCAAAAACAAGCCACATGGCATCATGCTACCATCAAACGTTTTCAGATAATAATAGAACATTTTGATCTAGAAAGGTTTCTCAAAATACAGCTTCCCTGGGTGAAATAAATCCAACCCGGCCTAACTTGAGATTTGTGCTCCCAACCCACATTTTCACACAGATCTCAAGTTAGGATTCAGCCCTGGGTGAATCTACATTCACAAATGAATGGCTGTGTTGGGCAGTTTACAGGTAGTGTGTCAACACAGGTGTTGGTTTCCACAGGAAATGACACAGACAGCCTGATTGGGGACAGAGTCCCAGGAGACAGAGCTATAGGCACAGAGCACAGATGGGTCCAAGGGCCACGGGGAACTGCACCTTAATGAACCTGCAGCTGAGCACTAGGCCAGATAAACAAAATACATCTACAGTACCTAAGGCCATTCTAAAATCTAAATGCAAAATGATGACATAGTCTAACCCAGCGTTTCCCAAACTCGGTCCTCGGGACCCCAAGGGGTGCACGTTTAGATTTTTGCCCTAACACTACACAGCTGATTCAAAAGCTTGATGATTAGTTGATTATTTAAATCAGCTGTATAGTGCTAGGGCAAAAACCAAAACGTGCACCCCTTGGGGTCCCGAGGACCGAGTTTGGGCAACCCTGGTCTAATCGAACTTGTAATTTCATGAATTATATAACATATATGTCAAAAGCTCTCACAGAAGCTGATTATTGCGTCTTAAAAATTGCTCACAAAGATCTGAGTGTGAGCTGTGCCTTTTTTCAGTCTCTCTGTAAGGTATATAGCACTATGGAGATATATTAAACATTTTGATAGAAATCTACAGTAAACTGTATATAGCACATCCACTTAAAATCTATAGCACTCCCCGTCCACTCCCGTCCCCAGAAAGAGGCCTACTGTTGACGGGTCACTTGATGAGCATGAATCATGCAAACATGCCCAGAAAACAGGAATAGGTTTCTGACACTATTCTGTGTGAACCAGCACATTGATTACCAACACTGCATGAGTGTGAAAAATAGATAGACACACCACTCCAGGTCATTCACACTAGTATTAGTAGTGTGTTAAAACTGCTGTGACACCTGGGGTATTAGACAGAATATAGAAGGCATGCTTAGACAGTTTGACAGTGAAAATGTTGAGGGAGAACAGTTACAAATCAAACACTCGACCTCATGTGGTCTATGACAATGGAGGGTATAGGTTATACTAACTGGGGCTAAATAGACTAAAACACTGAGGATATCCATTCCTCTTGTGTGTAACACAGTCTTCCTCTCTTATGCTTTACTATAACATGGCGAGCACATTCGTACAAAAGACTAATTACTCTTGTACTGTAAGGTTTTCTTGCCTCTTTCTCCTCTCAATGGGTATTTCTTTTACAAGCAGGCCTGATGCTGAACAAAAGCATTTAAAAATCTGTGATTGCTTTCATCCATTTTAATTACATTCAGAAATGGCATTTCTGCCACATAATACACCCCTATTGTTTCAGAATTATCTGGCTCGGAAAGGAAAATCTACAATTTTTGATGATATTCCTGAGTTAAATCGCCTCTTGAAATTGAAATATGCTGTTGAAATACAAAATAAAGACAGCCTTTCCTGCTGATATACCACAAGCTCCTTGGCTTTGTGCAGGGTGCTGCTATTATTATGCATATCCAGGTAGAAAGTTAATTAACCCAAAGCTTAAGCTAATTATGGTAGCAGAATGCTATCAACCAAATGCTTTCAGTCAGACAGCTGTCCAGAATTTCATTTGCTAATCAGTTGTCTTTTGGAAGAGCATATGGTAGATTTCCCTGCTATCAGAGGCAAAACAAACAGATGAAAACAATTAACTAAAAACAATGTGCACTGTTGAAAAATCAGACACAGATTTATACAGCTTTGTGAGGGAAGGAAAAAAGCTGGATTTATGGCATAGGGAAGTATAATGACAATTTTGGTTTGAGCCACTTAGGCTTTCCGGCGCATCACATGATCCATGTGTGATGGGAATTCAGATGCACAAATATATTGTTTATATCTATATGCAAATGAGACCGAGTGTTCATTGTTTATCCGTGTAGTATTAATGAGAATATCTATGGAAGCATATGCGGGCCGGCCGGCAGTTTTTCTAACAGTTTCTGTTAGAGCACCACATTTTCTGTTTGTCCAATGTTCTTTTTTTGTTAAAGCAGGAATATATCACTGTAATATTTTACCTTTGAATTAAATCAATTATTTCTGTCAAATATTGTATGCATTATTTTTGTTACAAAATTGCAGCATAATGGTAGCTGTTAAAGAATGATTGATATCAGTATCGCCTTGCAACATTATCAGGCAATAAAGACTACTCAAGTACTAATGCAACATGTCACACACAGGCATCTGTAGTACATTTCTATTGAGGACCTCACAAGCTAAATTGCTTTTTCCAGCTCTCCCACATCTCAGCAAGGTTGACAGACAAATTGATCAAAGCATTGTAAAATAATATGCCCACAAAATGTCTTGGGGGCAAAAGTCCAGCCCTTTTCCATTTTTCACTCTAATAAAAAAGTAGTCTGTTTTTCGTCTGTATAACATGTCTCTGTTTTGGTGTGAGAAGCATCATATTTCAGATAATAGTAATCTCCTGTAAACAAAATGTGTATCATTTTTCAGTGAACAATGTTTTGGCCATGTTAAACAGGGAATGCTGGTTAACAGTGTGTTGGGTGGATTGAGCCCCAACAGGGGTTGTTGAGATATAATGAATTTGTTCATCTGACGTTGCCTTCAGGGCTGTCGTTAGACTGGTGGAGGTTTATTTCAGCAAATGTTGCCTAGCTATATCAGTTAGGAAGCAAAAGGGGCTTGAGACGTTTCTATTAGAAAAGCTGACGGTCATGGTGTGTAAGCAATGCTTCAAGTGCATTTGTGTAGCTATAATGTCATTTATCAATCACAATTTTTCAATGTGGCAAATGCTTTGTTACCACTGCTGTTGTTTTGCTCTGAACAATGCTAACCCTAGGGTTCAACCAAGCACACATCTTTGGTTGCCAACTCTTCTAGTGCAAAACACTCCTGGACCAAAACCAAAACATTGTTGGAAAATTATACACTTTTTGGACAATTATAAATCTTGAGGAAGACTGGCTTAGGCAATTGGATTCTTGTTGCTTTGTTTTGCCATTTTGATGCTAATTGTATCGGCTACTTTACAATTAAATTGTTGCTGACATACTCAACTTAATTATCAATGCCAGTATCCAACCGATTGTGATAGCATTCAAACATTATCCAAGTTAAATCCTTACTTGTTCTTACATTTGGGAAGATACATTGCAGTCTAACAGAAACTACGCTGATGGCCGACATAGCAAATTATATTAAACGCAGCATCTACTGATGCGAATCATTAAATTCATTTGCATATTCTCACTGAACCTGAACACACAAATTAAACCACATCCAGAATGAGGGGCAGAAAAGGTGCTTGTGCATGGTTACAGTACATCTTCCATAATCACATTCCATATTATTCATTTCTACACTTCTGCTGATTAACAAGTTGAATGTTTTTACTGCTTGATTAATTTTAGGGGATGGGAGACAGCTAGGAAGCAGACATATTGATTTAAAATATACAAGGGCATTAATATGTTTCCATAAATTACAGTTTGCCATACATTACTAAAAGGGTGACTTCCTTTTTGGTGAATGTAAAAAAGCTTTAATTTCCCAAACAAATGAAGTTGATCAAATTTGAATCTGTGATACAGGGATATTTAATTTCCATCTAATCAAAACAAATGTGAAATGTAGGGCATGGACCTGAAAATGTGAATTTCTGGAAATTAAAGAGTACATACTTATTTATGCAGATATTAATCCGTTCCAATCATTCAAGATTGCAAATTGTCAATATTATTGAGCAATGATTGCTCTGAAATCCCACAGTACCTGTTTGAGGAGTGTAAAAGGGTTTTCTAGAACTGACAAATATCAGCAAAATACATACGGGTATACAGTACGGAAAAGGCCATGTTCCCTTAGCTGACCCTAGCCTTCCACACTAATACTCACCCCTGTGGGTAATAAACAGTTAGGTTTCAGAAGATCTCAAATATACTGCAGGAAGAATGTGCCATCAGAAATCAAATTTCGAGCTCAACTGTATTCTAGCGCCCCTCATATTTCTAGTGTCTCCTATATTTTGCCCAACTTTCTTCGGGATATTTCTTAGGGGATCAACAAAAATGCCCCTGCTTCCAATGAGGAATAGGGGGCACTCGATCAAATGGGTGGATTCTGTCTGCCTGTAAATTGCACACCTTTGTTTAGAATGTCAGTGGCTCTACAGTACAGTACCTTTCTGCAGGTGGAACATCCATTAGGATCTGGATGGTGTGCACACCATTTTCACATCCGCTGACTTGGATCTTTCCCAGGGGACTTTGCAATGAGATGGTCCTCTGTGTGCACTGACCGGGACTCTTCATGTCATTGCCCTGGTAGGGAAACATATGCATTGTTGTATTCATGTAGGTGGCTAACTTTAATAATTTTTTACACATTCTATATTGAAGGAATTGTTGAAATGATAGCAAGCCACGTAAGAGTCAAATATTAATGATTTGTACACCTACCCTTGAAATTATGTCATGATGTGACTTGAACCTTACATTAAAATCCTGTATTTCTTTGTTTTATGGTGAAAAAAACTATGTGCCCATCTAACCAATAAATCGCTCGTTTTTTCCCGCATTTCTTTTTTATATATCATATAAATGAGAAAAACAATGCAGTATGTTCCCTTGTCTGGTGAGGGATTCCCTAGATAGCTCAACATTATTTTCAATCCATCATTTTTGGTTGATGGCCGGGATGTTTTCCTAGCATTAAATTTGTTCCTTAGGGTGCAACTCCAAGGGGATTCCGGTTTCCAGCCCTTAACAACAGTGAAAACGTGCAGCTTTTCTGACGACTGAGATGGATTTTGGCAATAACCAGACAGCACTTTCTTTTTTATTTTTACTTTGAGGGAAGGAGAGATGATTGACTATGTTATATTGCTACTTTTTGAGGTATGGGGGTTATAATACATAAAGGTCACATTGATTCCAAGAAACCTCTATTTTCTATACAGGCCTGCACATTAGTTATAAAGTCTAGAAATAACAATGGGTTTACATTTCCCCCATTTTCCTCATGCACTTGTTAAAGTAAACAGGAGGTACAGTCAAAAACACAACCATGATACAATCATTTGTTGCTGTCATAATAATTTAAGTGATTTTGATCTGTTTAACTGGACCTATTGCTCAATTCCCTTCCTCTCTATCTACTGAAACCACACAACAGCTTCCAGGAAAAAGCAGAGCACGTAAACTCCTCCCTAACTATTCCAGCAACTCCCAGGTTGTGTTCCATGAGGGGGGGTTTAGGCTATGAACTAAACAATCAAGCTGCAATGTTGCAGAGCAGCGCCCACATTGGCAAACCAAGCAATGAAACAGCTTTGAGACTGGGGTACTGTACACATATGAAACACGTACAAAATGTTTATCCTATATAAATTATAAGGAGGGATATAGAGAGTTCAGCTGTTTGATGTGCTGATTAGGCCTAATATACATTATCTAAATGTGGTGCAAATAACTTTGTATGCATTTAGGTATAGCTTAAAGTATACTAGGTTTATTTAGCCTATTTGTATACATAATGAACAGACAAAGCGATACAACTATTCGAACAGTCTGTCTGTAGCCAGCGTGACGAGATTTGGATGGCCTCGCGAGACTAAATAATGTGCAAACTACTCGAAATTCGCGCGCATACTATCCCTACCCTAAACATAACCCTTACCATTTTAAATGTCAACTTCAATGTGATAGGGACGTAGCAAGGACCCGAATAGCACGGACCATGCAGATATTCGCGGGTAAATGAGGTGCGCAGCACACGTTATCTTCTAAAAACCGAAAAATAGCAAACATGTATGACATGTGTTGGTGTAGTAATATTGACAGTAGCCTAATATTGTCAGGAAAATAACAAACAAGAACGTAGCCTACAACTTTATATAATGCCCAAATACTTGCCTGCTCCATGTAACAATGTGTAGTTGATTCTCTTCCTGGTTTCTTCCACAACGTGTATGAGGCAGCCAATCAAAAGAGGCAAACGGCTGCATCTACTTTATCTTTACTCCGTCATTGGATAGACGTGCTTCCCCCTCTGCTCCCTACAACAAATAATGCAGCTATACTGCTAAAAGCACACATGCACTATAGTATTCAGTTAATAATATACAATTTGTCATCAGCATGAAGGCTGTATGCCTAATCAAACTTTTAAAAGCAGGTAGGAAAAAATATATTTAAACAAACTGCAATTTTCAGCCCAAATCTCACCCACTAGAATACTTCAATGATAATATTTGTAACACCCAAAACTTTCCTGGTGCTTATTTGATCCACTCATAAATCATGTATCTTCATGAGCTTGCAGCAGCTAGGTAGCCTACTCTCTACACTTTCTCTGTACTATATTTCCATGCAAGTTTCCAATTGAGCTTTGGGTGGCAAGCCAGGCAAGGCCCACACCCCACTCAGTGGTAAGGGTGGGAGCGTGGAGAAAACGCCACCCCTGCAGAGAACATTTTGAAATCTTTGAGGATTTCCGTGCCATCTGGACCCTCTGCCAGTCTGCCCCAGATAGTAAGGGTTGGCAGCGCTACCCGACGGTGCAATATGGCTCTCTCTCTAATGAACTACTAACTGTCCCCCGTTTTAATTGATGTGACATTTGAGCCATTTATCTCTGACATTTCAATGAAAGATGATTCTCAGCCTTGCCATTTACTTTTTTGTGCAATTTCTAAGTCATTTGCATTTTGCTGCTCTAAACCTGCTTTTTGTCTCTCGTTAGCTAATTAGAGGAACATGCACAATTAGGCCTAATAAAAATGAACATAACCTGGTTTGATATTAGCTTGCATGAGTGATAATATAAATTAAACTTTTCTTAATTCTGCATGTGATTCTGATGTAGGCTATAAGTAAGTGAGTTAGGGATTATTAGAGGCATTTCGACCTTTATTCACATATCTTCATGTAGGACAGCTTATGTTCACAGCATGGTGAGAATCAAGCTCAATTAATCACCATATGATTGCAGTAAGCAGCCCCCTCTGCTGGAAATGCTGGGCCATGATGCCTTGACTTTGGTTTAATGATGATAATGTCCCAACAAAAATATAGGCCTACCCTGCTCTTAAAGCAGTTTACATTGGAGTTTTTGTAATCCAATTTTAGCAAACAAATATGTTTTAGTAACTCAAATGAGCATTAAGATTGTTTTTTATCTGTTATACATACTCATGCTTTTGCCCTCACCCATTGTATTGGCTCAATGCTGTTTTGAAACATCCAAGTCACATACATTCTGTATTGGTTTAAGCATCACCACAGTGGTATTCATTCAAATGAAATGAGTGGAAATATTTAACAAAACAGGAAAAACTCTGACCATGGTGGGGTCAAATGAATAATGTGTGTGTGAATGACCTGTACAGTAAAGCTTCCAGTCCCGATTGTTTTCCATCAGTGGCACACAATTTAATATTTTTAAGATATCCTTTAAAAACACAGTTCCACTGGTGACGGCTGTTCCTTTGATTGTGAGCAGCATCAGTGTAAAGGTGTGGTGCCCTGTCTGTGTTGGCAGCAAGGCTGATCTCTTTTGTTTGAAACTCAAAGAGCTCCTTTTCCTGTTCGGTTTCCCTCACTATTTTTGTTTGTGTGAGGTGTTGATGGACTTAGAGTACAACTTCCTTTTAGTGTAGCCTATGGCACCAGATGTTTGTGAGAATAACAGGACCTTCTTCATGAACACATAAATTGTTTATGAGCAATTTCGTCCATCCGCTCCTCTACGTATGATTGTCATGGCTCTATCCTATACTGTCTGTCTCTGTCTCGCCCTTTTCCTTTGTTCGCAGACTTCTCCTGATATTGACATGGGAGGAGCTGCCGTTTATAATACCCAGCATGCTTGAGGAGTAGAGGAAAGTCCTGGGAGATATGAACACCATCATTCTTTCACAGGTATGTGAGTGAATTTTCATCAGGAAGAAATGCTTCCTGGGCCTCACACTGTGGAGTTCCTGGGTTCTGTATTGTTCGTAATGTACAGTACGTGTGAACTGTTTATATTAAACCCCTTCTATTCGCAGAACTGTATGAGATACATTTTTATTTAGTTAGTTGTATGCTTATTTCTAATTGATTCTTTTCATCCTTCTACCGAAGAAGCTTGACCACTACATTACACCCCCCCCCCCCCCCCCCCCCCCCCTAAAAGCGGTGATGCCATAATTCTCCATACCCACTGGTGTACACTTATTCACTGCCTCTGTCCTGCTCTCCCCCTTTTTATGGTATGATGTGGCTTTTCCTATTTTACTGTTGACAGTGTTAACAATGTCTGAGCACTTTGCAAATGAAGAGGCTTGAACTCCTGACAGGCTCTGTCGCCGACGCTGTGACACACTGGCCTGCACATGCTGCGCAGCATAATGATGACATTAGGATCCAGTGATAATATCAGGACACTCTTCAGATAAATGACTGATAAACCAGGGGTTGTACCTCTCGTATTACACGCCTGACAGAGCAGCTAATCAGTGTCCAAGTGACTGCTATTACATAAATCATGAGCTCGACTTTGATGCATATTCCATCAGCGTTCCCTATTCATCACGTCATCTGGAGAAGACTGACTGGCTGCACAGGGGGACAGACATTTTAAGAGCACGTTATGTTTTCATTAGAATGTGATATGATCTATTTCACTGTTGAATTGATTCGATTTTCTGTGTCGGGCCATTTGATAGGAAATTAAAGAAACATTTCCAAAATGTTCAACTTCATATTCATCTCCAGCACCACCTCAACATCAACATATGTGAAAATGGTGCGTTTCTATGTTTTGTAGTAAAAAGATAGAGGAAGATAAATGTTTTCAATGACATCATCAACCATTTAGTAGACCATTAGTAGGTAATGCCTACTCATAATTAGTTAAAATCACACAATGCACACCGATGATGTCATTGGAAACACTTATCTTCCTATCTTTTTTACTACAAGACATAGAAACGCATAATTTTCCACATTTGTTGATGTTGGGGTAGTGCTGGAGGTGAATATGAAGTTGAATTTTTTTTTAATTTCCCTTTAAATAGTACTAAGCATATTGCTACATTGTGTGAAGTTTGTTACAGTGGGTGTCCTTTTCCACTAATTTACAGTATTTATATGAAAGATGTGTGTTGATTTTACAACATTATGAGTGGTACATAGTGAATGGTTATATCAACTGTTTCATGGTGTTTTTTGCAGTAAAGTTTCAAAGGTGTCTGAAGATGACATATCCAAATATGTCAGATAGGGAAATAATGCACGTTCTAGAATGCCCTTCAAGCCAATCAGAAACAAGTATTCAACAATGCCATGGTATAAGTCAGTTATATTCTACAATATTGTTTAGTATCACTCAATCGATTACAACATGTAGAAAACAAAACAAAACCCCATCTTTTTAGAAGACCACCAAGTCCATAAAATGAGGTCTGAAGCATGAAGTAGTCTTTGATTCAGTCATGGTGTATGTTTTATTCTGCACTATTGGGGTCACAAGATGTGAAGGTAGGTGGGGGTGTTAATTTAATCCCCATTCTTACCCAGAGCATGGCCACACTCTCTAAGGAGCTTTATCTCTGACAACTGTGTCAAATTAGAGAGACCACGACTCTCTTATAAAGAATATATCTGTCAGAGCACATTGTTCCTGGCTCTTCAAATTGTATATAAGGCTAGAAACAAAAACAATCGGTAACACCATAGTTGGACTTCAACATGTTACATTCATTTTAGGCTGTGTAGGCCTGTCACAGAGACAAACCACTAATCCAACAAATGTTCTACATTTTTGTGAGGTTTGGCTACTCTGAGGGTCCAATGCATTATTTTTTAGTTAACCACATGTAACAGTATAATATGCTGCAGCAACGCAGTTCCAATTCAGTTGAGCCTCAATTTATTGTAATTTTCATTTTCTAATGGTTATGGTTACCGGATTAGTCCAGTATGATACGTGCCCATCATTTATCTCTCTGGTATCATTGCTGTCCTGCAGTCAAACATGTAAATCAACTCTTAATGTTCTCCCTACTCCCCTATAGGTGTGTCCTATTGTCATTGTTGGTCGTATTCTAATGGGACTTCCTCTTGACTAGTGAATATTTACAAGCATGTTTAATATATAATAGATCTCATCTATGGATATCAGGAGCCGTTTTCTGCTCAGTCAGCCTTAGCCTGATGCCCTGAGGTAATGGGTGACCCGAGCCTCATTTAGGCCAAATAGCATGCACACGTATTTTAACAGTCCTTAGGGTATAGGCTACATGTTCATAACAAGTAAAGCTGCCTGTCTCTCAAATGTAAACATCTTAGCACTGTAATATTATTATATCACCAAAGTCCCAGAAGGTGGAAGATTTAATAAAGGGGGTGGATTATATTAGAGAAAATAAAGTAATAATTTGAAATTGTTAAGAGACCCTTTGTGTCAATGGGTATATAGAGGCTAAGGGACAATTTCAGTCCCTTAGGCCACTGTTAAAAAGCAATAGCTTTTCTTGCCGTACATGCACAGCATTTTGAAATCAACATGCATTGCTACCACCAAAGGCTATTATCGTGATTAGTAATACATAATACATTTGATACCATTATCATGTAAGGAGAATGAATTAAGGTTGTAGAAATAATACATTTTCTGTATTGAAAACAGGACTGCAGTTTGAATATATGCGTATTACGGAATAAAAGTCATGGTTTGCAACTCTGGTGCTTATACAACCACAAGGGTTTTTAATCTCTTTTCTTGCCGATGAAAGTCCCAGTAATTGCTATATTTCCCTTTTTTGTTTCAAGGACCTTTGCTGATCCCTTGGCTTGCATCAGGGGGCAAAGTCATTAGTGGCAAAATGAGCTCAAGTGAAGAGAACGAGATTGCTGGGCTCCCAGCGTGGTTTGAAACTTTACCACACATTGCATTCTAATTTGAATTTAATTCCCAATGTATGCGTGTGTCATAAAGACAATTATAAAAACATATATTTAGGCCTATAAAATGCAATTGTTATTGTCTTTATTATCCTCGCCAGTAATATTGAACTCTTGACAGCCCTGTTCATGTTCTCTGTCAATTTGTGTTGCAATTGCTAATGTGAACAATTTAATTGTATCCCTGCAATTACAATGTTGACCTGATTTTGCTATCACTCCAATTCCTTGTTTACTTATTGTCATACCTATTGTTCTAAAGCCTATTCTGTTGTCAATTTTGATAATCTCATTTTGATTTTATATCTAACTAGTTTGGAAGAACTACAGCTGCATCTGTTTTCTTTAAGCATCTTATGTTCATTAAGACATAATGCTGTTCAAACACATAAAAATATGCAAACTTTTCTTGTGAATGTGTGATAGGGATTCTGTGACATATCACTTATATTCCAATTAAAATATAGCCCTCTTGAATAGTTGTACACGCACTGTGAGTCGATAGCCTAGCATGTGTTGCTCTCGCCGTAGTCTTTCTCTTGTGTGGAGTCGCTGTCCCCTGAGTCCTACCACCGGTCCCCAGGGTGCACTGCACATAATTACCCACAATCCACCCTGAAACAGCTCTCATTTACAGTAATCAACAGTCTGCACCTCAAAGGATCCATGTGGCATCCGACACAGCGAGTCAGCGTGTGTTATAACAAATTATTATTACAGATTCACAATTACCTTTGTGCTGAGGGTGAACACTGTATGGTGCTAACAACTTCAAAAAGCCAAACATAGGTTCAGTATTATAGGTTTGAATAGTGATAACATAGCAATCTAGATAAAATCACGACCACATGACTAAAACATGTAGTCACATAGTTGCAAGTAAAAAATGCATGGTAATTTGGCAGATAGGGTAGTCACTGTGATAATGGTCATTAACATGAAACTTTGCAATCATTACGGTTGATTTCAGATAATGGTCAGCATAGAAACCCTTTTAAATAGTTGTACCCCTTTTCCCATTAAATATGTATTAAGAAAAGTACCACATTATGAAATGGGAATCACTATGGTGCAGTGCCTGGTAGGTAATGTAGTTATAATGTGAGGTGATTTCTCCAGACTGAAAACACTCTGTTTGCATTCACAATGCTTATGTTTATGATATTGCATTAATTTTGGAATAGAGCGTTCTCTCTACATTAAGCTAGTATTGTACAGGAGTACCATGTTTTGATAATGGCTCACTTTTTATCTGTCTTCCATTCACCCCTAATAGTGGCAAAATATCTTCTACATCTTAGAGACCACCTTCACACAATGCATAGTATGTACCCCAGTGTACTGTGTAGCGTCCTCCGCTGAAGCTGCCTTTGACCCTCTGGCACTGCTGGGTCTCATCATTGCCGGTCCATTAGGGATGCTAGAGTAGGTCTCCAAACGGGCATGCTTGCTTCTGCTGCACCACATTACTCCTCCCCATCACTGCTGGCCTGCATGGTCCCCTAGTGGCCAGGTCATGTCATGGCATGGGTACCCTGTGAGTGAGCTTGTACCGGGGCTGCCCTTGACATGCACCCCCCACCCCCCCCACCCCCCTCCCCCCTGGCAGAGAGGAGAGAGCAGACCATCCGGATAGGGCATCAGGGGTGCCAGCTGGTGCCAGCTGCGAGGGGAGGTTTCCAAGGTGGCAGACACCTGTCCTAACTTGCGCCCCCCAGCTCCCAGAATGCATCAGCTGCTGCCCGGCAGACCCATCGTAGGGAAATGAGGCGCTAACCTTGAGGAGAAATGCTCCCAGCGTCACATTAAGAGAGAGCCTAATTGCCCAGTGCTACCACTGCCAAACGACATTAGGAAGTGCTGTCGTTTACTTTAACATAATGGCTCAGTGTGTTCTTTGGCCGAAGCTACTTTGCCTCTCTGAGATGCATCAACGCGACATCCATTTTGACCCATCCTGACCAATCGACATGGAACTTGAGGACAATACTACATCTGTAGTATTCTGAAATTTTTTAGGAGTACATCTAAAGGAACCAGTGGGACTAATGTCAGTATAAGAGAACATTCCACAGTAAAAAATAACTTCCAGTAAGAGCAGAGGTCTGTGGGACTGCCATTCTTAAACTACTAGCATCATTCACATGCACATCCGCTTTAGTGATTGTATTATTTATTTCCCTTTATCAGACCACATGGCGATATGACTGGATCGTTAAATGACACACTAATACAGTATGCACTCAGTGTGATTAAATTAAACAAGCACACTCATTACATTATGCATACAGTAATACGAATAGCCCTGACCGCTCTGCATTGGTACAGTAGCCTCCGCCGAGACAGATCACACGTCTCGCTGCTGCACCAGATTTTGGGGCGCCCATTAGCAGAACAAAAATCACCTTTGATTTAATGAAAGGTCCTCATTTGCTCACCGGCTCCCCTCACTTACGGGCACATGGTTGAATTAAGCCCTCCCCCCATCGTATAAGGCGGTGGAGAACGCCAGCGTCCTCACTCCTGCAGTATAATGCTGTGATGATTCTATGATCTGGTGTTTCAAGTCTGCAGGAGTGTCACGAATACACTGCAAGGTGCTTCTAATTGCAGATACACCTCAGCACTTGATAGTAATGAATGTGAGCACGGTGAAACCTCCAAGGATCCAACGCTAGTAATATATCATCAGTTCTGAAAAGGGTAATTCGTTTCCCTTCGCCAAGCAAAATATTATAAGTTCACATAAGGGGTTTATTATTAATTTATTCCTTCCCTCAATGCATGATTTTGTAATTGAAGTGCTATGAATAAAGTTACCCATATATCTTAGTGAGCTCCTTGCCTTGACTAGACGTGGGATTTGAGCGTGTAAATATTGGTTGTAATGAGGAGCAACAAGGATGCTTGTTCTTCAAACAGACGGATGAAATGTTTGATTTGGAATGAAATATCTCCTAAGACCTTTACAACCCATTTACAACTGTGTCTCAACTTCAAATCAGAGTTCTATCCTGAAGGTGCATGTGGAAACCATAAAATATTAAGTAAAAAAAATCATCAAATTATTATGATAACAATCTTCATGTACAATATGTTTCAAATCCAAGCTTACATGCATCATTCATGGGGCTCTATACAGTATGTGTACCTTTGCTATATCTATGCATCTAATCTAAGTTATTCCTAAATCCAGCTACACCAGATACCTCAACAATACTTCACCTCCAGCCCCTAGGAGGTAATCGTGCCATAGGGACTTTGTGAAAACAGTCCAGCAGTTCACTTGAAGACCGCCTCTTACAGCAGGTCGACCTTTGCGGCCACCAAGCTGTTGACCCCAGCAACGTCGGGGTAACAAGTTCAAAGCCCAGCTGTCTGTCCGTGATCTCCCATGGTCGTATATGCCATGGTCGTTCACCATGGGGCTACTTCCCCGCTGCTTGAGACTGAAGTAAAAAAAAAAACAAAAAAAAAACTGGATATGCCATGCTCTCCAAATGGCGCTTTAAATTGCTGGAGTGCAGTTGAGTGAAGAGTGTGTTTGTGTGTTCACTGGAGGTAATTTACAGCCTTGTGTTGAATGCTATAGCTTCCAACCTTGCGCTGAGTGTGGCGACTGCACGTGTCTTGTATGCTCTAACCTCTGCTGTAGAGCGAGCTTAACAATGTGCCATTCACGGGCCAGATGATATCCTACTGTGAAGAAGAGCTGGGACAGGAAGGTTGAGAGAAGGGCAAAAAAATAGTATTTTAGATGGCCTTTTATGAGGTTAAAATAAAACAGAAATAGTTAAACCATCAAGTCAAAAGAAGTAGGAGAGATTCATAAAATGGTCATTGATAAAAACACATGGAAACATTAAAAGGTTAAATGTATGTCATACTTCTACTTTTGGATCTAATTAAATCATCATACAATAGCTCTATTTCTCACATTCACTCCTCTCTCATGTAATTTACACAGAGAGCAGTGAGATGGGCGGCCGTTGAACCAGGGCCTCGGCAACCTGTCATCTGCACCGACCGGTGAGGAGGTGAGTGCCTTTTGGGGGAGTGATAGGGGGATGGAGGGGTCCGAGGGGCTGATAAATGAGTCTCTCCCTAACTGCATATGGTATGTGTTTTAAACTGTCTCCCCCTTGGCCGCTCTCGTAGCGAGCCATCCTTCATGGAGAGTTGAGGGGAATTCTGCCTTACGTGGGGCCCCCTTTGTTGCCAGACCAGGCCCCCTGCATAGCATCCATATGGATCTGTGTGTGTGCAGGTTGGCTGCTTTTCATAAATCGTTATGGCAGTCATAGTGTTGGCTTTACGTCAGGCAATTTCAGGGGTTACACTGTGGTAATTTACCGTTGGTGCATTATTATGGTATTTATGTGTATGGTGCTGTCAGCCCTACATTGTAAACAAGTCACTCTGGTCAACCTTCAGTTCCAGGAGGAGTGCAACCCCCCCCCCCCCAAAAAAACAACATAGTTATACACACCCCAGTGCTCAAATCCACTTTCAGAAACAAATTCTAATATATTCCACTCCTTTACCAAACACCCTTTCACGAAAGCTCCTTTCTGTAGGAGTCAGTGCAGTAAGATTTCATATAATCACGCAATACATTGAAGCAAATACATGCACAGCATCACACCTGCAATGCTAGTAAACTTCATAGTGACAATAGAGTGATGTGACCTTGGACACAAGGAGGAGCATCTATTGCTCATTCTTCCATCTTATAGCCCATAATGCCATGGTGGGTGCTCAGCTCACCAAGCTATTCAGCACTCTTTAACCAGCCAGCCGGACACATATGCCCTGCGGTTATTCCACTGGACCCTCACCTCCTCCTTATAATAGCCCCCCCCCCAGCCTCTCACTCTTTCCAATGTATTCTACTCATTGTTTACAGTACATGCGGGTCGAGAGTAATAATAAATAAGGAACGTGTGTGCTGTGCCAACATGATTGATTACGACAGGGAGGCAAGGTCAGGATGGAGGAACAGGCTAGGGCTGTCCGACTCATTGAGTTAACACTGTATCCGTGTTGTATGAATGTCACCAGCGATCCAGTGATTTATTACTACAACCACTGCTCAATTCTCTTTCTCTCCCCAGTTGTATTTTTTGGGGTGTCTGACCGAGATACATGATTTGAGTAAAAATTAAGACGATAGAATATAGACGTAATACATTTGTATACAGTAATATTCTATAGATTTGCTATAAAATGTGAAAGAGATTGCAAATGTATGGTAAATCATATTTACGATTTGAAGAATGGAGGAGCAAAGTAAATTGTTTCACCCATTTTCTTTGTGGTAACGTATTACATTTACTTTAAAGTAAATTATATACTGTAAGTATTAATTCATTTTACTTATTTAACCAGGTTTGTCCTCTTAGTAACAGGAATAACAGACAGGCCTAGCATCCAGAAAAAAACCTGCAAACAATGGCATTACAAAATCGGATCAAATGCAAGCTTTAAAAAGATAATTGATTTGAATATCATCCAGTAAATCCTATTGTCAACTTTAACAACAGTCCGTCAATAAAAAATATCTCTCTTATATTCCTATTTATGCTTTTTCATAGGATATAACCTTTAGCCTCTGGCTGGATAAACAATGGCCCTTAGGACCTCTGGACTGCTCACTGTTTAGTGCATGTCAAGATGCCACCAGTCTGGACTATTTCCTCTGGGAAGAGTGTAAGCAAGCGCCACGCTGTGTCAGTCATCCTAAAATGTTTCAGGCTGAAGACGGATGGTGACGACGTGTCACTGTGGCCTAACCGGACTTTCACTGCCATGCCCTGTTCCTATCAACCCAGCAACTGAATTGCTAGGCATCGTCCGTTTCGAGTTCCACAGCAGAATGACACAATATAACAGTTTACTGGAGTAGCTCGTACTTGTTACAACATCCATAGTGACATTATTGGTTCTCCAAATACTTACATTCATGTCATATTATGGATGAATATGGTAGCTAAAAGGCTGCATCATTTGGAAATGCTAAATAACATGAAGCACATGTATATTCAAATAGCCTAAGGAAGACTCAAAGGGCCTGACTCAAGAGAACCTTGACATGTAAAGTCTTAGGGAGTGACCTTTCTGTCTGACCTCCTGCAATATGTTTCCACAGACAATTCCGTAATTCTCCAGCCAACATTTAAAGGCTTCCTGTTTAACAGGAAGTTCCCCATCACTCTGTGGGACCAGGAGCAGTGCTCAACAGCGCGAAACGAATGGCAGTATGCAGGAACCTGGTATAATTTATACCACGTCTCATCACCTCAACTCTCACATACCATGCGGATACACTCATGAATGTGTGCACATGTGCGTACAAATGTGCTCACACATACGTACACACGTATGAACACGCATATAAAATAAACTTGTATTTGTCATATGCGCACAATGCAACAGGTGTAGACTTTACCGTGAAATGCTTACTTACGATCCCTTTCCCCACAATGCAGAGTTAAACAATTCGAAAAATAAAAATAAAAATTGTAACACAATAAAATAACAATAGCGAGGCTATATACAAGGAGTAACGGTACCGTTTCAATGTGCTGAGGTATGAGGTAGTTTAGGTGAGGTAATATGTACATGTAGGTAGGGGTAAAACTGACTAGGCAATCAGGATACATAATAAACATAGTAGCTGTGTGTGTGTGTCAGTGGTGGCTCCTCAGAGGAGGAAGGGGAGGACAATCCTCAGTGAATTTCATAAAAATTAAAATAGTGAAACAATAAAAAAGTTATCCTTTTTACATAAAACTATACTAAATATATTCACATGTCACCAAATAATTTATTTAAACACACTGTTTTGCAATGAAGGTCTACAGTGGTCCTCTGTAGCTCAGCTGGTAGAGCACGGCGCTTGTAACGCCAAGGTAGTGGGTTCGATCCCCGGGACCACCCATACACAAAAATGTATGCACGCATGACTGTAAGTCGCTTTGGATAAAAGCGTCTGCTAAATGGCATATTATTATTATTATTATTACAGTAGCCTCAACAGCTCTCTGTAGTGTAGCACTTTCACTTACTTAGCTAGCAAATGCAGCTAGCTAGTTTAGCCTACTCAAACACCCGGCTCAAACAGAGAGGGATGCTATATAAGCTAGCTGGCTATGGCTATCCAACACTGGAACTCTTCCAAGTTAAGGTAAGCTTTTGGTTTTATTAATTTATTGCCTCTGGGGCCCGCCGGTGTAATTGCTAAACTGCTTGCTGACTGTACACTGTACTGCATGATTGTAGCAGGTTTACTAATGTGTTAGTTCTAGTAGTTATGTTGACTATGATGTTTGCTAATATTGTGACAACGATGTAGGCTGTATTTAGCGGTTATGATATGAAGGTTTGGCTTGAAAAAAATTTTTTGCCTGGACACAGACAGCTGATGTGTTGTGCACTGAAGTCCACAAGCGAAGGGGAAAGGTGAGAGGAGGAGAGTGTATAGATGCGAGAAGGAATTATACAATTATCAAAGGAATCATGCTATTTGTATTTGGCTATGAAAGTGAACTGTGTTTGTGTGTAATCAGGGGTGTATTCATTCCACCGATTCTGTTGAAAAACATTTCTTAAAGTGAAGCAAAAGGAACGAAATTGGGATAAACATACCTGAATTTGTCCAATAGAAACTCTCCTTTGCAACTGTTGGACTAATGATTACACCCTAGATCAGCTGGATGCAGACAAGAGTGTGCAAGGTGGTATTGAATGTGTCAATGTCTGTCACTGGGATTACTCAAATTGCTCTCGACCTGTGCACCTACGTTGTAAAATGTCATTCATAGGCTAGGTTGTAGCAACCTCATGATGGGTATATGGAAAATTTGAGTATGATGTAGTAGCCTAAACATATTGATGTTACATAGAGCTGGGTGAATGGAATATGAATGACAGTCATCCAATATGCTCTAATAAAGAATTGTCCTCCCTCATCTTAAACGGCACGACCACCACGTGTGTGTGTGTGTTGGAGTGTCAGTGTAGTGTGTGTGTGGGTAGAGTCCAGTGAGTGTGCACAGAGCCAGTGCAAAAAAAGGGGGTCAATGCAAATAGTCCAGGTAGCCATTTGATTAACTGTTACGCAGTCTTATGGCTTGGGGGTAGAAGCCTTTTGGTCCCAGGCTTGGTGCTCCGGTACATCTTGCTGTGCGGTAGCAGAGAGAACGGTCTATTACTTGGGTGCTGGAGTCTTTGTCAATTTTTAGGGCCTTCCTTCTGACACCGCCTGCTATAGAGGTCCTAGATGGCAGGGAGCTCGGCCCCAGTGATGTACTGGGCTGTACGCACTACCCTCTGTAGCGCTTTAGGGTCGGATGCCAAGCAGTTGCCATACCAAGTGATGATGCAGCCAGTCAAGATGATCTCAATGGTGCAGCTGTGGAACTTTTTGAGGGTCTGAGGGCCCATGTCCATGCCCATGCATTGTCATGCCCTCTTCACAATTGTGTTGGTGTGTTTGGACCATGACCATGATAGTTCCTTAGTGGTCCTCTGTAGCTCAGCTGGTAGAGCACGGTGCTTGTAACGCCAGGGTAGTGGGTTCGATCCCCGGGACCACCCATATACAAAAAATGTATGCACGCATGACTGTAAGTCGCTTTGGATAAAAGCGTCTGCTAAATGGCATATTATTATTATTATTATTATTATTATTATTATTATTATGTTATTATTATTATTATATTATTATTATTATTATTATTATTATTATTATTATTATGAAACTTGAAGCTCTCGGCCCGCTCCACTACAGCCCCTTCGATGTGAATGGGGGTGTGCTTGGCCCTCCTTTTCAAGTAGTCTACGATCAGCTCCTTTGCCTTGCTCACGTTGAGGGAGAGGTTGTTGTCCTGGCACCTGACCTCCTTCCTATAGGCTGTCTCATCATTGTCGGTGATCAGGCCTATCACCGTCGTGTCGTCAGCAATCTTAATGATGGTGTTGGAGTCGTGCGTGGCCACGCATTCGTGGGTGAACAGGGAGAACAGGAGGGGACTAAGCACACACCCCTGAGGAGCCCCCGTGTTGAGGGTCAGTGTGGCGGATGGGTTGTTGCCTACCATCAACACCTGGGGGTGTCCTGTCAGTAAGTCCAGGATCCAGTTGCAGAGGGAGGTGTTCAGTCCCAGGGTCCTTAAATTAGTGACGAGCTTGGAGGGCACTATGGTGTTGAATGCTTAGCTGTAGTCAATGAACAGCATTCTCACATAGGTGTTCCTTTTGTCCTGGTGGGAAAGGGCAGTGTGGAGTGCAGTAGAGATTGCGTCATCTGTGGATCTGTTGGGGTGGTATGCAAATTGTGTGGGTCCAGGGGGTCTGGGATGATGGTGTTCATGTGAGCCATGACCAGCCTTTCAAAGCATTTCATTGCTACAGATGTGTGTGCTATGGGGTGATAGGCATTTAGACAGGTTACCTTGGCGTTCTTGGGCACAGGGACTATGGTGGTCTGCTTGAAACATGTAGGTATTACAGACTGGGTCAGGGAGAGGTTGGAAATGTCAGTGAAGACACTTGCCAGCTGGTCAGTACATTCTCTGAGATCGCATCCTGGTAATCCGTTTGGCCCTGCGGCCTTGTGAATGTTAACCTGTTTAAAGATCTTACTCACAGTCGTCCGGAACAGCTGGTGCTCTCATGCATGGTTCAGTGTTGCTTGCCTCGAAGCGAGCATATAAGGCATTTAGCTCCTCTGGTAGGCTCGCTTCACTGGGCAGTTTGCGGCTGGGATTCCCTTTTGTAATCCGTTAAAGTGTGCAGGCCCTGCCACATCCTACGAGCATCAGAGCCGGTGTAGTAGGATTCGATCTTGGTCCTGTATTGATGCTTTGCCTGTTTGATGGTTTGTCTGAGGGTGTAGCGGGATATTTTATAAGCGTCCGGATTAGTGTCCCGTTCCTTGAAAGTGGCTGCTCTAGCCTTTAGTTCAATGCGGATGTTGCCTGTAATCCATGGTTTCTTGTTGGGATACAGTATGTACGTACGGTCACTGTGGGGCGACGTCTTTGGTGCACTTATTAATGAACCCGGTGACTGATGTGGTAAACTCTTCAATGCCATCTGATGAATCCCGGAACATATTCCAGTCTGTGCTAACAAAACAGTCCTGTAGCTAGCATTCATCAGACTACTTCCTTATTGATCGCGTCACTGGTACTTCCTGTTTGAGTTTTTGCTTGTAAGCAGGAATTAGGAGTTTAGAGTTATGGTCAGATTTGCCAAATGGGGGGTGAGGACGAGCTCTGTATGCCTCTCTGTGTGTGGATTAAAGGTGATCTAGAGTTTTTTCACCTCTACTTGCACAGGTGACATGCTGTTAGAAATTAGGTTAAACAGATTTCAGTTTTCCTGCATTAAAATCACCGGCCACAAACACCCGCATCTACGCACCCACAGACACCACAGTCTCTCATTGACCGATAACTGCCATCTAGTTATATAGTGGCCATACACCACTCGTTAAAGTAGAAGTCTCTATGACATTGTTTTTATCTCACACTTCTTCTCTTTCTCTCTTTCTCTCTCCTTTCTCACTCACTCACTCACTCACTTACTCACTCACTCACTCACTCACTCACTCACTCACTCACTCACTCACTCACTCACTCACTCACTATTTCACTGTGTTGTTATTGGAATGTGTGTGTGTGCTGGTGCGAACTGTGACACTGATGAATGACCAGCCGTGGCAGATTCATAGTCCGGATCCTGGTGCAGCTGGAGAGGAAACTAATGGCAAGCTGGGACTGTGGAGGTCTCAGAGCTAATACCTGTCTCTTCCATCAGGAGACCTGGGGGCATTTCTTCTCTCACCCAGCCAAATAAGAGCCACCCCCCATGCTGCCCCTACTTTTAACACCATTCTCCCCTCCAATACCCTCCAATACAACCCCCACCACACATGCATGTGCACACACGTAGAAATGCACACCCGCACGAACGCACACACATGCACGCATGCAGTGGGCTGCTGGTGGCAGACTTTCAGACTGGTGTGGGTACTGTAGCATCTGCTGTTTGTGGGTGTCAATGTGTGGGACAAGGACAAGGATGGCAACTATACTTAGGGTTGCAAAATTCCTGGAATGTTCAATAAATTCACTGGTTCTCCCAAAATCCCGGTTGGAGTTCCCGGAATCGGGATGGAATAAGCAGGAAATCCGGAATCCTCCAACCAGGATTTCTGGAGAACCAGGGAATTTATTAAAAGTTCCAGGAATCTTTGAACCCTAAATGTACCACATTTTGGCTTTAGTACCCCGCTGCTCCACCTCAGTGCTATAGCAGCTTGTCTCTCTTGCTTTACTCCAAAGATGTAGTTAGAGATCTGCCTAATGTATTAGTAAATATATTACAGTAGTAACTTCCTATACATTCCTCTCATTAGGTTAACATACTCATCCAGAGAGAGGAGCTACAGGAAGTCATTAGTCAGTTTGCAGTGTGCATATGCTCCATTGACCTACACTATGTAAATTCCTGCATGCGATGCTGGGCCTGCATATGGCCAGAGTCCCCCTCTGCACTGGAGGCCCGTCCGGCATGGTGCCTCATTATACACCAGACTTCCCAGAGTCCTCTCTGTTCATTAGAGTGTTTCGTGTGCCATGTGACTTCAATGGTCTGACGACCTGCGGTCAGGGTAAGGACGTAAAGATCTGTCGGTCTGTCCGTTTGTCTGTCCATTAGCTCGTTCACCCATCTGTCTATTTATCTGTTTGTCTGGCTACTGTATTGGACTCAATCCATCTGTATGTTATTTATCTGTCTGTCTGTCTGGCAAATCATGGCTGCGGACAATGTATATTTTTGTGACTGTATAATCACTAAGAACAAGTTTATTTTTTTTTATCCCCTTTTCAGCTGCTTGTCAGAATTAAGAGACAGTCAATGAGTTTACCTCCAGGGCGACTACACAGTACTGTCAGCTCCCCACCGTTCTCCGGTTTAATTGTTATTAATCTAGAGGAATTAAAATGTGTTTTGCTGTCAGTTTTTTTTCATGCTTTGACAAGCATGGATATTGTTTACATGCAAAGAGAAACTGTTGAAGAACATTTCCAAGCAATGTCAATGCCTATGCATCGCTCTAAGCAATTCCGGCGCACATCGCGATAAAGCCCATATTTGAATAGGAGTGTCATATCAAACACATTCATTAGGTTACATGCTTCACTTGATTAATTATATCTAAGAAAATTGTGGGCATTTCGGATCTTAGTCTGGTAGTATCGCCATGTGCCACGGATCCCTAATTTCCAAAAGAAAAGGGGGGGCTAGGGGATTTTTTTCTCCCAGACTATCCCGGACAGCCTGCCCCTCTCCCAAAGGAAATGAACGTATTCAAATGTATCTCCATCAATGAGCACAGTAATTATGAATTCAGCACTAATTAGTAGATACACTACTTTCCTTGCATATTTGATTTCCACTGTGAGATGGTAATAAGGGAAGTGCCCATTTTTGTCCTATCTCATAAAATTCCAGAATGTTGGAGAGGGTGGAGGAGGAGGAGGAGGAGAAGGAGGAGGAGGGGAGGGGGGCAGATGGCGAGGGGGGAACAGGGGATGCATTAAGTATGCATGGAAGTCGAAAAAATAAGTTTACAGATAATTGGTGTGGTTACTGCTGGGGCTAAAACAACACTGCTTACCTTAGTTAGCTTTCTGCTGGCTAAACATGCCTTTTAAAAGACACACATTGTATCACTATAGTATATATATTTCTCTGGTCCCGATTTCTCTCCTCGTTCGATATGCAAATACATATTTTTCTCCAGAAAAGGCACATCAAATTACTAATGTGAGTCTCTTTTCATGGTCCATAAGCATGATTAATAATCTATATTATTGAACATGTGAACTTTTCTCTCCTTTCGCATGTTGTGAAAGAATATCTGTAAATTCAATGCTTTCTTACAGTGCTGAGTGGTATGTGTTTTCCTGCCAGGGAAAGTAAGTATATATATACACTACAGGTCAAAAGTTTGAGAACACCTACTCATTCCAGGGTTTTTCTTTATTTTTACTATTTTCTACATTGTAGAATAATAGTGAAGACGTCAAAACTATGAAATAACACATATGGAATCATGTAGTAACCAAAAAAATGTTAAACAAATGAAAATATACTGTATATTTGAGATTCTTCAAATAGCCACCCTTTGCCTTGATGACAGCTTTGCACACTCTTGGCATTCTCTTAACCAGCTTCATGAGGTAGTCATCTGGAATGCATTTAAATTAACAGGTGTGCCTTCTTAAAAGATAATTTGTGGAATTTCATTCCTTCTTAATGCGTTTGAGACAATCAGTTGTGTTGTGACAAGGTAGGGGGGTATACAGAAGATAGCCCTATTTGGTAAAAGACCAAGTCCATATTATGGCAAGAACAGCTCAAGTAAGCAAAGAGAAACGACAGTCCATCATTACTTTAAGACATGAAGGTCAGTCAATATGGAACATTTCAAGAACTTTGAAAGTTTCTTCAAGTGCAGTCGCAAAAACCATCAAGCGCTATGATGAAACTGGCTCTCATGAGGACCGCCACAGGAATGGAAGACCCAGAGTTAACTCTGCTGCAAAGGATAAGTTCATTAGAGTTACCAGCCTCAGAAATTGCAGCCCAAATAACTGCTTCACCGAGTTCAAGTAACAGACACATCTCAACATCAACTGTTCAGAGGAGACTTTGTGAATCAGGCCTTCATGGTCGAATTCTGCAAATAAACCACAACTAAAGGACACCATTAAGAAGAAGAGACTTGCTTGGTCCAAGAAACGATAGCAATGGACATTAGACTGGTGGAAATTTGTCCTTTGGTCTGGACTCCAAATTGGAGATTTTTGGTTCCAACTGCCGTGTCTTTGTGAGACGCGGTGTGGTTGAACAGATGATCTCTGCATGTGTATTTCCCACCGTAAAGCATGGAGGAGGAGGTGTTATGGTGTGGGGGTGCTTTGCTGGCGACACTGTCTGTGATTTATTTAGAATTCAAGGCACACTTAACGAGCATGGCTACCACAGCATTCTGCAGCGATACGCCATCCCATCTGGTTTGGGCTTAGTGGGACAATCATTTGTTTTTCAACAGAACAATGACCCAACACACCTCCAGGCTGTGAAAGGGCTATTGTACAAAGAAGGAGAGTGATGGAGTGCTGCATCAGATGACCTGGCCTCCACAATCCCCCAACCTCAACCAAATTGAGATGGTTTGGTATGAGTCGGACCACAGAGTGAAGGAAAAGCAGCCAACAAGCGCTCAGCATATGTGGGAACTCTTTCAAGACTGTTGGAAAAGCATTCTAGGTGAAGCTGGTTAAGAGAATGCCAAGAGTGTGCAAAGCTGTCATCAAGGCAAAGGGTGGCTATTTGAAGAATCTGAAATATAAAATATATTTTGATTTGTTTAACACTTTTTTGGTTACTACATTATTCCATGTGTTATTTCATAGTTTTGATGTCTTCACTATTATTCTACAATGTAGAAAATAGTAACAATAAAGAAAAAGACTTGAATGAGTAGGTGTTTTAAAACCTTTGACCGGTAGTGTACAAAAATCCAGAAAATCACATTGTATGAATTTTAAGTAATTAATTTGCATTTTATTGCATGACATAAGTATTTGATACATCAGAAAAGCAGAACTTAATATTTGGTACAGAAACCTTTGTTTGCAATTCCAGAGATCATACGTTTCCTGTAGGTCTTGACCAGGTTTGCACACACTGCAGCAGGGATTTTGGCCCACTCCTCCATACAGACCTTCTCCAGATCCTTCAGGTTTCGGGGCTGTCGCTGGGCAATACAGACTTTCAGCTCCCTCCAAAGATTTTCTATTGGGTTCAGGTCTGGAGACTGGCTAGGCCACTCCAGGACCTTGAGATGCTTCTTACGGAGCCACTCCTTAGTTGCCCTGGCTGTGTGTTTCGGGTCATTGTCATGCTGGAAGACCCAGCAGAAGACCCATCTTCAGGGAAGGAGGTTGTTGGCCAAGATCTCGCGATACATGGCCCCATCCATCCTCCCCTCAATACGGTGTAGTCGTCCTGTCCCCTTTGCAGAAAAACATCCCCAAAGAATGATGTTTCCACCTCCATGCTTCACGGTTGGGATGGTGTTCTTGGGGTTGTACTCATCCTTCTTCTTCCTCCAAACACGGCGAGTGGAGTTTAGACCAAAAAGCTCTATTTTTGTCTCATCAGACCACATGACCTTCTCCCATTCCTCCTCTGGATCATCCAGATGGTCATTGGCAAACTTCAGACGGGCCTGGACATGCGCTGGCTTGAGCAGGGGGACCTTGCGTGCGCTGCAGGATTTTAATCCATGACGGCGTAGTGTGTTACTAATGGTTTTCTTTGAGACTGTGGTCCCAGCTCTCTTCAGGTCATTGACCAGGTCCTGCCGTGTAGTTCTGGGCTGATCCCTCACCTTCCTCATGATCATTGATTCCCCACGAGGTGAGATCTTGCATGGCGCCCCAGGCCGAGGGAGATTGACAGTTCTTTTGTGTTTCTTCCATTTGCGAATTATCGCACCAACTGTTGTCACCTTCTCACCAAGCTGCCTGGCGATGGTCTTGTAGCCCATTCCAGCCTTGTGTAGGTCTACAATCTTGTCCCTGATATCCTTGGAGAGCTCTTTGGTCTTGGCCATGGTGGAGAGTTTGGAATCTGATTGATTGATTGCTTCTGTGGACAGGTGTCTTTTATACAGGTAACAAGCTGAGATTAGGAGCACTCCCTTTAAGAGTGTGCTCCTAATATCAGCTTGTTACCTGTATAAAAGACACCTGGGAGCCAGAAATCTTTCTGATTGAGAGGGGGTCAAATACTTATTTCCCTCATTAAAATGCAAATCAATTTATAACATTTCTGACATGCGTTTTTCTGGATTTTTTTGTTGTTATTCTGTCTCTCACTGTTCAAATAAACCTACCATTAAAATTATAGACTGATCATTTCTTTGTCAGTGGGCAAACGTACAAAATCAGTAGGGGATCAAATACTTTTTTCCCTCACTGTATTGTAAAGGGGATGTGTAATACATTCTGGGTATTTATGGCGGGGATGTACAAGACAGGGTAGGAAGGGGTAAAGTAATTTTTTCTTCTTCATGTGTTTGGATGTCTAATGTTATGTCTAAACCATGTCTGTGTTTTGGTTTTGGATATTTTTTTACGCAGCACATTTTCTGTACGTTTCACACACATTTCTGTGAACAACAGACAAAGTCTAAATATATCAGAACAATGTTTATGTCAGAAGTGAAAGACGTCATATTGCCATCCCTCTCTGATTATGGCCCAGATAGTCATCCTTATATCAGGGTCACTGTGTGGAAGGTTGTACCTTTACCAATACCACTGGCATAGTTCTTGAGCACACAGAATTACAAGAGATACAGTGGATTTATCTAATGTATCTAATCATCCCTCTGGAATGGAGGTTTTATGCCCATTTGATCTCCTCCTTCTTGACAGGATTGGGCTTTTTTGTGCCAGCCTGCCAGCCTAAGAGGCTGGTCCCCTTCTCAAGGACCTGCTATCGCCATGTGGCGTGTGCGCCAACCTCTTCCTGTACCAGGGAGATAGCGAGGTCACACAAAAAAAGCATTCACACAGGCACACACTCACACGCACCCACCCACACGCACACACATATACAGGATGGGGTATAAACAAACATCGGGTGTCACTCTGGGTCTTACTCTATGTAAAGATCCCTGCTGCAGTAATGAAAGAAGAGGCTACTGAGGAGAGTGGCTTAATGACTCTTCTCTTTCCCTCACACACACACACACATACACACACACACACACACACACACACACACACACACACACACACACACACACACACACACACACACACACACACACACACACACACACACACACAGCTCCCTCACACACACACAGCCCCCTCACACACACACACACACACACACACACAGCTCCCTCACACACACACAGCCCCCTCACACACACACACACACACACACACACACACACACACACACACACACACACACACACACACACAGCTCCCTCACACACACACAGCCCCCTCACACTCACACACACACACAAAGGCGGCCCCCTCACACTCTTATTTGACTTTGTGTGCTTCGCCGGGTTTATTATGACAGGCTGAGCGGCGGGGAGGGAATTAAACTGTTAAGCAGACATCACAGGCTGTCTAATGTTTAATGCAGGAGCCGGGGCGTGTGCTGACTGATAATGAATACAAACAGGGCAACGTCTTATTTGTTGTGCTTTTCATTGGGAACGACTGGAGTGCTTGACATCCGCGCCTAATGTACTGTATGGTCTATTGTTGCACCCCCCTCATCTTTTCCCCTCGCTTTCTATGCTTTCAGTTGTCTTCTTTCATTGTGCGGATTCTCAGGGATATGCTGGTATTATCGTCAGACACATGCTCACGATAATGTTGTAATTCTTGGGAATCATGGCCCTATAATGATAATGTGTGGATAGGATGTGGTAATGGTTGCCCTGGTGAGCTGTAATTGGTTATTTTGTACCTCCCTACCTTTGCTAGGATGGAGGCATGACCTCGAGGGCAGTCGCAGTAAATATGCCATCTTGAGAGGTGTAATTATACAAGCCAAACTTCTTGGCTCTATTTCTCACAGATTAAGGTACTACTGGTGACAAAATTGACAATTCCAATTGTAATGACATTGTCATAGTAGTGCTATTGCATGTATCAACACTGCTATGAATGTTGAAAAAATTAAAATATTTACATTAATTTCTTTATGCTTTGAGATAGTGTTATGTGGCTTGTCATCTGCGGTTATGAAAACCGTTCTTCTGTGCTGACTTCCACCATCATACCAACACCAGTATTATCAAAAAAGGTGAAGGGGCATGCAGTGGAACACAATACTGCAAGAAAGCACTAGAGAGGAGAGTAATGGAGCGTGTTCCTTCTTGTTGTTACTACCTTCTCCTAGGACAGGTACTGTACGTCTCAGGGCAGGCAGGCCCATAGCACCTCCCTGTGGTATTGTACGTCCCACTGTACTGTTCTTCTTGTCTCTCATGTACCAAGACATCCATAACGCTTGGGCTTGGGTGGGGGAAGCTGAGTTTAGCAGTCCTCTGACAGTAATATCAGCAGATATCTTTCCCTAATATAGAAACTCATTGAGAGGCATGTCAAAGGAGACAGTGGTGCTTTATGAAGTGCATTCATTTGGCCATTTGCCATGTTTCCTCACTAGAGGACTGCTGTGATGAATGAAGCAGATTTCCTCTCCCACTTCTCAGCTCTCCCCTGTGATTAGTTATCCAGAACCTAACCTCCCACACTAGATGAGAATTGTGGGCTGGTACCGCACACATGTCTGTGATCATCTTCAGTTACCCTGTTTCATTAACCTGGGACTCAGCTTTCTGACTTACAGTGGCTTGCGAAAATATTCACCCCCCTTGGCATTTTTCCTATTTTGTTGCCTTACAACCTGGAATTCAAATGGATTTTGGGGGGGTTTGTATCATTTGATTTACACAACATGACTACCACTTTGAAGATGCAAAATATTTTTTACTGTGAAACAAACAAGAAATAAGACAAAAAAAAACAGAAAACTTGAGCGTGCATAACTATTCACCCCACCAAAGTCAATACTTCGTAGAGCCATCTTTTGCAGCAGTTACAGCTGCAGGTCTCTTGGGGTATGTCTCTATAAGCTTGGCACATCGAGACACTGGGATTTTTGCCCATTCTTCAAGGCAAAACTGCTCCAGCTCCTTCAAATTGGATGGGTTCCGCTGTTGTACAACAATCTTTAAGTCATTCCACAGATTCTCAATTGGATTGAGGTATGGGCTTTGACTAGGCCATTCCAAGACATTTAAATGTTTCCCCTTAAACCACTCAAGTGTTGCTTTAGCAGTATGCTTAGGGTCATTGTCCTGCTGGAAGGTGAACCTCCGTCCCAGTCTCAAATCTCTGGAAGACTGAAACAGGTTTCCCTCAAGAATTTCCCTGTATTTAGCACCATAAATCATTCCTTCAATTCTGACCAGTTTAACAGTCCCTGCTGATGAAAAACATCCCCACAACATGATGCTGCCACCACCATACTTCACTGTGGGGATGGTGTTCTCGGGGTGATAAGAGGTGTTGGGTTTGCGCCAGACATAACGTTTTCCTTAATGGCCAAAAAGCTAAATTTTAGTCTCATCTGACCATATGTTTGGGGAGTCTCCCACATGCCTTTTGGCGAACACCAAATGTGTTTGCTTATTTTTTTTCTTTAAGCAATGGCTTTTTCTGGCCACTCTTCCATAAAGCCCAGCTCTGTGGAGTGTACGGCTTAAAGTGGACCTATGGACAGATACTCCAATCTCTGCTGTGGAACTTTGCAGCTCCTTCAGGGTTATTTATATATATATATATATATAATTATTTTTTGTCATTTAGCAGACGCTCTTATCCAGAGCGACTTACATGAGCAATTAGGGTTAAGTGCCTTGCTTAAGGGCACATCGCCAGATTTTTCACCTAGTCGGCTCGGGGATTAGAACCAGCGACCTTTCGGTTACTGGCACAACGCGACCCACGGTTATCTTTGGTCTCTTTGTTGCCTCTCTGATTAATGCCCTCCTTGCCTGGTCCGTGAGTTTTGGTGGGCGGCCCTCTCTTGGCAGGTTTGTTGTGGTGCCATATTCTTTCCATTTTCTAATAATGGATTTTAATGGTGCTCTGTGGGATGTTCAAATTTCACCCAACCCTGATCTGTACTTCTCCACAACTTTGTCCCTGACCTGTTTGGAGAGCTCCTTGGTCTTCATGGTGCCGCTTGCTTGGTGGTGCCCCTTGCTTAGTGGTGTTGCAGACTCTGGGGCCTTTCAGAACAGGTGTATATATACTGAGATCATGTGACAGATCATGTGACACTTAGATTGCACACAGGTGGACTTTATTTAGCTAATTATGGGACTTCTGAAGGTAATTGGGTTGCACCAGATCTTATTTAGGGGCTTCATAGCAAAGGGGGTGAATACATATGCACGCACCACTTTTCCATTATTTATTTTTTATAATATTTTGAAACAAGTAATTTTTTTCATTTCACTTCATCAATTTGGACTATTTTGTGTATGTCCATTACATGAAATCCAAATAAAAATCCATTTAAATTACAGGTTGTAATGCAACAAAATAGGAAAAACGCCAAGGGGGATGAATACTTTTGCAAGGCACTGTACTTGATACATTGTTATCACATGAGTACTTTTGTTGTCGATATGTTGAGGGCAAAATTTTTATAAAATGTATAAAAACTTTGCATTACGTGTTTCCCGCCACTGCAATTCATCTTAGAGACATTTATGATTGTTGTTCAATTTCACAAAGTTTATGCTTTGTTTCACCTCTCAATGGAGCGATGGAGGCATCCAGGCTAGGTCTCATGCTGTAACTAACCAAAGGTCACTACTCCCCAACCCATGTATCTAAACTACTCACCATGGGTCATGGTTTAAGAACACTTAAACTTTCAGATATGTTATTTACTGTATATATAAATGTACAGTTCCAATTAGAAATGCTACCCTTAGGTCATGGGGATGAAGTCAATATATTCTAAATGCTGAATCCAGTGAATTAAAGTGGGCTGTTTCAGTGTTAGGGGGATATACTGCTGTGGAGGGGCGGACCAGGGAAATGTATGTGGGAGAAAAATGTACATTCTCAGCAGAACAGCTCCTAACCAAACATATTATCCTTCCTAAAGCCCTCCTCTTCATAGCTCTGATGAGTTGTTCACAGGGTGTAATTTGCTGGCGTGTTCACACATATTGGAGACTTAGAGGAGAAGCTTCTAAAAAAACACATTGCTTTATGAAAGAAAACTGGTTTTTGACCAATACTTAACATCACATCTTTGTCAATTCCAAGTTCATATACTTTAAATAAAGTGAAATGTGTTTTTGGCCAGACATGGGCAGGGTAGCCTGTAACTCTAGACCTACAGTGGGGAGAACAAGTATTTGATACACTGCCGATTTTGCAGGTTTTCCAACTTACAAAGCATGTAGAGGTCTGTAATTTTTATCATAGGTACACTTCAAATGTGAGAGACGGAATCTAAAACAAAAATCCAGAAAATCACATTGTATGATTTTTAAGTAATTCATTTGCATTTTATTGCATGACATAAGTATTTGATACATCAGAAAAGCAGAACTTAATATTTGGTACAGACACCTTTGTTTGCAATTACAGAGATCATACGTTTCCTGTAGATCTTGACCAGGTTTGCACACACTGCAGCAGGGATTTTGGCCCACTCCTCCATACAGACCTTCTCCAGATCCTTCAGGTTTCGGGGCTGTCGCTGGGCAATACGGACTTTCAGCTCCCTCCAAAGATTCTCTATTGGGTTCAGGTCTGGAGACTGGCTAGGCCACTCCAGGACCTTGAGATGCTTCTTACGGAGCTTCTCCTTAGTTGCCCTGGCTGTGTGTTTCGGGTCGTTGTCATGCTGGAAGACCCAGCCACAACCCATCTTCAATGCTCTTACTGAGGGAAGGAGGTTGTTGGCCAAGATCTCGCGATACATGGCCCCATCCATCCTCCCCTCAATATGGTGCAGTCGTCCTGTCCCCTTTGCAGAAAAGCAACCCAAAGAATGATGTTTCCACCTCCATGCTTCACGGTTGGGATGGTGTTCTTGGGGTTGTACTCATCCTTCTTCTTCCTCCAAACACGGCGAGTGGAGTTTAGACCAAAAAGCTCTATTTTTGTCTCATCAGACCACATGACCTTCTCCCATTCCTCCTCTGGATCATCCAGATGGTCATTGGCAAACTTCAGACGGGCCTGGACATGCGCTGGCTTGAGCAGGGGGACCTTGCGTGCGCTGCAGGATTTTAATCCATGACGGCGTAGTGTGTTACTAATGGTTTTCTTTGAGACTGTGGTCCCAGCTCTCTTCAGGTCATTGACCAGGTCCTGCCGTGTAGTTCTGGGCTGATCCCTCACCTTCCTCATGATCATTGATGCCCCACGAGGTGAGATCTTGCATGGAGCCCCAGACCGAGGGTGATTGACCGTCATCTTGAACTTCTTCCATTTTCTAATAATTGCGCCAACAGTTGTGGCCTTCTCACCAAGCTGCTTGCCTATTGTCCTGTAGCCCATCCCAGCCTTGTGCAGGTCTACAATTGTATCCCTGTTGTCCTTACACAGCTCTCTGGTCTTGGCCATTGTGGAGAGGTTGGAGTCTGTTTGATTGAGTGTGTGGACAGGTGTCTTTTATACAGGTAACGAGTTCAAACAGGTGCAGTTAATACAGGTAATGAGTGGAGAACAGGAGAGCTTCTTAAAGAAAAACTAACAGGTCTGTGAGAGCCGGAATTCTTACTGGTTGGCAGGTGATCAAATACTTATGTCATGTAATAAAATGCAAATGAATTACTTAAAAATCATACAATGTGATTTTCTGGATTTTTGTCTCTCACAGTTGAAGTGTACCTATGATCAAAATTACAGACCTCTACATGCTTTGTAAGTAGGAAAACCTGCAAAATCGGCAGTGTATCAAATACTTGTTCTCCCCACTGTATATAGAGCATGGGGAAAGCAGCGATGTTTACTGGCCAAATAATGACATTAACAACCCATTCATTGAAATTGGGCATTGAAAACGAGGAGACACTGCAGTCCTTGAGGATTACAGAGGTACACTCCTGCTCCATCCTCTGCTCAGGTCTCAGTGACAATACTTTGGGAGGATGGGTCAGATGAAAGATCGGAGCGGGAAAGCAGGATCAAACGCCACATGCTTTCCTGTATGCCTGCTTGTTCTAAGGGCCATACATAGTGCATTGGATTCATATCACAAGGTCTTTGTACAGACAGAGACTGCCAACTAGCAGTGGCCTTATTATTATTTACTTCAATAACAAACCCACGTCTGTCCTCCTCACGTCTGTCCTCCTTTCCATCAAAGGCACAGAGCTCTCCAGAAGTGAAAATACACCTCTTCCATGAAATGTAAATTACTTCTTTGAACATCGTCTTTGGGATTATACTGTCCGGTATATGTCAGCATGTTTAAAGACATAGCAGCACCCCCCCCCCCTTCACTTCTTTTCATTTTAAACATGGTATAAGAAATGTGGTTTTCTTTATCACACTGAGAGAAACTACAGCACATAACTTCTCATAGCGCTCACGCCAACTCCATTCCCAGCCAGTAAACACATCCACTCCCCCGCTCTGAGTGACAATAACTAAGTTGGCCACATCCATCCAGAGCAGTTATCCGAGCGTAACCTATAAAACAGAAATAACGCGGAGGTTTACTCACAGTGAGGGGTGATCCGCAGACCGGACCTGGGCAGCCATTTGTAGTGACAGGACCGCCCATCATGCTACTCTAACGGGGTCAGTAGGCTGCATGGGGACTTGATCCAGAGCGAGGCCAAGGGGAGAGGGACCACAGAGAGGATGGATGGAGCCGGGGAAGGAGGGAAGGACAGGCTGATTACATCATTTTTCAGCACCTCCAAAAGGCCTGTAATGACCGCTGGGCGACTGGATTGACAGCTGGCCTCTCTGCTAATATATTTTGGAGTGATTTGTCAAAAATGAGGAAATTGTGCTTGCTGACCCATCTCACTAAGGCACGAGTGACTCAATTGGCCAGTCTTGACAACAAGAGCAACATATAGCTTCTTTAGTTCATGTTGAATGGGCAATATGAAAATAATCACAAACATACCTGGAAATACTTTTTCAAAATAGTAGGTCTGTTGATATGGTGACATCAAGTGAAATCTGACAGAATGTGGCACAGATTAAATCACTTGCATAATGTAATGCTGTGCTGTATCATTTGTTTTGTTGGAGGGAAATGTTTTGAATGTTTTGTTTTTGTGCATTTCCTGAGTATCTACAAATATTCCCTCCAGGCACGCTGTGGTACTACCTGTTTTCAAAGGACACTCACTCCCCAGGGCCCCTCAACAAATCGTCTTCTCTGTCTCTCCTGCAGGGTAAGAGACACAATCACTCTTGGGTTTTGGGTGTCACATCAGGCTGAAAGATGCTATGTTCAACACTTTCATTTTTCCAACAGGTAAAGGAAAAACCTCCCTGGGCTATAATGGAAAACTAAGCAATTATCAAATTAGCCAAAGGATCTGAAATCTAAAGGAATATTCTTCCTCTTGCCATTAATCCATCTGTTTATTGAATTGGTTATTATCCGTTTCTTGCCTCCAGTAATAAAGATTAAATCCTGCAAATTCATTTTTGCTCCCTGCTTTCATTACTCAAAACAGAACATTTGCTTCAGTCCAGTCATATTAATTTTGCCTCATTGTTTCAGAATTGAAGGCGTAACGACTGACCTGGATTCATACTCCTGTTTTCAATCCCCACCTCTCTCTCCAAGGTTATTGGCCAAAATCCAAAGGTTGTTCTAGCATTCTACTTCACCAGCCGAGGTGGCAGAACATCATGCAGAGTTAATAATAATCTGTTGTATGGTTTACAGATGTTACACAATGAACACAGTGCAAACCCCACACAACGCAGAGGCCTTAGAGGGTGTTATTGTAGACCCAGATCTGTCTCTGAGTCACACTATGACTCCGACGTTAACAGAAGAGACTTGCTAGGTGTTGAACTCAGATACAGCCACTAGATTGTCTGCTGGTATCGCGAAGGTGAATCATTTCCACCTTAGCCTTGTCTAAAGTCCAATTTTGTCTAAAGTTTCTCATCTTCATGTTTAAACCTTCAACCTATTTATTTTTTGACCTTTATAACATTCACCATTAATTCAATGTGTTCTATGGCGTGAGAGAGAGGGAGGAAAGTTTGGAGTGGGTGGTGCCATGTCAAACAGATGTTCTTTCTATTAGCTGGAAAAGCAGAGGATGCACTATGAGCAATAACCTTCACTATAACGCACTGCAACATTTATTACCAGACTTCTCATCTCAAGGGCAAAGCAACATCATGTCTCATGTTATGACAGTCTAGAATACTTACACTGTGATAACTATGATTAGAAAGCACAGCAAAAGCTTGGATTTATCTAGCAGACAAACATGGTTAAAAATTGAAAGCTGAAGTTTTCTAACCTCAGCCCTTTTCCTTACAAAACAAAATCAGAGGAAACAAAGTTTACTTATTTACTGTCTGCCATACTTATCTACTAATGATGAAACTGACGTCTGTCAACAATGCCTTTTTTGAGGAATAATGAATATATTTACAAGTCATTCAGAGCCACAGTTGCCTCTAGACAATTGAGCTTTCCCTTCATCCACTTCAGTATTTTATTCAAAACTGCAGCCTCACAAAAGGAACATTTTCTATTATCCACCCTTACATACGAGTCTGAGAAGAAACACAGGGTAAAACAGTGACTTAATATTTCATATTTCAGATTATTCATCCGCACTTCCTTTTTCCCCGCTTACATTGCAACGTCCTCATTAAAAATGGGACATGTACGTTCAAACATTTTAAAAAATCAAATATTGTCCTTCAATCTTTCAACAGCTTATATCTAATGAACTTAGATTTAATTTGGCATGGTTTAAAAATCCATTTGCATGGTTCATAATTAGAAATGCAGGCATGGTTATTAAAATGAAGGGCTAAAGCCAGCACTAGGTTCTGAAGTGAAACACTATTAATTGGTTCCACCTTAAGAATTAATTGATTGTCTTTGCGAGAGTCAGTTTAATCACCTCTTACAGGAGAAAAAATACTCACACACACACACACAATGTTATTACGGTGCTTATTTCTCTTCAATCAATCTGGAGCTGTTTCATTTGTCTGTCTTTCAGTGCCCTAGAGAGAAACAACCTAGCTGCTATCAGAGTTTAGCTTTTGATGTGTGTCAATATCAGACTTTAAAGCAGGATTATGTCCTACTGTCCGCAATAGGGGTAATAGTTATACATGTGTTAAAGTAAACACCAGTCCTTTAATGTGTAGAGTTCTACTTTAGATAATCTCATGACAGAAGATAAATCTGTCATTCAACTTTTGACAGACCAGCTTTCCTGTGAATGATCACACACTGAGGGATTCATTCACTCAATACTGAGGGACTCCATATTGTACTACACATTCCTTTTTCTATGATTTGGTGTCTTCTGGGTATGAAGGAGAGACAGAAAAAAATCCCACAGCTCACTTTTATTTGTATAAATGTATTTATGTATTTTTTTTGTTAGTCTGGATATTTCTAGAGAGAGAGAGAGAGAGAGAGAGAGAGAGAGAGAGAGAGAGAGAGAGAGAGAGAGAGAGAGAGAGAGAGAGAGAGAGAGAGAGAGAGAGAGAGAGAGAGAGAGAGAGAGAGAGAGAGAGAGAGAGAGAGAGAGAGAGAGAGAGAGAGAGAGAGAGATGTACAAAACAATCCTTTATATTGTATACACACACATGCAGTCATCCGTGATCATTCTATTCCAGGTGTGTGTGCATGCGTTTCTGTGTGTGTGTTTGTGAAAGAGTTGTGCCACCCAACTGCTTGCGTTCTATTTATTCTACAGAACATAGACACTGTACACCGCCTCTCCTGGTACGACTGACAGCAAACACCCTCACAATGCTGTGAATTACATGCAGGTCCATTAGACACCAGATCACATGATGGGATTAATGGACTGGCGTCTTCAAAGCTGCTATTACAACTCCTGAGATGTGATACAGGCTCCCCCACCCCTCTCTGCAGGGGTATGTGGATCTTCCTCTGAGAATTACCTGACACCGCCGCGTCTCCCTGTCTCTGCTCTGGGAAACAAGTGCTCTGGCTCAGAGTGGAACAGCAACATCAGTCGGAGACGATCCCCCCACGCTGTGCAGAGCCAGCAAACCTTACATTAAGTCCCCTGTGTGAGCCGCCACCATGGTTACATGAGTTGACATCAGAGAAAGGGAGTTAGGGTGGTAAGGGTGGTATGATTGGAGATAATGTGGATTAATGATGGGAAAATACCATCATATTTGAATGGGGAGGAACGCTCAGACGTTATTACTTGATGGCAGTCTGAGGTCTTATGTGATCACCCTTGAGTAATCTTAGGATTGTCAGAATGAAATGAGTGGGGAAGTAGCTGTAGAGACTATAGTGGTTTGTGTGCAAGGATGAATTGACAAAGCAAATGACGGGCCAAAAATGTACCTAATCAGAGATTGTATGAATGTTATAAAGATGGTATTGTACATTGATGAAATCAAACAATAATTTGATGTTTCTAGGTACTGGTTTACAAACTACATGCACAACTGAGCTGTACCTATGATTGGTTATGATATCGGCTACATACAATATACAATTCTAGCAATAGCTTTTGCTTTACTACAGAAATATACCATAAGGTTGTGTGAGAAAAACAACAACACAACATCAAAAAGTGATTGCGTTCTGAACTTCGAGTTACCTTTTCTGGGGTTGAACGTTGGGAATTTTGGACCTCCCAGTGCAAACATTAACGGTCTGAAATGCAGCTTTGGATGTAACAAAGGAAACAATACCAGGGAAGAGAGCCAAGAAGACAGAGCTGGCACGCCTGTTCCTGGGACCATGGGAATTTGGCTCCCAGAAATAATGGGTTTGAACAGGATCCAGCAGCCAGCACCAACGCTACAGTAGCTGTAAAATGGCGCACTGAAAGCCAGGCTTCATCCATAGAGATTTACAAACAGGGAGGAGAAAATGAAATATACAGTCACTCTTACCTCTCACAGTGTGTGGTGAGATTAGTAAAAATGTCAGAGAATGAGAAAGGAAGATTCGTGTTTCCAAGCAAAATAGGTGTAGTCAATCAAAAAGGCTGCCCATATAAGATACCGACTTTGAGCAAAAAACAAACAAACACAACATACTGGATGGAGAAACTAGTAGGCCTACCGCTACGTCTCACTTGATGAAAACAGGACCAAATATATCCAGAATATGCTAGAATACAGAATGCTACATGGAGTTTTCAGAGTGGAGTATGTTGACTGTTTGAAGGTTCAGGTAAACTGATATCCCTCTGATTGTATGTGCATAATATATGAGGCGACAGGTAGCTTAGTGGTTAAGAGCGTTGTGCCAGTAACCGAAAGGTCGCTGGTTCTAATCCCCGAGCCGACTAGGTGAAAAATCTGTCGATGTGCCCTTGAGCAAGGCACTTAACCCTAATTGCTCCTGTAAGTCGCTATGGATAAGAGTGTCTGCTAAATGACTAAAATGTAAAATTGGAAGTGATAGTGTCTCCACTCCAGCCTAATTAGGACAATAAAGGGTTATGGGCTAATGTATGACAGCCATGCCACAGCTAATGAACGCATACTATACCTTGTTTCCTCCCTAGCGTTGTTGGACTGTCATCTCCAACCTTTTGATGTTGTATCTGATTATCCAGGCAGCGATTAATCATGATTAAGTAAGCACCAAGACTTTGAGAGAGGGGGTGGACAGCAGGAAAGTTGCCCAGAACCAGGTCTTCATTTTGGCCAGCACTGGTTGGCCCACCCCCTCTCTCTCTCATCTGCCAACTGGACTCGTGCGATGAGACAGGAAAGTAATACATTCATGGGATCATTTTTGAGTTATAAACAGAAACATTTCACCCTCTCAGACGTACTCTTTCCAAGCCTGGTGAGGCTTTCAAATACTCGTGGTGCTATGTGGTGATCATTTCCATTGCATCTTTTTATGCGACCAACATCAACATTTGACAACACCATTTTTGCATGTTATGGAAATTTACTGAAATCCCACCACACCTCTCCTTCTCCCCCTTCAACAAATGTTTTCCCTCTTTGATATCACTTGATGGAATAGAAATGGGTTTGAGCAGACCTAGGGTAACCACCTATTGCCCTTCATGCATTTCTAATGTACCTGGCCTGCCTGTGCTCACAGAGAAAGCCTTGGTTCATTACTCCAAGGTGCTGAGTCTTTTCGCCAGAAGCCTGCCTTTTCAGCGAATAGGATCACCCTGGTGACCGGGGTCTGTGATACAGTATGCAGCAATCCGTAGTTGTTTGCCCAGGTGCCAAAATAATCAGGTTCAGCCTGCATGGCAGGCCATGAAAGAATATTAACTGTGGGAATAACCCGGCGTGACATACGTCGCCTGCGTGCATGATCAAACGAGAGCTCGCGCCGAAAGGACTTTTCCAGGTAGGCCTACTGGCAGGGAAGTCTGGATGGGCGTCTCAATCATTATTACTTTGAAGTCAGATGGGTCAGTGTTGTAGTGGGTTTGGACAGAGGTACAATGATTCTATTGTTTTTGTTTTCCATCTCGTTCTGCTAATGTGTTTAGCATTCAAATATGGTAATGGTTTTCCCAGTGAAGAGGAGTGGAAGCTGTTGTTGACACACGGTTAACGATGTACCAAAGGACGCAGAGCAGAGGTCCAAGGCATCTCTACTATCAATAATGTAAATGTTTAGTAGTCCACTAGGAATAAAGTAATAATACTTTCACATTTACCACCGAATTGCCCCTTGCTATGGAATGCATTTCCTCCTGCAAGCTTCCCTGTAGAAATATTCCATTTCAATGGTCATTTGAGAAACCACAAAACTATGTTATGGTTTTACGGTCTGCATTTCTCTCTGTGAAATGTTCTAAAATATAGCTTTACTTACAGGATTTAATGTTTCCTCTGCCATGTTTTCCTCCCACAATTTCCATCAATCTTTCCTTCAAAAACTGATATTTCAGGCTTAAATTATAATATGTGATGTATGCTCAGGGTGATCTGTAAGAAAACAAAATGACAAAGTGACTTTATGGTAACTTGACATCTCACTCAAAACAAAACAGTCATGTGGAAAACTTCTTAACCACAAAGACACAACTCCTGAAAGTGTTTTATTGAGGAAAAAAATTCTAACATTATTGAAAAATAAGGAAGCGTGAAGATATGTATCCTAACCCCTTTGGACATACGCAGAAGTCTAGAAGATCACCATAATAATTGGCTGCAGTGTGTACTTCTCTCCAGTTCCAACACTGTCCTACAGTTCAACGCAGGCTTTGAAATCTGGATTCAAAGCTAGTGGACTTCCTTGAATCACTGAAAACCCTCAGGACGTGACTTGGCCTTTGCGGAGGTGGAAGACAAATATGAGGCTCGGAAGATGAAGCACCTTGGCCTATCGTCTGTTCCTGGTAGGTGTTCACTCCTGATAAATATTTCATTTTTGTACAAAACAAATAACTTGACATACTGTAATTCATCCCCCTCTCTTCCATGTGGAATGGCGGAGTGTCTGATTTACAAGTGAGAAGAGGTGTAAAAGCGGAGAGGCATGTCACTGAGGTCAGTATGCTGCTAACAGCTTAGCCTCCTCCATTGTCCGACTGCCACATACTGGGCTCCAACCAGTGATCCATTGCAACACACGTGACCGCCCGCCTTGACAACGTTCCAACGGGTTGAGCCACCACAAATTGCAGCAATTGGAAGGGTCCAACCGCGACATGTGAGTTTACGGTGTATTCTTAACTCCGTTACACGCACCCCCTTTAAACTCGCTACACAGTGACCCCAGCCGTCGAGCTGAGCCCAACCGTGGGTCCGGGTCACGGCACCAAGTGTGACCGGTGTAGATTGCCTCTGCGTTGTGTTTTGACCTATAACAGGAAAAATGACAGGAAAAACATCCATAAACAAATGTTGTGCTGTATATACCAACTCTTCTCCTCCACATGGTTACATTAGACAGGGTCAATAACAATAATGTTGTTACACATAACAATACAAATGCAATGTACAGCAGTGGTGTAAAGTACTTAAGTAGAAGTACTTCAAAGTTCTACTTAAGTAGTTTTTGGGGGTATCTGTACTTTACTTTACTATTTATAATTTTGATTACTTTTACTTCACTACATTCCTAAAGAAAATAATGTACTTTTTACTTGCTTCATTTACCTTGACAACCAAACGTACTCGTTACATTTTGAATGCTTAGCAGGACAGGAAAATGGTCCAATTCATGCACTTATCAAGAGAATATGTGGTCATCCATACTTCTTCTGATCTGGTGGACTCACTAAACACAAATGCATTGTTTGTAAATTATGTCTGAGTGTTGGAGTGTGCCCCATTTTTAAAACAAGAAAATGGTGCTGTCTGCTTTGCTTACTATAAGGAATTTGAAATGATTTATACTTTTACTTTAACTTTTGATACTTAAGTATATTTAGAACCAAATACTTTTAGACTTTCACTCAAGTAGTATTTACTGGGTAACTTTCACTTTTACTATTAAAGTATCTATACTTTTACTCAAGTATGACAATTGGGTACTTTTTCCACCTCTGTATTACATGTAAATGTACAGTAGCGTATAGGTCTAGGCTAGCCAACCTTCTCAATGACAGCCAGGCATTACGTACAGCACTGTAGGTGAAGTGCACTTGCGAACTGCTAGCAGTAAAATATCGTCAAAATATCTTCATAAAAACACAACATACCTGATAATAACAGGAAAAACATCCATAAAACAAATGCTGTGTTGCAATGACAACATGTGCAATAAAATGTACAGTAGCTAGCAAGCATGTAAAGTAGGGACACATTACAAGATAAAAAGTTCATAAATTACTGAAATGCATACATATCACAATATAATCGTGGGAGACCATTATAGTACACTGTCAGTGACCTTATTTTTACGTCATTTAGCAGACACTCTTATCCAGAGCGACTTACAGTTAGTGAGTGCATACATTTTCATACTGGCCCCCCATGGGAAACAAACCCACAACCCTGGCCTTGCAAGCACCATGCTCTACCAACTGAGCTACAGGGGACTACCATATAAACTCATACTGTGTTTTAACATATAGGATTCATTTTCAAGGGACGATTTTACAGTATCCTACCTCTTCCACATGGGTACAGTAGACAGGGAAGAGGGGCAGGGGATGTTTATGAGGGAGAATACATTTACATTTTAGTCATTTAGTCTACGCTCTTATCCAGAGCGACTTACAGGAGCAATTAGGGTTAAGTGCCTTGCTCAAGGGCACATCGACAGATTTTTCACCTAGTCAGCTCGGGGATTAGAACCAGCAACCTTTCGGTTACTGGCACAACACTATTAACCACTAAGCTACCTGTCAAATACAGGAAGATAAGGAAGTGTGCAGCATTAAAAAGGGCACTCACAACAACAAAAATAATGTACAGTAATATCAGGCATGGAACTATTCGATTTAGTGTAATTATACTAAATGAAATTCAACACTTGTAACATGAGCTAGACTCACCAGCTAGCAGGTACAACCAGAGGCTGACACTGTACTATGGGGAGCTATGGGGAAAGACATGTTCTTGAATTCTTTAGTTTTGTTTACAGTGCTGAGGGACGTCTAAAGCACCGCACAATAACAAACACTGACAGTTGGATTATTGACTGTCTGTGAGCATATTGAAAGTACACAGGACAAAGTCCATAAGGACCCCCCTAAAACGTTTTCTTATTTTTCACATTAGCAGTATAGGGCCGATGTTATGTTTAAAGTGGCACTCCAGTCTCCTTTTCACCTAATTTAACACCTGATTCATTCAACAAAAGCCACATTTCAATAGGTGGTCTTTTGTTCTCTATTGCTCCTCTATTGTTCCTCAAGCAAGGGAGGAGCCAATGACATCACGGATTCCCATCAGACCAACTCCTTAAATGTCCTACTCCTTGAAGTTTGCAGTTCACATTATTTTGCTCCCTTTAGTGTGTGTATTTTACTGTATTTATACTTGGGATATCGCTTTTCAACAGTAAAAGTTCAAAAATCACTGTAGGACGTCTTTAAGTGCCATTGTTGACTGACAGTAAGGAGTGTTAAGTGCCGATACTAAAGCCTCTTAGGTTTAGTTGCTTGTCCATTAGAGGATAGCAGTGGATAATTTGTCTGACCTAGCCACAGTTAAATATAGAGTCATAAAAGGACACATAAATCCAGCCACCTCAAACTTTAACACTACTCTGCCAGTACATTATCTAGTTAACTATTTTCTCATTTCTTTCTCCATGAGCGCTGGAGGCAGTCTCTGCTTTGTTGCATTTGTCAATCACTGTAATTTGGGCTTCATTTCCAAAAATAATTATCAGGTGAGTGGCAGCCCTTTGCCTGGAGTGCCAACTTGGAAGCGGCGTGCCCAAGAGTATTAATTATGCCGCTCAAAATATGAAGTCTTTTAATAGAGGGGCTGACGTGACATCATTGTTTAGAGTCTTTCTTCCCCTACAAAGATGACAATCATGGCTGTCCCTCTGGTCATCAACAAAGACGAGGAGGAATTGTCAGAGGAAGTTATTAACAAGCTGTGTACCATGTGATAAAGTCAGTCAGACTCTCACTGGTACCGTGTCTGCTGATTTTCATAGAGGAGAAGTGGAGAGCGCTGTGTAAGTCAACAACTTCAAGACGGTAGTGAAAGAGGCAGGGAGAAAAAGCGGTGGGGTTGGGTGGGGGGGATAGGGGGGAGGGGGAGAGAGAGAGAGAGAGAGAGAGAGAGAGAGAGAGAGAGAGAGAGAAGAGAGAGAGAGAGAGAGAGAGAGAGAGAGAGAGAGACGCAGAGAGAGACGCAGAGAGCAGCCAGAGCGAAAGCATCAGAAAGAGAGGCTGAAAAAACAAGGAGCCAAAGTACGTACATCAAGAAAAATAAATACTTTGAAAACTGAAAAAAGCCATATCTTTCAATGTTCTGTTGTAGATGTTTAGTGTTGTCCACAAAGAACAGTGAAGCACAACACAATCCCTACCACTCAGGCTTCTCATACTATACTCTATAGGCCTAGTTGTGGTTCACAAGCAACTGTGGTTGCTCCTGTAAAACCCTAAGAGGGAGAGACAGCTTCCAGGGCTCATTAGCATCCTGTAGCGGCTAAAGCTGCCTGCCTATTACCGTGTGAAGAGCTGAAATTCAGTTGGAGATGAGCACAGCCCAGGGGTCTTAGGGTTGCCAGTTTAATTAGAGCCTGATAATTTCAATAATGAGTGACAATTCATTGGGGCTTTTTAGGTTGGCCGACTGTTGGAGTGCAAATCGATAATCTGCTGTTTCAGTCCCCACACTTTCACGACCAGATAAAGGGCAGGCTGTGTGTCTGCGTGCGCGCGTGCGTGTGTGTGTGCATTTGCGTGTGTGCGTATGTGTGTGTCCATGTGTGAGGGGGAAGGGGGTTCTATCCTCCTTACATGAATTAAATGAAAAGAATCAACTTGGAGAATGTCCCTTTGAAACCCACAAGGCAACAAGGCAAGCCTCCGTGGTATGTGTTGATGGTTTTGGATGAGCAGGTGGGTCCTTAGTAGCTATTGAGGGGGTTCAGAGGAAAAACAATTTGCCTGGAGTGATATGGGTAAGTGAGTGGAGGGTGAGGGGCGTACACAGGTTGTCCGTCAGAGCCTCATCCTCAATGACAAGCAGAAACACATGCAGTGAGTTTTGATCAAGGTGTTATAAGTGGACACGTTGACTTCATAAGGAGCGTTAATGACAATCTTGAGACCAGTTATTGCAAGTTGCATCTATTAACCTAATTCCTGTGAGTTTCTTTGTGTGGAAATATTTCATTCAATTAACCAATTATTCCCCTCGATTCCTGAAGCCAAATGTAGAGGTCTACCCTAAAAGAAATATAAACAGAATTATGATGACTGAATACTAGTTAAATATGAATGGGTTGAATAAACAGTCAAACAAGGAAAATACAAAATAACATGCTTATTTTATTTCATTTTATTTTTTCTTATTTTATATAAACCTCCCTCTGATATAGTGACACGGCCTAAGGCGTCACATTTCACATAATTTCAGAATTCCTCTGGATTATTCCCGGGAGATTCACAGCTCACAGGAATAGGTGATAAGGTTAAAACATACACTTCTCATCTTTATTGCCATAACTACTGTATATGAGATCGCATGCTGCATTTATAAAATATTAATTAGCATATAGCACCATACATGTACTGTATATCACACATTTATCACACATTTACTGGTACTGGAACTATGCCTTTCCCTTGTAATTGATTTGTTCAATATTGAAAACATACAGTGCCTTCGGAAAGTATTCAGACCCCTTGACTTTTTCCACATTTTGTTACGTTACTGCCAATTCCACATCCCAACCCTCAGCTTCCCTCAGCCCATCCCACCTATCTCTACTGGCCACCCTCTTCGGATTTCTACGCAACATATATCTTTCATTTTTTATTATACATTTTCTTTTTGTGAATTTCGACCAGCCACCCAACTAAATAATGCTCCAGCCCATCTGGCATTTGCCAGAATTGGCAGATGGTCAATCTGCCCCTGTAGTGAGAGCACAACCAGTCCTTCAGTCTGATAGACTGTACCGTAGGGTGAGATTGTGAAGGACAGTAGACTAATTACTCTCTAGCAGTAGCATAGACCTGCCAGTCCTTCAGACTGAACTGAACCTTAAGAGTCTGAGTCAGTCCTGATATGAGTCAGTTACTGTATCGTTCCCACAGAGTAAGACTACACCACACCTTATTATTTTAGCCCCACCATCACCCAAACCTCAGTCTCTCTACATTGCAGAGGTAAGAAAGCAGGCATCACGCTAAAACAGAGAAGATCAAGAGATTATTGATATCCCGTCCATGACATGCAGTTCATGGCCCCTTACGTGCTTTTTTGGTGTCAGTCTTTTTAAAATATTCATGATGGGGTTGCCTTATGGGTGTACAGCTGAATTTCTAATAGGGCAGTCAGTAGATATACAATATGGCCCTAAGCAGGACCATCACAGCGGTCAGCTCATACAGAGATATCCTGATTTGGCCTGAGGGCTAATTAGCGGTTAGCATGCACTGTTTGCAGGGGTTTTACCTGTGGGCCAAAGGATCGCTGAATTCAGCTTAAATCACGGTATCCTGCCTTTGAAGCTTCAAGAGCTCCCTGTCTATAGCGTAATGACTGGGAGGAGAGAGCGAAGCGCTTCTACTCTGTAACATGATAATCATCAATTAGAATTCTAATGAGTTTTGTTTTTAAAGATGAGCGTAAATCTTGGGATTTCATTTTGAAGCCAGGAAACAGACATACAGTAATAATGTAATGTGGCTAACATATGAATGACATTTGTTGTAAGAGGAGATCGGCTTGTCATGGTTTTTGTCACGCTCATTACTCGTCAATATAATTCAGTTATGCCAACTGTCATGTTACTGCACAGTGTGGCAGCCGCTAAGGTCTGTCATTAATTCCTTAATGACCCCAGCAGATAAGTATCAGAATCTGACTCCATGGACACTAGCTGAAAATCTAATGGATGGAAATCTGGATCTGCTAATCCACAGATCATCATACTAATATAAACCATTCAGATTTTATAGACTTGACTCGAGTGACTCACATATTTACAGTATGTGGCAAAACTGGTTAGAGTACAATGTTTAGCCTTCTCCAGTGCACAAAACCAAGACCTGCTAACACAATCTACAGTATAGCCCAGTATAGTCCAATCAGTATGTCTAGATGATTCCAGCATTACCAAATCGTTAACGTGGATCCAGGTAATTTTTTAGCATGGTGATGCGGCTGCTATAAGGACATATAGCTCATCACTTCACTGGATATCCAGACATGAAAAAGAATTTCAGATTCCCCAGACTTCTTTGATGATGCGCTTCCTTTGAGAGAGGGTTTCTTTTGAGCATATCCAAATGTTTCTTTTTCCATCCGATATATGGACCAATTCAACATAATCCAATCTAATGTACCAAGGATAATCTTCTGAAACACAACAAAGGTTGTTGGTAAATTCACCATATAAATTGTTGATAAAAAAGTTTTCAAGGTGTTACTCAACTGTCTTACCATATCTAATTTGCTCATTAATGAGATGGAAATATATTTATGTTGTGGCCCAAACTTTGAAAAAGATGTGCCCATTGAGAAAGCTATGAATCTAAACATTTGAAAAGGAATTAGTAAATGGACCTTTCCATTCTTGTTCTGTAAAAAATGTATGCAGCGCATGTTATATTTATTACAAGGCTGGCTGTCTATCATTTTGCCAGGACTAACAGAAATTAAAAGTGACAGCAGCCTCATTAAGAATGAATGCCATTGTATTCTACGTAGAGCAATAATGATGGGGGAAATCAGGAAATGAAATACATACTTTGGCAATCTGAGTGAAGGGTTGAGGACAACTAGAAATCCTTGAAAACAGAGTAACAAAAATAATACATATTTTTCTTCATATCTTTTCAGTGATAGACATAAACAATTAAATGGGTATCATTGTTGCAAAACTCACTTTTCAAAATCCATATTTTTTACAAATATAAGGACCAATTACATACTGGTAGATAAGAAGCAATATTAGTTGGCCATAATAAAGTGCATATACTGTATTTTTATTGCAATATTTCCTTGTGTTACTGATTGCAGTTTTAGAATCAAAAGACATTGATGTGTTCTAGTATTACTCATTACAGTGTAGTTGTGATCTGAGAATGCTGCTGCTAAATGGTCAGGTTCCCATGTGAGCCAAATAAATGAAATATTAGTTTATTACATATTTAAATCTCTCTCCCCAGGCAGTTTTTCCCTCTCTTTCTGGGTTTTTGCATTATAATGTTCACCAAACAGTTTCCCAGTTAATGGCTTGCAACAACGTGGTCCTGCTTTTCCCCTTGCTTTTGGTCTAGATTTTCATAACAAATTACCCTGGTACTCTGAGGGGAGGGAGAATACTCAGACTTCCTGAAGAGGCAAGAGGGAAAAATCTGTCTTTAAAGGGATACTTCGGGATTTTGGCAGATGAACTCATGGATACCATTTTTATGTCTCTGCAGCCAGTATATAGGAAGTTAGAGGTAGTTTCGCGAGCCAATGCTAACTAGTGTTAGTGCAATGACTGGAAGTCTACGGTGTCTACTAGCATGCTAGCAGATACCATAGACTTTTAGTCATTGCGCAAACGCTAGTTAGCAATTGCATTAACGCTAGTTAGTAATTTCCTTTAAACTGCACTTAGAGACATAAAAATGATATCCACGTGTTCATCTGACTCTGGGGAAGTAGATAAATGGCTTCATTACCAAAATCCCGAAGTATCCCTTTAAGCGGTGCAAAGTCGAGCATTGCTGTTGGAACATTTTCACAGTGTGTGTCCGTTAAACATTGCGGAAAAGTAATCTTTGTCAAGAGCTCTGAAGCACCATTTGAAAAGGGAAAATCAATATTTTGCTTATCGGTATTAGGAGGATAATTAATAATACTTGTTTTTCTTGTGTGAAACAGTTTGATTCCAGTGATGAAATAACAATGGAACATCAAGTTCAAGGCCACCTTTTTCATCTCAGAGCTTTCCAAACTACAATGCAAATATCATCCTTCAAGACGCCAATACGTGAAAACAGAGACCCCAAAAAGAGAGACATGATCTTTGACGGGGTCTGAATAATCATTAAGGCCCCCTCATTCTCCACATCTCAGGTGTGTGATTAAAATCAATTACATCACTCCTCCGGTGTCAACCGAAAAAGTCTCCTGACAAATGAAACGGTGCTTTAGGAGGAGGAGGATGTTCCTGCTAGTCCCTGGTCCTGTTGGAGCTTCACTCATATTCACAAATGAGATTAAGATTAGGCTGCTCAGGGATTTCAAAGGGCTGTTTTCCATAAGAGCATGAAATACCCTGAGAGGCCTTGTAGGCTACATTAAGTCGACTTGAAAGTGTCTGCTGGAGTGATTAGACATCGGCCCACAGCGAGGGGAACAGCATGGCTGAGAAAAATAGAAAATGTTATTTACCTGCTCCTGTTAGGCATACATTAGAATATTTACTTATGTGATATTTTGAAGATCCATATTTTATTGAATACACTGTACCATGAGTTTGTTTGACGTTATACATTTTATGTTTATGTCTTCTTAGTCAGACAATCTACTGCTATTGTGTCTGCCTTTTCAATTTTATCAAGACAATGATGGAATATCCTAAAATAAATTAGATGAAAAATTGTTTCTTTGGTTGATAGGGCACATTTTCTATATTTAATGGACAAAAGTGTAATCTCTCTCTCTCTCTCTCTCTCTCTCTCTCTCTCTCTCTCTCTTTCTCCCTCTCTCTCTCTCTCTCTCTCTCTCTCTCTCTCTCTCTCTCTCTCTCTCTCTCTCTCTCTCTCTCTCTCTCTCTCTCTCTCTCTCTCTCTCTCTCAGACCTGTGTTGATCAGATGGGAGACGAGGAACGAGGTCTCCCCTTGCACTGGCCTCTTTATGATGAGGAGCAGACGAGTGAGATCTGCTGATCCCATCTCCAGTGGGCCTCTGTAGCCCCCCTCTGCAACATTACACAAGGCGCTAAATCAAAGTGTGGAGTCAGCCGTGTGTTTATTGTCCCCCTGCTCTTGTCACCAATGACCAGGGGCGGGCTGCCACGTGTCCTTGGCCTATCCCCTGGTGTCCTATCACTCCTTTATCTGTCCACAGGGCATGGCCCCTCTACCAAACACAACCACACATGCATGCTCAAGGAGGAGAGGTATCTTCATCTCAACACTCAGGGAGGAAATTAGACGTTCCAAATATTCCTCCTCAGCACATATGTCTCTGTTTAAGACAATCATATTCAAACAGCATAATCATCTGGCACAGATTTATGGATGGACAGTATGTGTGTTTATACAGTATACTATTTACACAAAAGTTCCAAGCACAGATCTCAAATCAGAATTTAGCTTGTAAAGTGCTGTATAACACATCTGAAATGCCATAGGGAAGAGAACTAATCCAAAACTTACAGCATACCTACAGTATATAGAACACTGACCTGCATTTAATTTTGAAGTAAAAAACATTATAAACTACTTTTTAAACTCTGGGGTTCTATGGGGAAAACAATCAAAGACAGAATGTTTATTCTCAATGATGCAACACAGCACAAAGAAAGAGCATCTATGCCAAGGGATTGAAGTTATTCTCGAAAAGTGTGCAACCAATATTCCCAGGACTTTTATGAAAGGAGGGATCAAATTGAAGTAAAGTACATTTTATCTTTTTTTGCCTGTCTTTGCTTAATGAGGAGGATAATCCCTTAAAGAGCAACTTTATTAATTATTTCATTTTTTGGGGGGTTAACTGAGTAAGTCAAATTTAGCTGAAGATATCTACTTAAAACCTAAAAAGATCTCATTTAAATAATATCCATATTGTTATTTCTCAATCTTGGTCAGCAAATTACGTCATTTTTGGAAACATGACATGATGATACAAGTAGAACACTAGAATCAGGCAAAACTGTTGGAATGATACATTTCTGGAAAGAACTGATTTGCAATAGCATGGCCTCAGTGGGGATGACAATGTTCTTCCATTTTTAATAAGGCTTTATTTCCCAGGGGGCACCAGGGCTTTGGGGGTCAGGAGTGTAGCAGAGGCCACAGCTTGTTCACCACAATTTAGACCCTCTAATTGCTTGAGGTTCTGTGTGTTACTTTGTCAATTTGTCATGGTGGGAAGGGTCCTGATTGTCCCATTCTCAAAACAAAAGGAAAGCTTGCATTACCATAGTTACTTAGTTACGGTTGAAGTCGGAAGTTTAAATACACCTTAGCTAAATACATTTAAACTCAGTTTCTCACAATTCCTGACATTTAATCCAAGTAAAAATTCCCTGTTTTAGGTCAGTTAGGATCACCATTTTATTTTAAGAAATTGAAATGTCAGAATAATAGCATAGAGAATGATTTATTTCAGCTTTTTATTTATTTCATCACATTCCCAGTGGGTCAGAAGTTTACATACACTCAATTAGTATTTGGTAGCATTGCCTTTAAATTATTTAACTTGGGTCAAACGTTTCGGGTAGCCTTCCACAAGCTTCCCACAATAAATTGGGTGAATTTTGGCCCATTCCTCCTGACAGAGCTGGTGTAACTGAGTCAGGTTTGTAGGCCTCCTTGCTCGCACACGCTTTTTCAGTTCTGCCCACACATTTTCTATAGGATTGAGGTCAGGGCTTTGTGATGGCCACTCCAATACCTTGACTTTGTTGTCCTTAAGCCATTTTGCCACAACTTTGGAAGTATGCTTGGGGTTATTGTCCATTTGGAAGACCCATTTGCGAGCGGTATGACGGCTGCGTGGTCCCATGGTGTTTATACTTGCGTACTATTGTTTGTACAGATGAACGTGGTACCTTCAGGCATTTGGAAATTGCTCCCAAGGATGAACCAGACTTGTGGAGGTCTACAAATATTTTTATGAGGTCTTGGCTGATTTCTTTTGATTTTCCCATGATGTCAACCAAAGAGGCACTGAGTTTGAAGGTAGGCCTTGAAATACATCCACAAGTACACCTCCAATTGACTCAAATTATGTCAATTAGCCTATCAGAAGCTTCTAAAGCCATGACATCATTTTCTGGAATTTTCCAAGCTGTTTAAAGGCACAGTCAACTTAGTGTATGTAAACTTCTGACCCACTGGAATTGTGATACAGTGAATTATAAGTGAAATAATCTGTCTGTAAACGATTGTTGGAAAAATTACTTGTGTCATGCACAAAGTAAATGTCCTAACCGACTTGCCAAAACTATAGTTTGTTAACAAGAATTTTGTGGAGTTGTTGAAAAACAAGTTTTAATGACTCCAACCTAAGTGTCTGTAAACTTCCGACTTCAACTGTATGTAGCATTTTTAGCGTTGACTATCTGCCATCCAATGTATTTGCTAGTATGTGGAAATTGAAAAACAGATGTAGGATCTTAATTTGACCTGTATTGTCACTGAAAAATAATCTTGCAGCAACAGGATTTTAATGTTTAGTCCATAACGTTGCTTGATCTGTGCAATACTGTTAATATAACCCCCATAACTATGTAACAGGAATATTTGCAGTGATCCCCTGAGTGTGTGGTCTAACTCCATCATAATAACCCAGGGCAGTGTCTGTCTGACTCTCACCCATCTCATTCCTGATTGCAGCTGATGCTCTAACCCCAGCTCCTTTCCTGCAGGCAGTGATGTCCAGGTGTGTGTGTGTGTGTGTGTGTGTGTGTGTGTGTGTGTGTGTGTGTGTGTGTGTGCGTGCATTTCATTCTCTCCATTTCTCCTTCTCGCTCTGTTTACAGTCAAGTTACTGTTACTCACTGGATGAATACAGGAATTAGTCACCAGAGAAATACAGAAGGCACTTTTCAGAGGTTTTAGGAGTTTAAAAAGCTGATTACTGAAAGTGGCAAAGTTGTTTTTGTGGCAAAGTTGCGTTGAGAGACCACTTCAGCTCTAAAAAACCAAGTGGCTTTCATTGAACTCCAAAGAGTTCTTACTGGCAGGCAAACATGTTTTCCCTGTGAAACATCTCACGGTACAGAGCAGTAATGTCATAAGGGGATTTGATCAGTTTTACCTGCTCTGAAAAGTTTCTTCTTTCTGCACAAAGGGAGAGAGGAGATCATTGATCAATGTAAATGTGGGCGTTTGGAGAGAAGCCGTGGATTGATCAGTAATCGTCCCTCACACTGGAAAAAGAAAAATCACAGGAAAGAAAGTGAAAAGTTAAGTAGGACACTGTCAGACACTCCCAGGGCTCGAGTCTCAGAAAAACTGTACAGCACAAATGGAAAAGAACAGAGGGAGCTGGTTGGGGAATTCAAAAAAGAATAATTAAAAACTCAAATCTGGATCTTAACTGTGAGAAGAGTAGGGTTTTACATCCACCAACAAGATACACTGGGATTGAGAAGTGTGTCTGCCGTAGGCTATTAAAATATTAACCACCGCTGTCGGTCCGAGCTGAGCCTTTTCCTCCTGGTACAGTGCAGTATCCTCGGCGGCACACGGCCGAGGAGAGAGTGGGATTGCTCCTGCTCGCTACTGCCCTGTGGGAGCCTGGCTTCCATGAGGAAGTGTTTTAATGTTCTTCAGATTCTTGGCTGACTCAGGGAGCTTAGAGAGGGAAACTATCCACTGAGTGATTGAAGGTGTGCACACAGGGATCTAGCTAGGTACTATAACTATAGCTGTGGGCTTGGTACGGTACTGGGCTTGTGTCATCAGGAAAGGAATTCTGAGGAAGTCAACTTATTCCACACCCCTGTATTGGAAATCTTACAAGTGTTAGCCAAAGTAACACGTCATTGACTTAAGTTCCAACACTAATGTGTGTTTAAAATACATGTACAAGATACCTAATACTTATGCTCTGTGTAGTCCTTGATTTGAATGTTTTCGCCATAATAGCTTGCATGATCAAGAGCTTACAACCAACACATCTAATGTAAGATAAATGTGATTATTTCTAAAGCACTTGGCAGAATGTCACACATGGTGGACTGCATATTATTTTATTTCAAATGGCTATGTTTTAGAGGCTTTTATTAGCTTTAACAGATAACAGCAATTATTTTCAGTGAGTGTGTGTTTTAAACTCTGCCAAATGCAAGTTGGCAGTTTATAAAAAGACAAGTGATTCTCTTTGATACACAGACAAAATACAAGGGAGTATCTTTTTATAAACTATAATAGGTTGCCAGCTTTGTTCAGGTTGAATATTTCAATTAAAGCTGAGTACACAGAGTATATGAAGTGATTAACTGTAATTGAAACTGTAAACAATAACCTTTGTTTGCCATTAACTGTATGGAATAAAAAAATTACTACGCATGTGGAAGTTAAAGGAGCATTTCGGGATTTAGGCAATTAAGCCTTTTTTCCTACTTAGCCAGAATCAGATGAACTCATGGATACCATTTGTATGTCTCTGTGTGCAGTTTGAAGGAAGTTGAAGCAGGGAAATAGACCTTCTAACAACTCCATGATTACTGATAATCATAAAAACAAGATTATATCCACTTCCTCATTCTGTCCCGTGGTCGGCTTGAGATATATAGAGATCGCAACGTTGTATCTTTCCCATTACGGCGCCTGTGAGCTCAGGTGCAGCACCATTGAGACAGGAACACCTTCCTAATATTGAGTTTGCCCTCAGAACAGCCTCAATTTGTCATGGCATGGACCCTACAAGGTGTCGAGAGCGTTCCAAAGGGATGCTTGCCCATGTTGACTCCAATGCTTCCCAAAGTTGTGTCAAGTTGGATGGATGTCCTTTGGGTGGTGGACCATTCTTGATACACACAGGGAACTGTTGAGGGTGAAAAATCCAGCAGCATTGCAGTTCTTGACACTAACCGGTGCGCCTGTCACATACTACCATACCCCGTTCAAAGGCACTTACATTTTTTGTCTTGCCCATTCACCCTCTTTTATTTTTATTTTATTTCACCTTTATTTAACCAGGTAAGCCAGTTGAGAACAAGTTCTCATTTACAACTGCGACCTGGCCAAGATAAAGCAAAGCAGTGCGATAAAAACAACACAGAGTTACATATGGGGTAAAAAACATAAAGTCAAAAATACAACAGAAAATATATATACAGTGTGTGCAAATGTAGCAAGTTATGGAGGTAAGGCAATAAATAGGCTATAGTGCAAAATAATTACAATAGTATTAACACTGTGCAAGAGATTATGTGCAAATAGAGATACTGGGGTGCAAAAGAGCAAAATAAATAACAATATAGGGATGAGATAGTTGGGTGGGCTAATTTCAGATGGGCTGTGTACAGGTGCAGTGATCGGTAAGGTGCTCTGACAACTGATGCTTAAAGTTAGTGAGGGAGATAAGAGTCTCCAGCTTCAGATATTTTTGCAATTCGTTCCAGTCATTGGCAGCAGAGAACTGGAAGGAATGGCGGCCAAAGGAGGTGTTGGCTTTGGGAATGACCAGTGAGATATACCTGCTGGAGCGCAGACTACGGGTGGGTGCTGCTATGGTGACCAATGAGCTAAGATAAGGCGGGGATTTGCCTAGCAGTGATTTATAGATGGCCTGGAGCCAGTGGGTTTGACGACAAACATGTAGTGAGGACCAGCCAACAAGAGCGTACAGGTCACAGTGGTGGGTAGCGTATGGGGCTTTCGAGACAAAACGGATGGCACTGTGATAGACTACATCCAATTTGCTGAGTAGAGTGTTGGAGGCTATTTTGTAAATGACATCGCCGAAGTCAAGGATCGGTAGGATAGTCAGTTTTACGAGGGCATGTTTGGCAGCATGAGTGAAGGAGGCTTTGTTGCGAAATAGGAAGCCGATTCTAGATTTAACTTTGGATTGGAGATTCTTTATGTGAGTCTGGAAGGAGAGTTTACAGTCTAACCAGACACCTAGGTATTTGTAGTTGTCCACATACTCTAGGTCAGACCCGTCAAGAGTGGTGATTCTAGTCGGGTGGGCGGGTGCCAGCAGCGTTCGATTGAAAAGCATGCATTTAGTTTTACTAGTGTTTAAGAGCAGTTGGAGGCTACTGAAGGAGTGTTGTATGGCATTGAAGCTCGTTTGGAGGTTTGTTAACACAGTGTCCAATGAAGGGCCAGATGTATACAAAATGGTGTCGTCTGCGTAGAGGTGGATCTGAGAGTCACCAGCAGCAAGAGCGACATCATTGATATACACGGAGAAAAGTGTCGGCCCAAGAATTGAACCCTGTGGCACCCCCATAGAGACTGCCATAGGTCCAGACAACAGGCCCTCCGATTTGACACACTGAACTCTATCTGAGAAGTAGTTGGTGAACCAGGCGAGGCAGTCATTTGAGAAACCAAGGCTATTTAGTCTGCCAATAAGAATGCAGTGGTTGACAGAGTCGAAAGCCTTGGCCAGGTCGATGAAGACGGCTGCACAGTACTGTCTATTATCAATCGCGGTTATAATATCGTTTAGGACCTGAATGGCACACATACACAATCTATGTCTCCATTGTCTCAAGGCTTAAAAATCCTTCTTACCCTGTCTCCTCCCATTCATCTACACCGATTGATGTTGATTTAACAATCACCTGGTTAGTCTATGTCATGGAAAGAATCAAATCAAATCTGGTGTTCCTAATGTTTTGTACACTCAGTATAGATTGCAATGTTATATACAGTGGGGAGAACAAGTATTTGATACACTGCCGATTTTGCAGGTTTTCCTACTTACAAAGCATGTAGAGGTCTGTAATTTTTATCATAGGTACACTTCAACTGTGAGAGACGGAATCTAAAACAAAAATCCAGAAAATCACATTGTATGATTTTAAGTAATTAATTTGCATTTTATTGCATGACATAAGTATTTGATACATCAGAAAAGCAGAATTTAATATTTGGTACAGAAACCTTTGTTTGCAATTACAGAGATCATACGTTTCCTGTAGGTCTTGACCAGGTTTGCACACACTGCAGCAGGGATTTTGGCCCACTCCTCCATACAGACCTTCTCCAGATCCTTCAGGTTTCGGGGCTGTCGCTGGGCAATACGGACTTTCAGCTCCCTCCAAATATTTTCTATTGGGTTCAGGTCTGGAGACTGGCTAGGCCACTCCAGGACCTTGAGATGCTTCTTACGGAGCCACTCCTTAGTTGCCCTGGCTGTGTGTTTCGGGTCGTTGTCATGCTGGAAGACCCAGCCACGACCCATCTTCAATGCTCTTACTGAGGGAAGGAGGTTGTTGGCCAAGATCTCGCGATACATGGCCCCATCCATCCTCCCCTCAATACGGTGCAGTCGTCCTGTCCCCTTTGCAGAAAAGCATCCCCAAAGAATGATGTTTCCACCTCCATGCTTCACGGTTGGGATGGTGATCTTGGGGTTGTACTCATCCTTCTTCTTCCTCCAAACATGGCGAGTGGAGTTTAGACCAAAAAGCTCTATTTTTGTCTCGTCAGACCACAATACCTTCTCCCATTCCTCCTCTGGATCATCCAGATGGTCATTGGCAAACTTCAGACGGGCCTGGACATGCGCTGGCTTGAGCAGGGGGACCTTGCGTGCGCTGCAGGATTTTAATCCATGACGGCGTAGTGTGTTACTAATGGTTTTCTTTGAGACTGTGGTCCCAGCTCTCTTCAGGTCATTGACCAGGTCCTGCCATGTAGTTATGGGCTGATCCCTCACCTTCCTCATGTTCATTGATGCCCCACGAGGTGAGATCTTGCATGGAGCCCCAGACCGAGGGTGATTGACCGTCATCTTGAACTTCTTCCATTTTCTAATAATTGCGCCAACAGTTGTGTCTTCTCACCAAGCTGCTTGCATATTGTCCTGTAGCCCATCCCAGCCTTGTGCAGGTCTACAATTCTATCCCTGATGTCCTTACACAGCTCTCTGGTCTTGACCATTGTCGAGAGGTTGGAGTCTGTTTGATTGAGTGTGTGGACAGGTGTCTTTTATACAGGTAACGAGTTCAAACAGGTGCAGTTAATACAGGTAATGAGTGGAGAACAGGAGGGCTTCTTAAAGAAAAACGAACATGTCTGTGAGAGCTGGAATTCTTACTGGTTGGTAGGTGATCAAATACTTATGTCATGCAATAAAATGCAAATTAATTACTTAAAAATCATACAATGTGATTCCTGCTGCAGTGTGTGCAAACCTGGTCAAGACCTACAGGAAACGTATGATCTCTGTAATTGCAAACAAAGGTGTCTGTACCAAATATTAAGTTCTGCTTTTCTGATGTATCAAATACTTATGTCATGCAATAAAATGCAAATTTATTACTTAAAAATCATACAATGTGATTTTCTGGATTTTTGTTTTAGATTCCGTCTCTCACAGTTGAAGTGTACCTATGATAAAAGTTACAGACCTCTACATGCTTTGTAAGTAGGAAAACCAGCAAAATCGACAGTGTATCAAATACTTGTTCTCCCCACTGTATGTCTCAATGTTTGCTGCCCGTTCGCTCACAGACACCATAATGGTACAGATAAATCTCTAGCTGACCACACGGGACAGAATGAGGAAGTGAATAGAATCGTGTATGTTACGATTATCAGTAAAATTAACGAATGTATAAAATATTGATTACTATGTATGGGTTTGTAAGACTATAAATGACCAACCACCCAGCTTTGAAGTAGAAGGTTAGAAGGTATATTTCCCTGCTTTTGAGAGGAGCTGGCTAGTAGGTCCTGGACACTTCCAGCAATTGCGCTAAGCTAACGATATGCTACCATTCAATCCACGTTGCGGAAGTTCAGCTTTACAGTGTGATTGAAATGTAAAGGCAATGTTCTCGCTATAGCGGAGAATGCATTCACGGTAAACGCTGCATATGTCGGCTCAATCGGAAATTACCTTTCGATATCTATCGCGGAATCTGCAACGCTTCAACGTTACAGATTGAATAAAAGTGCCTCCTGTAAATGCTTAAATCCCAAAGTATCCCCTTTAAAACCAATGGAGCAAAGAATCATCAAACAGCAAACTGCCAAACACTAAACCTGCAGAGTATAGGCCTTACAGACTAACATGTTCTTGAGTTGAGTGGATGACCAAGGCCCGATAAAAGAACCAGTTGGTCAGACATCATCACTTTCTCTGCATGCAGTCACATACATTAGACAGACTAACACTACTCGACCCAACTCCATCCCCCTTTCCTCCCTTACTCCTCCTCTCCTCCTCTCCTCCTCTCCTCTTCTCCTCCTCTCCTCCTCTCCTCCTCTCCTCCTCCTGCTTGTATGCGCGGCCTAGCAGGCAGATGGGGCAGATGAGGATAGCAGGGATTGGCTAATCCCTAATCTGCTATCTCCTTGCCACTCTGGACCACTAAAAGAGAGTGGAAAGAGAGAGAGAGAGAGAGAGAGAAAGAAAGAGAGAGATGGAGAGAGAGAAAGAGAGAGAGATGGAGAAAGAAGATAGATGAGATGGAGCCAGCTGTCAGATGGAGGAGAGGAGAGTCTTTCATGGTCCTGCACACAGAACAGCTGTAGAGGGTCCGCCTGCTCGGCTCTGCATTATTAAGCATCTTTTTAGTTGGTTCCAGATGCAGACCTAGCTGTGTTTACCCAGCCTTTGTGCATTTCACTTTGCCCCCCACATCCCCCCTTTCTGTTTCTCCGTTCACTCGTCCTCACTTTTTCGTGTTGCTTGGAGTAGTCATCATCTCATATGTGTCCGCAATTGGACGTATCAGCCAAATACATCACCATTCACATGAGGGGATTTTACAGTGTCAGGTTTTAACAGGGACTAAAAGTCTAACACTTCTCATTTGCTAAGTGGGAGTTGTGGCAGTCCAATGTTGGGCAGGGTGGGGCAGCAGAGAAAAAATTATGATGTGAATCTATGTCCGTCTTAGGCATTTAGTCTCCCCATAAATTCTCTACCTCGGGCATAGGCAGTGTTGCTTTTTACATGTTAGGATATTGGATGATTGTCAAAAGGTGTAACTACAGGGTAATTACATTGGTTACCTGTAATTACATATCCTTGAATTGTTTAGACAATTCCAACTTACTTGGACACAGTCACACACACAGGCATGCGCACACACACACTAACCTTTTGTGAAAGCTGGGCTTTGAGGGGCTAATCTGAGCTCCAGCCTCGTCTCTTGTCAAGTTCAAGAGGGTTAACAAATCTTTACCTCCAGAACAGCCCTCCTCTTCCCCCTTTCATGTCCACATTTGTTCGCTGGATGTCCAAAAATCTACAGAGGCTCGTCCCGACTCAGTTGGGATTGGTTAGCTGGAGCGCTGGAGGCCTTTCAGTGGCTGGCATCTGTTGTTCCTCATCCCAGAGCTGAGCTGCTGGCAGTGAGTTAATGGCCAAGCTTGGGAGGCAGAGAGAGAACAGTGGCTGATTTCCCTAAAGCCAGCGCACCAATCCCAGCTCACCACCCTCTCCAGATGAGCCACCAGCAGCTAGACCATTCCAGCTAATGTTCCGCTTCTCAGAGGAGCTGAGGGCAGATGTTGCTCACTGCACTGTCTTCTCCATGGCTTCTCCACATGTTCAGCTCTGTGTTGGTGTTATTTGAAAGGTTTGATTTAATGTAAACAACAATGTCCTTTGATTTTGATATTGATATTGAAAGGTGCCATGCACAAGACGTTCCCTCGTGAGAAAGATACAGTTATTCTAATATGAATAGCCAGAACTGTCTTACTAATGTGGATAGGAATAAAAGTAATTTATATTTTCAGTACCCGTTTGTGTCCGTTTTTTTTCAGTGTTGATGATGCTTCCATTGGATGTTATGGCTGCCACTGATGTGCACTCTCTATCTCCATAATAGTGAAGGAGGCTACTATGGTTTAGTCAGTATCTTGTGACCCTAGAGAGTAAGGCTAGATATGTTATCACAGAGGCTGTTCAAATGAATAATAAATTAATAAATTAATGCCTTGATGATTAGCTGTCACATAAGCAATTAAAATGACTACAAATTATTCATTTTCAGAAAGGTATAGCAAAAAAGAGAGTGGGAATGTCTTATATTTGAGCTGAAAATGTTATGTACTTGTTATTTTCAGTATTGAAATATTCATATTGTATTACTGTTCATTCATAATGTTTTAGACACGTCACTCCTTAACTTCAATGGCTTAGTAATAGTCACAAAGATATTTCTAACAAAACTATGGAAAATACGCTTTGTTTTGTCTTCTTTGGAATTGTATTCTGGTCTTCAGATGAACTAGTCATTATTTGTTAGTATCATTGGTGTAAGGCTTAACTGCTCTGTGCTTTGGTCAAAGAAACAACAAAACTATATTTTCTGAACAAATTATTAATTGTGACTGGCATAGTCAAATCATCCTCACAACATTCTCCTTTCTGACAACCGCAGCAACACATACTTGACAGCTCAGGATCTCGAATCCCACAATGAATACGTCCCTGACACATCCTTAATGACAGTCATCTTGATGATAGTAAATGCATTATAATATCAGATCACGTCTGTGTCGCAATCATCACCTCCATTTCCTTTTAATTAAACGGCAAAGCTGACACCACATCTGTCAAAAAGGATGTGAGACTTTTTGAAATCGGTGTGTACCTCAACTTCACTTGCTAACTTGCTGCTCTCTTTCCATGAACAATAGATAGAGGAGGAAATGGTTTTGAAAGTTGCAAGCACTATCAATACTTGTCTGTCTCCTGTCGATGTCTTTCTTTCTCTCTTTCTTTCTCTCCATTTCGTCCTCTTGCTCGCTCTCCATCTCTCTCTCCTCTCTCTTCTACTTGGAAGTCAGTGTAATGAGAAGCCTGTGTGAGGGAAGGAGGGTGTCTGACTGACTGTCCACAGAGCACCAGTTGTCTGCGGAAGAAGTGAACATTTACTGCAAATGAGACGACGCCAGTAAATTCATTTTTATTCCGATTACTGTCATCATACATTGCCGCTTCCCTTGTAAACATTTGGCCCCAGCCTTTGTGACGAGGTGCCATTATTTGCCAGATTAGGTTATTAAGCTATTAACACGTCAAGTACGGAAGCAAACAATGCGCGGCTACACTTAAACAAGGAGAGGAGAATGGAGGAGGTGTCACTGACTTGACATATGAAGGCAGTTAATAGCTACAGTGCTGAGGACTGAGGAGTAAAATTAAATAGACAGCTTTCAGAGGGAAACGGAGAGAGCTATCGCAAGTGCTCTGCAGTGACAGAGCTGTTTCGTTTAACAGGGTGATTATTTCCTGAGCTGAGATAACACCTTTTCTGTACCAAGACAATAAGAAACATATTTCATCTTTGCGTGTATGTTTATTGCAGCATGTATTAAGATGTTATTGGCATCACTATTAAAGTGGGGACAGCTTTCATTTTTAATACGTTGCCAACAGAGCAGACTGTATTTAATGGAACACTTAAAATGAAACAGGCATTGTAGATATCCATCATAGCATTCTGACCCATTGTTTAACTAGTCTTAAAATAAATAGGACATTTTAGACATCCATGTCATGTGCTTATTTTGACATTACTGGGAAAATCTGTTTTGTTTTGTTCACCAGATATTAAATAAAACTTGTCTACATCATGAAATAAACAGAAGTCCCTAAGGTCACATGAAGGGACAGTGTACATGGACAGCCACGTCAACGATTTCCAGTGGAAAATCCATGGTAACCTATTGAAATGGTTCAACTAAAGCCAAAATCAGGCACAACAACAGTTACTTGAGCCAGCAACCCAGTTCAGCCAACCCGACAGCTTAGCAGTCTTAACACACAATCCACCACTTATCATCATCGGCATCCAACACCATGCAGCACACTCGACCATGAAGAGGCTTGAGTTAAGCTGGTTAAAATAACACAAGACAATACAGGCACAACAGCTTCCGCTCTCCCTTTTGATGCCTGCTTAATTTGAACGGCACAATAGACTGCCCTACCAGAGGACCACGGAGCTCTGTCCATCTCCCTTCCACATCAGGGGCTGCTGGAGGAGACCGGGGCCCCCTGGTACTGTGTGGGCTTGGCTGATAAAGGCTTATTGCAGGGTCTTCCAGTCAGTCTGTGTCCCACTCCCCATAAGGGACACAGGACAGACATTAAGGCAGGCTGACACTAGAAATTGGAGAGAGGGCAGATAGAGAGAGAGACAAAAGAGAGAAAGAGGGCGAGAGAGAGAGTGAGAGAGAGAGAAGGTGAGAGAGGGAGAGATGGGGGCAGAGAGAGAGAGTTTGCAATGCATATGACACATTATATTGGTAGTTTACCATTTCATTTTTTCACTTTTCTTCTTGTTTTGGAGGGGTATGGTTGGCCTCATGGTATTAGACTTGCCTTTTAGGTGCTGACACATGACTGAGGTCCTATTACTGCCACCCTGTTAGCTATTGAGGCAACTGATACTCACGGACTGGTTCTGCAACTGTGAAACATTTTACCTTGGGCTCATCGAGGATCTGACATGACCTTTGAACCCGAGGAGCACAGCTGTCAAATTGTTCCCCCCGTCTTTCCCTTCAGAGACACACTGATTCCTCACAGGCCCCCACACACACCCCTGCACACATGCCAGATGCACGGACGGAGGCACGCGCACACACACAGTTCCCAAACTAGACCACAAGACCCAGAATACTGTAGATAGCAACAATTATATTTTGTGGTTTGTTGCCATTCATTTTACATTGGAGACATGCATTGATCCACTTTCCATCATCATTTCAAAAATAATGGTAGAAAACATTGGATGCAGTTTCATGAATAACCCCACAACCGAAAAAGTTGGAGGAGGAGAACAAGGGACTGATAATATTAGATATTAGACATACAAGCCCTGTGTTGGTGATGTCAAAACATATTCTGATTTTACATGGAATACATTGTTTTGAAATAATTGTTCTTAATCCTTCATATTCAAATCTAAATTTGCATGGTTACTCTATATCTTGTCAGGCAGTTCGCTACAGCCAAGCTTCCATTGATTTAGAAAAGAACCCATGCAATGACTGTAACTGCAGCACCACCAACTGGCCAAATGATGTCTCACCATTACAAACTAACTTACTTTTATCTCTTATGCTATTCACTAAAAGATTACTCAAATGTATTCCATTCCCATTTCTACATCTAAACAGTCTTAATATATTATTAGTGTGATCTTAAAAACAACAAGAAGGGAACAAATATGTTTTCCCCCACCTCCAACCCCCTCAGAGTGGTTGACTTCATGGTATCCATCATCATGCATCTTTAATGACGTCAGGCCAGGGTAAAATCACTGTAGTGGCCCCGGGCTAAAACCAGCTAAAATGAGGTGCCCCGTCCCATGTGGAGGGAGGCGCACACACACACACACACACCAGCTGAGAGGGAGAGAACATCATACCCACCGATCGCTGGGGCTGTAGCAGCCTGGCGGCCACTCACTGGTTTTAATGGATACGTTTGTACCCCAAAAACTCTGGGTTGGATCGTGGTGGGCTCTGCTGAGAAGCGGAGAGACGGAGGGGTGGCAGACGATAGATGCCTTGATTTATGGGTCCTTCTGCCTGACTGGGGAAAGGACAAGCTCCCACCCAATTTGGTTTCAATGTAAAAGGCCTATAGAGAATTATCCAACAGCCCTGAAAAAGTAGAGAAACATTCCTCCGCTCCGCCCCCATTCAAAACAGGTGAACTTTAGCAAGAAAATAACACAATGTGCTTTTGTCTATCTAAGTACTTACTGCAAGGTACAGTTTATCGTTTCTTTTGACATTGTCTCTGTCTCTTTTCAAAGTTTGCATAATCAAGTATTATAGTATTTATTCCCATTGGTGAATGGATAGAAGTGTAGATGACCTTAATACCATTTGCTCAAATATACACCAGTGGACATTCAATACACAGCTATATTAAGTACAGCTCTGTGGCAAAACATGTTTTATGATGCACAGAGCAAAACAAAAGAAACAAGCAATAAAATATGTCCCATATTCCCAGCCTCTCTCCTGTAAAACTATACGATAGTTAGAGTGTGGCTTGGAAACATCTTTCATTTGCAGAACCCCCAGCCTTGACCCCAGGGGTCAAAGTCAGTCAGGCTCTTCCTGTCTGTGGCTTTTCCCAGGATCCCCTGCCTGTCGACGTGTCAGCACCTCTCCTGTCTCCTCACCAACTCAGGATGTTGCTTTTGCCTTCCAAGAGTTTCCTGAAACTCGAGAAAAAAATATCTGTTTCCATGCATAGGTCAGCTTATGTTAAAAAAGAAATACTGTGAAATGTTACGTTATTTTATTTTTTCACTCACGTTAGAAACGTACGTTGTGCAGTACTACGCTCTGACTCGTTCCTATTTGTGGAAACGAGGATGCGGGAACCTTAGGGACCATAGCTGAACAAAAAGAACTATTCCTACATTGGGCGTTTACAAGATCCACCCACCTCCTGTTCAATAGAATTCAGAAATAATGTTTCAGCCGCCCATTCAAAACAACTCCGGCTCACAATTTTACCTCCAGTTTCTAGTCTAGACATTATACAATAAGTACTAACACTGAAGGCTTTGAACGACTACAGTGAGCATATTCCTACTTACTTTCACCCTCTTTAACTTACTTTACCATACAGTAAAGTAAGCTCTACAGGAATTAGAAGAAAATGTGCTGAAATCCAATTCAGGTTTTCCAATGCTCGCCAGCCAGATAATGAAGCAGAACATTAAAATGGGGTCATGTTCCTAATGGTCACATTAGAGGGCAGGATGGACCATTAAGGATGACGCTGCTAAAATAGCAGAGAGTGTTTGTACGGAGGTGAGTGGAAATGGGGCACATCATTAAACACTATGCAGGTGCCTCTCCAGGTACACAGGAAGAATGAGTGCCGATGACAAGGTCGCACTCGCGGCTACACGTGTCCTGATTACTTTGCCTCATAATCACCTCAGTAGCCTACCCTTAACAATGGTCTTTATACCATTCTAATATAAGCATGCCTCATTCTGGTGATCCTCTCAATTTCATTTAGGGAGTAATTCAATTCACGGTGGAAAATAAACAATTACTCCAAAAACATAAAGCAGTTTCTTATAGCTGTTCTTTTGAAAATATTTTTACCCTAGCCTCTATTCCCTTGTTGGACAGCCCAAAGAGTGTATGCGTATTAATGGAAGGCCTGTCATTTCACATTCATTAAAAGTGAAGCTCCAAAATTAATAATGTAAAAATATGGGTTTTAATTAGTCTTCTATTCTGCCCAATGTACTTAAATTGGATCATCCACTCCCTAATGCCCTTTCACTTAATAAAGAATTAGCCTGTGATGTTTGGAGCTTGACAGGTAGGAAATCGCTGCGGTTAAACTAAGGATATATCAGTTTATAAGTCATTTGCAGCTTAGTACATTTGACAGGAGGGAAGGTCTCAGGTTTGGATTCCGTGCATGGGATCCTATTTAATGCACTTCTATTATGTCATGCCATGCCATTGCTTTGTGTAGCTCACATCTCACATACAATTAATTGGATTAATCCAATTTGACTGGATGTCTGGTTCACTGTAAATAGTATGTTCTGTGAGCATAGTGGATTCATGATAAGTGCACATTGGATAAGTGCTGCTAAAGTGATGTGCAGTTCACGTAACATCTTACTTTCTTGTCTGCATGGTATGGCTCGGTGCGCACTTTCACGGCAGTCACAGAAGGTAACAAATATCTGGAGAAAGCATTAATTTATGCATGGATTAGCGTAGCTTGATTGCATACTTTACTATGTATTAAGCTAAGGGCACGGGTCTGTCTACACCTTAGAGTCTATTAGACAAAGGTTTGAGTTGAAAACATATGGCGTCTATGAATGATCCTATACACGCTACGACCGTTGTGTTGTTTGTGTGTGTTTGAGCAGGCGACAACGTTGTGCTATAGGCAGGCAATGAGCCCAGACAGCTCCTTGCCTTCTCTCACTCTCCCCCTCGCGTGGGACAGGCACAGCTGTCAGATCAAAATCAATCGCATTTTAAAGGACGTGCGAGCTAAATATTTCATTCTTGCCTTGGGAACCAATTAAGTGCTACACATGAAGTCAGAGGGACTGGTTGAGCCGGAGTCGTACTGGTACGTACCAGCTGCTCTGCGGCCTACACCCCCATGCAAATGTGTCAGTCGGAGCGTTCGGCTTCAATTACCTAGTGATGTTTTAAAAATGCACCAAAGCCAGACTGGCAGGCCGGAATTGGAGGGGATCCACCCCAGGTATGTTGTTTATTTTGTTGTTGTCTGTTCCTCTGGCTGTAACCCATTTGCTCTGATTGCAGATGTGAGGGTTTGTTGTGAGGAGGGGCCCGGGGCCTTCAAAGAGCCATGTGTCAGAGAACACACCACACCAGACTGGTAGGCTGTGACAACTTGCACCTATTCCTCAACCCACATGACCTCCACACACAGTTATTGAGAGTCCTCTACAGGTGATGCACTTTTATTAGGATTTTCTATAAGTCTTCTAATGAGTTTGATAATTGTATGCTTCATCAGCACATACTATGACACTCTTTAAAATATATTAGTACAATAATGACAGTTAAAGAAAAAAGGGAGCGTGTGTGAGACAGAGAAAGAGAGAGAGATGGATAGAGAGAGAGGGAGCGAAAGCGAGAGAAAGAGAAGGTATGATTGATAACGGTGCTGACAGAGGCCCTCTGGCCATGCTCTCTGTGGCAGAATGGGGAGACAGGGCCTCCCTGCGTGAGACTGAGAGGCCCCTCTCCTCTGTCCCAGCACACACTCCACATCTGGTGGGATCGCCCACACTAGGTCAGGGGTCAAGGCACCATGGGGCTACCCCAGAACTCACACCCAAGGACTCACACCACAGGAAACTTGGAAAACACAAGAGCTCCTGGATCTATGAATGAATCTAGATCTATTGTGTATAGGCCCAATTAACCTCAATATATTTATCTTTGTACGGTAACGGATCTCAGGCATTCAGAAATCATGTTATATTTTAGTAAATTAAACACATTGACAATTTTTATCATCATACTAAATGGAAACAAAGTCTAAGTTTGCAGGGGTGCTTGTTTGTGGTGCATTGGTGGATGTGTGTGCATGTAGCTGTGTGTACAGTATGTGTGTTCCTGCATGCGTACAAGTAGAAAGCACTGATGAATTAGACATAAATGATGAAGTAGCTCAGGGACTGATTTGTGAGAGCAAGAGCACCCATCAACAGGGAACACTAATACTTTTGAATGCTATGCCGTTTGATGTTGATCAAGTTCAACTTGGTTGACAGGGCTGAGAAGACTGTGGGGAGCTGAGACCATACCAGAGAGCACACTCAGACAGGTGAAAGAAGAGAGGGACAATAACACACTCTCTCTCACACACACACACTCACACACACACACACACACACACACACAAACACACACACACACACACACACACACACACACACACACACACACACACACACACACACACACAGACACACTGGTAAACCGGATAAATCTCTCCACTGCCCAAATGCTATTTAACATTAAATCTTGGTTTATTGGATTTTACCTTCTGATAACATGTTGAGATGTTATGCTCCATAGACATTTTTCTGAAACCTTCCTTGAATAATGACTTATATGGTGAACAACTCTGACTGACTGGTGCATGCTATTCTATGTAAGCATGCATAATAGTATTCATGGTATTCTATTGTAATTTAGTTGCATGGGAGGCAGATCATTTGATGCTGTCACCATTTAACCAGAGAGAGGGTTGGGGTGCCCACACCTCCTTCCTTAGCCCATGTGGGCTGAGTTAGGGTGGGTTTGTGGAGACTGGAGACCATGGCCTCATTATGAAGGAGATAAAGACTGTTAAGGCTGTTTGGTCTTGGGCCGGGTCCAGCCCCTATGGTGAAACACACCTGCTCCCCTCTTTAAAGAGCCCTGCTCCAGTTTAGCTCTTGGCCACAGACGGGTAATGACCTATCCAGGGGGCCGTAACGCCCGCTTCGTTTAGCCTGTCGTTAAGACCCAGAGTCAGCAACATACTGCAGCACAGCACCCTGCCAACAAGACAGTACACCACGTCCTTGCCAAAAATCTAATATCCAAACCTATTCTGTTAGACGAATATGGGTGCTAACTACATTGTATGATGGTGATGTACTAAGTGTTTAATATCTGTCTCCTATTGGAGTGAAATCAATTATTGATAAGCCCCGTTTATACCTGGTTCTAACTTGCGTCCTTTGTCCTGATCTTGTACACATTCTGATTGTGCCCACATTTTTAGACAGGTGTAGACAATGAAAAGACACATTATGATCTGATTGTGATCAGATCATCCTGCCCACCGCGTTGTGTCTGGATATCTTACAAGTGTAGACAGATTGACAGAGAAACCACTTAAATCATCATTATTCTGCCCTCTAAAATCATTGACAGCTGGCACCATTGACTGATTACATCAATATATATCTTACAATAAATAAATATTATTTTGAAAGAATAGCTGTGAAATGATTTACATAAAGGAAGGGACCAGGAAATCTGGTCACAATGCAGACACAGTGGACGGATAACAGACACATTTTAATACCATGTGTAGACACATTTCTGGAAATGTGGGCACAATCAGAATTTAGACCAGATCAGGACAAAGGACCCATGTCAGCACCATGTATAAACAGGGCTAGAGATGGGTTGTTAGGTGTGTCTCTATTAATGTAATTGATGTGTAACAACACTTTAATACATACAAATGTCAGACATTGCTAAACAGTATACTATGTGTGTGAGTGCAAGACTAGGAAAACATTCAAGTATACGTGCATATCGACACTGTAATTAGAGAACAGAAAGCTGCAGCTTGACACTGCTTGGTTTTCCATTGTCGTTCGGTCTTTGTTGTTCCACGCAAGAAGCAAAAAAGATTTCCCAGTTTCCCAGTTATGTTTTCATCAAAGCTTTTCTTTGGCACTTCAGAGCAGAGTCAGTATGGAAATGTGTTGTGCTGCCTGGAAAGCTGTCAAAAAGCTCCCAACTTGGATGAGAGACCACAGTAATTCAACTGGGCTTCTGTCTTCTGCGTGTTCAGGTCTCCTCATCATTCAGCTTTGCAGGGTAATAGCGTCTTGCTCTGTTTTATCTGTCAGCTCACAGGAAACTATAGTTTTTTAGCCCTGTATATCACATGCCAGCATCAAAGGTAGCCGTCAAAAAAATAAAATAACTTGCAAACACTCCCAGTAAGGCGAAAATTGAATCTCTTTACGTCTAGGGTGATGTGTGTATTGAGAATAGATTTGCTGGTTGGCATCTATGTGTTTGTTCTCGAGTAAACAGCACGGCTTGTTTGGGTGTAACTGTCAGGTTTCTGTGTGTGTCCTGTGTGAAAATGGGTTTGTTCACAAAGTGGGAGTTAGAAAAAAAACACCAACACAAATTCACTCACACTGTCTGATCAATGGGGATTTAAGTTACCAGTGACAACTGCATAAGTGGAGTCAGGAAAGATGCACCGCTGGCATAACAGCAACGCCCGCCACATATTCCATGAGCAAGTTTTGGGATGTTTTTTTCTTTTTTTGCACCAACTGAATGTCACAAAAAGTATTTTACAAACAAGAACATGGATTTGGGCCAGTAAGTTTGTTTTGAGTGTGATTAATCTTAAAATGGTAAGTTATTCTCCAAGCCCCTCCCACAACTTTCTCCTAACCCTCCCACCCCACCCCCTCTGCTGTATGTGTTCTTATGGAACTACTGCGCCCTTGGGTGGTGTATGCAAGGTGTGGTGTATGCAAGGTGTATGCGAGCATAATGGTTGTGTGTGTGTGTGTGTGTGTGTGTGTGTGTGTGTGTGTGTGTGTGTGTGTGTGTGTGTGTGTGTGTGTGTGGAAGGGCTATTCAGAAGGTGTGGGTAGAGCAAATTAAAACTCACTGCAGGAAACGTGCGCTCTTGGCACTCCTGTTCCCCAGCAGCTGCACACACCCCGACCATCATCTGCCATTTTGACACATCCACAGGGCGTAGCAGGGGTGCCAACTTGACCCCCCACAGCTCCTAGAGTCTCCAGGCCCCTGCCTCCAGCCAAACAGGTGTGTGACATCATGCCGCTGGTTCCTCTTCGGGGGCCAAGGGAACAGGCGGAGGGAAAGAAAGGAGGTTAGGCCTTTACCTGACAAGCTCATTGATAACGTTTGGGAGCAGAGCCCTTAAGTCGGTGGCAAATTGCCTGTGATGTCCCCTGCAGATCGCTGGCCAGAGTCAGGTGCGGGGCGCTAAATGGACTCATTAGTTATGATTTTATGGAGTTAGCAGGAAGTTTCACACTCTATAATAAATAGAGCATGTTACTGTAAAGCCAGAGGGCTCTATGAGGCTGGAGACGTTATCATTCTGTGAAGGGTTATTGTTGTCCAACTGTTGTTTGAAATCTAAACATTACAATTGGAGATAGGGATTCATGTATAGTGATATCGTTCAACCACAAAGTAGTTTTCTTTGTCTCTCTTAAATGATTGAATCAAGAATTTATCCAAAAGAAAAGAAAAGCATCGATATACAGATGTAGGATGTTAAGTTTATCACTCTTTTGTTGCTGACTTGCAAACTTGTAGTATATTCAAGGTTTTTAAAAGGCTAAAGTTAGTAATTTCCACTTTAAAATGTCAGACTTGATTTGCCTTACCCAAAAATTTATCAACCCCCACCAAAAAATGTATGAATTATAATCCACATAATAATTCACATTTCCTGTTGTTTTCCTGCTGTAGCAAACTGGCTCAAATTAAGATCCTACATCTGTAGCTACCTGTTTAGAATTCTGCGTCTGTCTCCAACACACTTCTTTACGTTACTTACTTCAGTCAAATCCCTAGACAGAGAGCGTAGCAGAGAAGAGGGTGGCTGTGAGTAGCCTGGGGGATCCTGAAGGCACCCGTCTGGGACCTGTTCATTATCACTGGACAGACACACAGACACAGAGACACACAGACAAACACAGTCAGCGTGGTGGTACAGTTGTACAGCCTCTCTCCCCCGGCTGCCCCAGCCCCAGTCATCACCCCAAGGCTACCTCTTAAGATGATCCCACTGGTTCGGTCTCTCTTCCTGGGTGAGAACCTCACATGTCGTCAGGTGTCTCTAGAGCGTGTTGAATGAGACCTGGATGTTGATGAGATGTTTCAAGTTTTAATGTCACATGCACAAGTACAGTGAAATGCCTTTTTTGCAAATTCAAAACCCAACAATAACAATGTATTACTAGAAGAAAGCACACGAGAAATAAGAATAAGAAATATGAAATACACAATAAAGTAAGTATGTAAGCATACTATTACATTTACATTTAAGTCATTTAGCAGACGCTCTTATACAGGGTCAGTTCCAATACCATATTTACAATGTGCAGGGATACTGGAGTGATGGAGGTAGACATGTATAGGGGTAAGGTGACTAGGCAACAGGATATAAGATAAACAGAGTAGCAGCAGCTTGTATGTGAGTGGGGGTGTTGAGTCAGTATAAATGTATGTGCCTATTATGTGTGAGTGAGCAAATGATGGAGTGAGTGTGTGTGAGTGTGTAGGGCCCTGTGTGTGTACATAGAGACAGTGCAAATACTGAAATAAAAGGTCAATAAAGATACAAGGTAAACTCAGATAGTCTGTGTAGCTATTTTGTTCGTTATTTTTCAGTCATATTGTTTGGGCATAGACGCTGTTCAAGAGCCTGTTGGTGTCAGACTTGATGCACCGGTACCTCTTGCTGTGCGGCAGCAGAGAAAATAGTCTATGGCTTGGGTGGTTGGAGTCTTTGATGATTTTCCAGGCCTTCTTTTCACACCGCCTGATATGGGTCCTGGATGGCAGGGAGCTCGGCCCAGTGATGTGCTGGGCTGTCCGCACAACCCTGTGAAGTGCCATGTAATCGAGGGCGGTGCTATTGCCATACCAAGTGGTGATGCAGCAAGTCAACATGCTCTCAATGGTGCAGCTGTAGAACCTTTTCAGGATTTGAGGGCCCATGCCAAACTTTTTGAACCTCTTGAGGGGGAAGAGGCACTGTCGCACCTTTTTCACGACTGTGCGTGTGTGTTTGGACCATTTTAAGTCGTTTCCTGTAGTCCATGATCAGCTCCTTGGTCTTGCTGACGTTGAGGGAGTGGTAGTTGCTTCGGCACCACACTGTCAGGTCACTGACCTCCTCCCTGTAGGCTGACTCATCGTCGCCAGTGATCAGGCCTACCACTGTCGTGTTGTCACTGAACTTGGTGTTAATGATGGTGTTGGAGTCATGCGTGGCCACACAGTTGTGGGTGAACAGGGAGTACAGGAGGGGACTAAGCACCCCTGTGGGGCCCTCGTGTTAAGGGTCAGCGTGGTGGAGGTGATGTTGCCTACCCTCACCACCTGGGGTCGGCTCGTCAGGAAGTCTAGGATCCAGTTGCAGAGGGAGGCGTTCAGACCCAGAGTCCTACAGTATACTTGGAGAGGATAATGGTGTTGAACGCTGAGCTGTAGTCAATGAACAGCATTCTCACATACAGTGGGGAAAAAAAGTATTTAGTCAGCCACCAATTGTGCAAGTTCTCCCACTTAAAAAGATGAGAGAGGCCTGTAATTTTCATCATAGGTACACGTCAACTATGACAGACAAATTGAGAAAAAAAAATCCAGAAAATCACATTGTAGGATTTTTTATGAATTTATTTGTAAATTATGGTGGAAAATAAGTATTTGGTCACCTACAAACAAGCAAGATTTCTGGCTCTCACAGACCTGTAACTTCTTCTTTAAGAGGCTCCTCTGTCCTCCACTCGTTACCTGTATTAATGGCACCTGTTTTAACTTGTTATCAGTATAAAAGACACCTGTCCACAACCTCAAACAGTCACACTCCAAACTCCACTATGGCCAAGACCAAAGAGCTGTCAAAGGACACCAGAAACAAAATTGTAGACCTGCACCAGGCTGGGAAGACTGAATCTGCAATAGGTAAGCAGCTTGGTTTGAAGAAATCAACTGTGGGAGCAATTATTAGGAAATGGAAGACATACAAGACCACTGATAATCTCCCTCGATCTGGGGCTCCACGCAAGATCTCACCCCGTGGGGTCAAAACGATCACAAGAACGGTGAGCAAAAATCCCAGAACCACACGGGGGGGACCTAGTGAATGACCTGCAGAGAGCTGGGACCAAAGTAACAAAGCCTACCATCAGTAACACACTATGCCGCCAGGGACTCAAATCCTGGAGTGCCAGACGTGTCCCCCTGCTTAAGCCAGTACATGTCCAGGCCCGTCTGACATTTGCTAGAGTGCATTTGGATGATCCAGAAGAGGATTGGGAGAATGTCATATGGTCAGATGAAACCAAAATATAACTTTTTGGTAAAAACTCAACTCGTCGTGTTTGGAGGACAAAGAATGCTGAGTTGCATCCAAAGAACACCATACCTACTGTGAAGCATGGGGGTGGAAACATCATGCTTTGGGGCTGTTTTTCTGCAAAGGGACCAGGACGACTGATCCGTGTAAAGGAAAGAATGAATGGGGCCATGTATCGTGAGATTTTGAGTGAAAACCTCCTTCCATCAGCAAGGGCATTGAAGATGAAACGTGGCTGGGTCTTTCAGCATGACAATGATCCCAAACACACCGCCCGGGCAATGAAGGAGGGGCTTTGTAAGAAGCATTTCAAGGTCCTGGAGTGGCCTAGCCAGTCTCCAGATCTCAACCCCATAGAAAATCTTTGGAGGGAGTTGAAATTCTGTGTTGCCCAGCGACAGCCCCAAAACATCACTGCTCTAGAGGAGATCTGCATGGAGGAATGGGCCAAAATACCAGCAACAGTGTGTGAAAACCTTGTGAAGACTTACAGAAAACATTTGACCTGTGTCATTGCCAACAAAGGGTATATAACAAACTATTGAGAAACTTTTGCTATTGACCAAATACTTATTTTCCACCATAATTTAAAAATAAATTCATTAAATATCCTACAATGTGATTTTCTGGAATTTTTTTTCTCATTTTGTCTGTCATAGTTGACGTGTACCTATGATGAAAATTACAGGCCTCTCTCATCTTTTGAAGTGGGAGAACATGCACAATTGGTGGCTGACTTAATACTTTTTTTCCCCACTGTAGGTATTCCTCTTATGTAGATGGGTGAGGGCAGTGTGGAGAGCAATTGAGATTGCGTCATCTATGGATATGTTGGGGCGGTATGCAAATTGGAGTGGGTCTAGGGTGTCTGGATGAAGGGGAGGGGAGAAGGCGGGGGTATCGGAGGGGAGGTTGGAGAGGGCTCTCTCAACACACTGAGAGGAAGTGTTTCTTGTCAAGAATCCGCAAGGAACAAATTATGAAGGTAGAATATAACTTATCCACACAGGCTGCTGAGGGGAGGACAGCTCATAATAATGGCTGGAATGGAGCAAATGGAATGGCATCAAACACCTGGAAACCATGTGTTTGATGTATTTGATGCCATTCCACCAATTCCGCTCCAGCCATTATCACGAGCCCGTCCTCCCTAATTAAGGTGCCACCAACCTCCTGGGATCCACATAGACCTACTGTTGAGTCAAATGGAGAGCTACAGTGTATTGAAGCTAACAATGACGATTACCAGTGACTAAATTCACAGGCTCTATAAACTCTCTCTTAGATCTATCTTATTGTTGAATCAATGATACAAAACACCTTTCAAAGGATATTGATGCCTTTATCAGGATTTTGATATGAATGTATTTCTAATAAAGCATGGCACATCATTGACTGATTGCTGTTAGTTGGTCTAAGCATGTACAGTAGCATCCTTTGATAGTGTTTCTGTGACTTCACAGACAGCTATTCCCTTGGCTACGCCTCAGGGTATTTCTCCCCCTGTTGCTGTTCAACAACACTTTCCAACCTGATAGGTTGCTACTGGAGCGGCAGTAACCTATGGGCGGCAAAGTACATTATGTCTATCTGGATATTCTTATAGTTGGCTGTGAGAGCTGGAGACAAACGTTTGGACAAACACTGCCTATTTCCAAATCTCCTATTTGTTCAGTGGTCCGTGGTTCACCAAGATATCTGGAAGCGAGGAGCAGGCCATTCCTGTGCTGTCACCAGTTTGGTTTGGTTACGGTTCTGAGCCACTGGGCTTGAGATATGCTGCATTCATATGTGTGTGTAAACAAACGTGAATGCAAGTCATTCATGTCCATGAAAGACCTGAAGAAAAGTTTGAGTTACTCAAGCAAGGAGGAGAACATCCTTGTCTCTGTGAATTCATTTGTTTATATTCTGTCTTCCCTGCTTCACCTGAAGGCTTGGTTGAAGTCCCCACCAGAAGTCCCCACCTGAAGGCTTCACCAGAAGTCCCCACAAGAATAATAAACAAACAAAATCCCCACAAGGTCAAATGCTATTTCTAGGGGGTTTAGGGTTAAGGTTAGAATTAGTGTTAGGGTTAGAATTAGGTTTAGGAGCTAGGGTTAGTTTTAGGGTTAGGGTTAGGAGCTAGGGTTAGGTTTAGGGTTAGGGTTAAGGTTAAGGTTAAGGTTAAGGTTAAGGTTAGGGTTATGGTTAGGGTTAAGGTTAAGGTTACGGTTAGGTTTAGGGTAAGGGGTTAGGGAAAGTAGGATTTTGAATGGGACTGAATTGTGTGTCCCCACAAGGTTAGTTATACAAGACTGTGTGTGTGTGTGTGTGTGTGTGTGTGTGAGAGAGAGAGTGTGTGTTTGTGTAGGGGTAGGATATGATTCATGGTGTGGTAGGGTTACCACCAGAGACGTCCATTGACCTACAGTCTGAGGGCTGTTGGACTGGAACCAGGGCCTTGTTCTGACAGAGCAAGCATTGCGTGAGCTGTGACGGATGGCGCCGGTCCGTTTGAGAGCCCCTGAGCAGGTGTGTGTCTTGCTCACATCTGCAGGGGAGCACAGTGAACCGAGACAAAATGGCAGACGCACTGGGCCCCATCCGTTACCTGTGCACTGAGACATACTAATGATTATGGATGCAAGCCTATTAACGGTCACATCTGTAAGGGAGCACAACAACCAGCACACTGGGAGTGAGTCAGCACTTTCAACTCCCCACTGGAAAATAAACATGCTGGTGTCAATGTGGGAAGAAGTTAAATCAAAATGGTGCCTCTGTCTTCTTCGCAGGGTCTAAGATTTGACCATTCTTCTAGCTTTCAGTATGGGTTAACGGGAGATATTCCTTCTCTGTGCTATAGAGTTCAGAAGTTAGCCAGTTTAACTTTATTATTGACAACTGGATTTGACCAAGTGGAGCAGACGTTAAGGACATTGAGGCAAAACAAGAAATTGCTGATAAAGCTTGACACAAAATGATCTAATGAATTCATCAGCTTAAAAGCAGCATTAAATATTCATTCTAAGAGTATAGGTAATAAATTAAATATTACTCATTGACTCACTATTTAAAAATGCATAATATGATTTGCATAGTTTTACTCCTGATAGGAAATAATAATGAGTGGTTGTCTTGTATCGTCTTTCATGACGGATGGTGCTCGTCTTTTTTTGTTCCTCCGTCCTCCCTCTCTCCTACTTGCTTCTCATTAAAGTTTTAAAGGAGGCTGTTTTAATTGTCAATCCTTTGACAGGTTGATAAACGCAACATGACAATTAAGTTCATGGGCACCGTTATGCATATTAATGAGGTCTTATTTGGGTGTCTATTGTTATTGAAGGAGCACACTTGGTGGAGCTAAATGTCAACCATTAACTTTTTCTCTGCTATGAACTTAATGTAATTAAGCCTGCTATTTTAAAACTGCCAGTGGAGACTCTAGAGATGAGAACTTTCAGTATTCACTCTATCAATGAGTAAAACCAATTCTATAACAAAATTACCCCAAGTCTGTCAAATTTCTATATAAGCCCAGCAAGAACATTAGGTATGAGGGAGAGGGGCCCGGAGTGAGAGAAAATAAAAGTAAGAGAGAGAGAGAGAGAGAGAGAGAGAGAGAGGGGAGAAATTATAAAGAGTGAGCAAGAGAGTTGTTGGAGAAACAGAGGGGGCAACAAGATTATCCAGCACACCTTGCACACGCTCATATCAAACCGGTACCCCCATCTGCCCGAGGCACAGTCCATCCCACATGTCACTCCACACATCCTCCTGTTCATGTTGAATAATTGACAGATCTGTTTTACATGCTCAGCATTTGCTAGGACATGGCAGTGTGACTCCGAATGGGGCATGACTGGCTCCACCAGGGCACTGGGTTGGCTGACTTCATTACAATGGAGGCGTACTAATACTCTATGGGGCTGAATTCAATCAAACTTGCACTGGGGAAAGATTGTTGTTACCGTGGAGTAAAGTACTCTTCTTAAGAAGAGTAATTTAAAAAATAAAGGTTATTTTGATTATGATTAAAATTCTTAGACAGGGCCCAGAGACAGAAAAACGTATTTTACTTATGAAGTGCAGGTTTGATTGTAAAAAGACAAGGAAAATCGTTTTTTGGGGGACATTTTAGCGTCATAGATTTAGCCGGTGGTAACTTGTGGAATAGACACCGGCTGGAATGCAGTTTTAACAAATCAGCATTCAGGATTAGACCCACCTATTGTATAATGTGTACTTATTACTGATTGTACAGAACTTTTTGGCTGTCTCACAACACAGACAGAATGTCCATGTATCGAAAAGGACAATGACTCCCCTGCTATCTGAAGGGGATGAGTGTGTTTGTGCCAGGACAATCTCTGAAGTCATATAAGCCATTACCAGTCTGTCAAGACAGGTCTCTTTCCACGCTCTCTTAATACCAGTTAGAAAGTTTAGTGGAGTCCTCGTGACATTAGTGCAGTAACAGTTTCAACAACTGGAATGCAACATTGGATAAGTCGTTTTTGGCATGCAACAAACAATACCACAATGCTAAGAAAATGGTGGTTTAATAAAAGATTAGACTTGTTTCAACTGCTTAGAGGGATAAAATGTGACCATTGTAATTGTGTGATAGAGGTAATTCATCTAAAATCCAAGCTTTGTTGTTATTACTGTAAAACCAAATAGCATAGTTATACCCTGGGAATATGGACTTTAGGATTGATATAGTACTAGATCTTTTTTTCCCCCTCAAGACAGCGAGGGAAGCCCTGACTGTTCATCTTTATCCTTTACCTTGACCTCTGAAGTGTGTCGCCACCACCCTAAGGGTTTGGCTCAGCCCAACCTTTCCCACAGCCCCCTGGGAATGATAATCTCAGTGTGGGGCGTTAACTACGGGCGCCAGACACAACACCATTAGACACAACCCTACTGCTGCTCATTAGGACCCCGATCGATAGAGGCGACCTAAGAGATCGCCACCGCTGCAAAACCACCAGCCAGCTATATCACTCTTCACAGTTATTATTGTAAACAGGAGTGTCCAAGACTTAGGGCTGTCCTCCTCTCCCTATGGCTGTAAATGGGGAAGGTTGGCCTGAGTAAGTGAATGACTGTAGCTACCTTAATGAGAATATATACTACTCTTTTGCATTATGGTCTGCAAAAGTGTATTGTCTGAAGTTGGTGCCCTGCAATAAAACATGTAAATAATAAGTGAGTGTTCTGGTCTCCTGTCTTGTTTATGGGGTTGGTATGACACATCGCTAGGAAAAGAGAAAACTAGGCTGGGATTTAATGTGGTCACACATTGTGGACAATGCGCCATTTAAAGGTAATTTCCGATTGAGCCAAAATATGCATTGTTTACCATGTCTGTGAACACCGGAACATTGCTTTTAAGCAGCATTGCCGACAGCGTTATATGGATTGAATCCTGGCCCTTGTGAGAGTGCCTAGTACAGTATAGTCTAATAATCCCAGGGAATATATTTGGGTTGATGGATTTCACATGCCATGAACAAAGTGGTTGTAAAATTGTCATTGGAGATAAAAAAAAAAGTGACTTGTCAATAAAGAAGCGGTCAGATGACGCAGATGCTAAGCTAAAGGACTGTTTTGCTAGCACAGACTGGAATATGTTCCGGGATTCTTCCGATGGCATTGAGGAGTACACCACATCAGTCACTGGCTTCATCAATAAGTGCATCGATGACGTCGTCCCCACAGTGACCGTATGTACATACCCCAACCAGAAGCCATGGATTACAGGCAACATCCGTTCTGAGCTAAAGGGTAGAGCTGCCGCTTTCAAGGAGCGGGACTCGAACCCGGACGCTTATAAGAAATCCTGCTATGCCCTCTGATGAACCATCAAACAGGCAAAGCATCAATACAGGACTAAGATTGAATTGCACTACACCGGTTTCGACGCTATTACAGACTACAAAAGGAAGCACAGCCGCGAGCTGCCCAGTGACACGAGCCTACCAGACGAGCTAAATTACTTCTATGCTCGCTTCGAGGCAAGCAACACTGAAGCATGCATGAGAGAATCAGCTGAGTGTGCAAGTGTGTGCAAAGCTGTCATCAAGGCATCTTTGCACAAAATATATTTTTATTTGTTTAACACTTTTTTGGTTACTACATGATTCCATATGTGTTATTTCATAGTTTTGATGTCTTCACTATTAATCTACAATGTAGAAAATAATACAAATAAAGAAAAACCCTGGAATGAGTAGATGTGTCCAAACTTTTAACTGGTACTGTACATATTACCTCAATTACCTCGACTAACCTGTGTCCCCGCACACTGACTCTGTACCAGTACCCCCTGTATATAGCCTCGCTACTGTTATTTTACTGCTGCTCTTTAATTTTTTAAAATATTTTTAATTTTTTTAATCTATTTTTTACTTAACGTTTATTTTTCTTAAAACTGCATTGTTGGTTAAGGGCTATTTTGATTTGATTTCCAATGGTAGCATCAAATGCTCTGAGAGACCGGTCCACAAGGTGCCAGTAAGAAGAAAATGAACTAGCTAGTAGCTTTATAAAATAATAATTATAGGATCTGTTTTGTATTAATTTCTCTATTTATTTTCTTTAACTGAGAACTGTGGACCTGTTACTCACAGGAAGTAGTAGATCAAATAAGCTGATCCTGTATTCAGCAGAGAGGTGAATCATATTGAGGCAGAACTGTGAAACTAAGAAAAAGGGGAGATGTATTGATTTTTGGTGGAGCCAGGGAAAGAAAAGAGAGGGAATAAAGAAGTGCTCTTTGGCCGAGGTGTCCAAATGATGTCCAGTGGGAGCTGTTTAATGGTGGTGGAGGGGTGAGGGGTGGATAAGGGGGTTCTGTGGGGGTGACGAGGCAGGTGCCTACCCTGACTAAGGCATGGAACTGCCCTCAGGCTAGGGCTAATGGTATTGGCTGAGCTTACTATAAGCAGCTCTCTCCTAATGGCCAACTATGAGTGTGCCACAGGACAGACAGGTATTGATTGGTTCAAATGCTCTTGAGTTGACAACAGCGAAAGTGAAAACCTTTCAGGCATATATAAACTCCCAGCAAATTATGTCATGGCAAGTTAATTAAAAACAAGAGCTTAGAGTACATACACTCATTCAAAGTGCATATAATCTTTCATCTCTCTCACACACACACATACAAACACGTGTACACGCACACACCATACACATTCTCTCTATCCTGAATTAATTAACCTCTACTTTTTCACACTGACATCCTAGGTTACCAAGCTATCCTTGAAGAAGTTACATTTGCCATCTGTGAGAACCTTATGAAAACAAGCGCTCTAATGCAAATAATTAAGAAGCAAATTGTTTTTTTATTTTTATTTTATGAATGTGTATTCCTTTTATACTCAAACAGTTATGGACTGTTCCATATAATGTAGAGAGTTGGCATACCGTATCTCTTTGAAAAACGAGCAGTATTCAGGTAGGCTTGTATTGTACATGGAACAATAACATATATGTTTGCTTTGTAGCATTTTTTTTACCCCCACCCCCAAAAAATAATGCTGTGTACAAGCTTTTCTCTTATTCACAAGGGGCACTTTCCAGACTGCTTGAAGCGTCTGCTTTGATTGCATAATTCCCCAGAGAAGAACAACACAAAACACAAATACTGACTGAATTCAGACCTATAATATACTGAACCAATAACAAACCAGCTCTACTCTTCGAATCCATGGTTCCTAAAGAGAAGGAATTGGAAACTAAATTCTAACTTGAAAGCTTAGCTCATTCTGAAAGTACTGGAGAATAATCATGAGAGGTGATAGAAACTTTTTCCCCCCACAGAGAAGTGTATAGGCCATAGCCCAGACTGTATATGTTGCCTAATAGGATCAACATTGTGATACAAGCCAGTAGGACAAAAAGCTCCAATACTAGCTCACCTTCCTAATGTCACATCAAGAAATTTAGCAGATCAGAATATTGGGAATAGTTTGGTTTCTGGGAAACAAAACCACACTAATTTGTCTTGATGATGCAAGATGTGTTCATGTAGGATAAAATGTAAAAAAAAACGTCTTGAGACTAGCATGGTTTCATCTGAACTTTCTCTACTTTATGCTGGGAGTTGATATTCACTTAGAACTGAGTGGACTGGGGCACAATCAGACTGTGTTGTATGAATGTAGCTCACTAAAACGATTAGAAAGAAAACATTTGAAAGAAACTTCTGCATTCTAAGGATAAAGCTTTTCTCAAAGCAGCAGTTTGTTCTTTTCCATTAAATGCTCTTTCCCTGGCTGTTTGTAGCATACAGTGGAGTGCACTAGCTACATCGCTACTTTTTTCTTTACAGGGGCCCCTGGGCTCCCCAAGCAATAGGAGTAAATTAGACTGCACCTGTTCCAGCTCCAAGATAAGCCATCTCCAGGGGCTTTGCTCTGAGTAAAATGAAGTGAGTGAAGAATACACAGAATATCACAGCATTAACCCACCAAGGTGAAGTTGCCGCCACTCTGGGGAACGGGCTCGTTTTGCACAACACCCAGAGAAATAATATCATCCATAAAGTCCAAAGTCTGTTCTCAGAGCACAGCGAATAGAGCTGTGTTTAGTGTTCTGAGCAAGGCAGTCTGTTTTTCTTTCTATTGGCAAGCTGATGTTGTAACCTCTGATCTAGTGGTAACAGTATGGGTAATTTGAAACATGTTGGGACATAGAATCAACATACAACATCTCTAATGGTCAAATATTCATATAAAATAGCTCACATCTCTCATCTTTCTGTACTAATACAAAATATATTCAAATGTATTTCATTAGCTGTGCAAAGTCAACTAAGAAACGTGTCAGTGGATCTCCCCTTTTCTTCTCAGCAGCCTAGCTGCATGAGCTACCTCTAGAACTCCTTTCTTACAAGAAATAAAAGCTAGAACCCCAGTGTTCTATCTGAAGACCAATGGCCACAGATGGCTAATATACAAAAACACACTGTTGGTCCACACATAAAAGGAATGGATAATTAGAGGCCAGAATGTAATTCATCACTGCATACTGTATGTTTGATAATCCCATTCATTTTGTCTCTATATCCCCCTCCCTATTAGCCTCCCCCTCACCCTCACCCCAGCACGGTTTCCCCCTATCTTTGTTCCCCTATAACACATTATCATTATGTGGCTAATTGCATGGCTTGCCTTGAAGTCGGGTTGGAGACTCGTGATCTGGGGTTGAAACGTGGACAGGGATGCTGTCTTCCCTCACAGCTTGCCATATACTGCTAATTGCTGTGAAGTGACGGGCTAAAACATACTTAGGGGACATGGCATAGAGGCCAGCGTAGGTGGAAGAGTCTAGGGAGGAAGGTTTATGGCATGGGCCCAGTGTTAGATGTGGTGGGTCATGGGGATTGGTGTGCCCAAATTATCACGTAAATACTGTTACTGTTATGACCCACCTCTGACAAGATCTAAGCGTGGTTTGGCCCTGGCATGGGGGCAGCCACACAGGAAGTAAGGGTAATCAAGCCAGGCGCAGAGCTTCCCTGTAACAGTACAGGGACATTATCTCATCTCTGGTCCAAAGGCTGGCATCTCAAGATGAAAAGATGAAAGAGGTGGCAACAGGAGAAGGATATCTCTCAAAAGTATGAGGTCACCAGAATATACTGATGTTTCATTCAAAAAAACAGTTAATGTGATGATGATATCCCCCTTAATTCAGATGACATCATAAGTTCTACAGTACATTATTAACTTATACCCTCCAATGAGTCACAGCTTTTAATGGGCATTAGGAAATGAAAAGCTGCACACAGTGGTGACAAAGCCTCAAACACCTCACCTCATCTCATACCATCTATAGGAACTCTGGCACTACAGCTTGTTCTTAAAACTCATATTCCATTTGTCCAAAAGAGATTTCAAAATGAATTGTATTGTTATTTACAGTATATATCACAATTGTTTTGGATCAATTCCTTCCACATTCTGCATGTTTCATGCCTGATCTACAGTGCATTCGAAAAGTATTCAGACCTCTTGACATTTTCCTAATTTTGTAAGTAATACCTAAAATGTATGAAATTGTTTTTTTCCCCTCATCAATCTACACACAATACCCCATAATGACAAAGCAAAAACAGTTTTAAAAAATGGAAATATCACATTTACATAAGTATTCAGACCCTTTACTCAGTACTTTGTTGAATCACCTTTGGCAGCGATTACAGCCTCGAGTCTTCTTGGGTATGACGCTATAAGCTTGGCACACCTGTATTTGGGGAGTTTCTCCAAGTCTTCTCTGCAGATCCTCTCAAGCTCTGTCAGGTTGGATGGGGAGCGTAGCTGCACACCTATTTTCAGGTCTCTCCAGAGATGTTCGATCGGGTTCAAGTCCAGGCTCTGGCTGGGCCACTCAAGTACATTCAGAGACTTGTCCCGAAGCCACTTCTGCGTTGTCTTGGCTGTGTGCTTAGGGACGTTGTCCTTTTGGAAGGTGAACCTTTGCCCCAGTCTGAGGTCCTGAGCACTCTGGAGCAGGTTTTCATCAAGGATCTCTCTGTACTTTGCTCCGTTCATCTTTCCCTCGATCCTGACTCGTCTCCCAGTTCCTACCGCTGAAAAACATCCCCACAGCATGATGCTGCCACCACCATGCTTCACCGTAGGGATGGTGCTAGGTTTCCTCCAGATGTGACGTTTGGCATTCAGGCCAAAGAGTTCAATCTTGGTTTCATCAGACCAGAGAATCTTGTTTCTCATGGTCTGAGAGTCCTTTAGGTGCCTTTTGGCAAACTCCAAGCGGGCTGTCATGTGCCTTTTACTGAGTGGCTTCCGTCTGGCCACTCTACCATAAAGGCCTGATTGGTGGAGTGCTGCAGAGATGGTTTTCCTTCCTGAAGGATCTCCCATCTCCACAGAGGAACTCTGGAGCTCTGTAAGAGTGACCATCGGGTTCTTCTCTCCGGCCAGCTCTAGGAAGAGTCTTGTTGGTTCCAAACTTCTTCCATTTAAGAATGATGGAGTCCACTGTGTTCTTGGGGACCTTCAATGCTGCAGAAATGTTTTGGTACCCTTCCCCAGATCTGTGCCTCGACACAATCCTGTCTCGGAGCTCTACAGACATTTTCTTCGACCTCATGGTTTGGTTTTTTCTCTGACATGCACTGTCAACTGCGGGACCTTATATAGACAGGTGTGTTCCTTTCCAAATCATGTCCAATCAATTGAATTTACCACAGGTGGACTCCAATCAAGTTGTAGAAACATCTCAAGCATAATCAATGGAAACAGGATGCACCTGAGCTCAATTTCAAGTCTCATAGCAAAGGGTCTGAATACTTATGTAAATAAGGTATTTCTGTTTTTTATTTGTAATACATTTGCAAACATTTCAAAAAAACTGTTTTCACTTTGTCGTTATGGGGTACTGTGTGTAGATTGATGAGGGAAAAAAATAATGTAATACATTTTAGAATAAGGCTATAACGTAACAAAATGTGAAAAAGTCAAGGGGTCTGAATACTTTTCAAATGCACTGTATGTGCAAACAAAACAGTGCTAACATACAGTGAAAAACTACCACACATTAGGATGATTGTAAGAAACACACTGGTAAGATAATATTTCCAAAACACAGATTTCCTTGCCTTTAGCAGTGCCTTACTGGGGTACTTTGAGACATATCCTTCAGAACACAGCTGTATTCATTCATATTTTATACCTACTCCTTCTCCCAGTGTTTTAATGCTGTTCTGTGATCAACGGACAGAACTCGGTTATCAACAGAAAGGTTCCCTGCCAGCATAGGAGGATAAAGGAGCCTAGTAAGGCTATAACGTAACAAAATGTGAAAAAGTCAAGGGGTCTGAATACTTTTCGAATGCACTGTATGTGCAAACAAAACTGTGCTAACATACAGTGAAAAACTACCACACATTAGGATGATTGTAAGAAACACACTGGTAAGATAATATTTCCAAAACACAGATTTCCTTGCCTTTAGCAGTGCCTTACTGGGGTACTTTGAGACATATCCATCAGAACACAGCTGTATTCATTCATATTTCATACCTACTCCTTCTCCCAGTGCTTTAACGCTGTTCTGTGATCAAAGGACAGAACTTGGTTATCAACAGGAAGGTTCCCTGCCAGCATAGGAGGATAAAAGAGTCTAGTGTAATAACTGCCGTATACAGTAGCAAATTCCTCTTGTAGCAAACCTGTTGTTACAGTAACTAAGAAATTACAATGTGTATTTACAGTATGTATTTTATGTACTTTTGTTCAGCCTTGCAAATCATTTTGTGAAAACAGCAGCATGTGCCGCTCAAATGGATTGTAAGCGGAGTGCAACCCTACTTCAGCAATTAAAATACACTACATTGCCAAAAGTATGTGGACAACTGCTCGTTGAACATCTCATTCCAAAATCATGGGCATTAATATGGAGATGGTCCCCCACTTTGCTGCTATAACAGCCTCCACTCATCTGGGAAGGCTTTCCACTAGATGTTGGAACATTACTGCGGGGACTTGCTTCCATTCAGCCACAAGAACATTAGTGAGGTCGGGCACTGATGTTGGGCGATTAGGCCTGACTCGTAGCCGGCGTTCCTATTCATCCTAAAGGTGTTCGATGGGGTTGAGGTCAGGGCTATGTGCAGGCCAGTCAAGTTCATCTACACCGACCTCGCTTTGTGCACGGGGGCATTGTCATGCTGAAACAGGAAAGGGCCTTCCCCAAACTGTTGCCTCAAAGTTGGAAGCACAGAATCGTGAAACCATGAAAAACAGCCCCAGACCATTATTCCTCCTCCAACAAACTTTACAGTTGGCACTATGCATTGGGGCAGGTAGCGTTCTCCTGGCATCCATCAAACCCAGAATCGTCCATCAGACTGCCAGATGGTGTAGCGTGATTCATCACTCCAGAGAACACATTTCCACTGCTCCAGAGTCTAATGGTGGCGAGCTTTACACCACTCCAGCTGACGCTTGGCATTGCGCATGGTGATCTTAGGCTTGTGTGGGACTACTTGGCCATGGAAACCCATTTCATGAAGTTCCCGACGAACAGTTCTTGTGCTGATGTTGCTTCCAGAGGCAGTTTGGAACTCGGTAGTGAGTGTTGCAACTGAGGACCGCTCTAGGAGGGCAGACATTTTACGAACTGACTTGTTGGAAAGGTGGTATCCTATGATGGTGCCACGTTGAAAGTCACTAAGCTCTTCTGTAAGACCATTCTACTGCCAATGTTTGGCTTTGTGCTCGATTTTATACACCTGTCAGCAACAGGCGTGGCTGAAATAGCCGAATCCACTAATTTGAAGTGTGTCCACATACTTATGTATATATAGTGTTTATTCTTCATGTTTTCACCAACATATGCAACATGCATGTTGCAATCGGTTGAAGTGACAGCCGTTTTATTGAATTCTTTGTTTGATTGAGGAATGTTCAACTTGTATGATTGGGGTGCTGGATGAGGTATGGACCAGATTCATAATCGGACAGCTCAAGAGTGTCACCATGTGGGGACATGTGGATATGACAAAACATTAACATGAATATGTGGCATATTATGAAACCATCATCAACCATTGAGCAATTTTTGTTTTGGCATAATAACTACATTACATTGCAATGGTGCTTCGTTGTTCACAGTCCAAAGTATAACAATAACAATCATGATTGTCATTTTCTCAGCACCTTTGTCATAGTTGAAATGCCAAATAATATAGACTGTCTCATCAAATAGGCTAATGATTTCACAAAGTCCTCAGACCACCAAATAACCTTGTCATCCCAAGTTCCTTGATGGATATCCTGACTATGAGATGCTAAAATCCCTTTAAGTACCCTCTGAAGTATCGAAGACCTCCCTGGCATTTAAACTCTTTCTGAAGACTGACTTTGCTTCTCTCTATAGCCTGCGGGAACATAGTATCCTCCACCCACATGAAACTTCAATTGATATTCCGTCTCACAGTTACCTCATGGGGAATTCACCAAGCTGTTAATAATAAGAGACATAATAATAAGGCGTACAACTTTATCATACACTCAATCTTAACTGGTCTAAATGATGAATGTATGAAAATATAATTATTTATTTATCTTCAGTGCAAGTATATTGAGACAATATGTCATACTGTAGATAATCATCTAAACTGATATGGAAATTATGGATGTTTGTTGGATGTACTTGATTGACAGATACATTTCAATGAAATGCTTTATCCTTGGATGGATGGGTTTTGAGACTCTTTTTTCCTGAAGCTATTATCAAAATAAGTATTGTTTTGAAGATGAATAAATGGCACAAAGAATCAAAATGTATTGCCCTTCATAATAGTATTCCCTCCGATTGAAGACAAGTAACAATGGACCATTCTACCTTCCTGTCCTTTCCCTCTCAATGTGCCAATGGATGTGACCTCTAAAGCTAGAACAATGTCTAACCAACAAGCACTTGGCTTTCCGCCAACACCACTAAAGCCCAATAAGGTTGCTTTCATCTCTGTTGTTATATTTAAAGATGACATCCTAGCCTGCCGGCCTCTACCATTGTCTCCACCATGATTATTTGCCAATGTTGTTTAACTCCAGTTGCAAGTCTTTGATGTAAAGGTCACCACTCAATTGGAAAACAGTCATTAGAATGCGGTGGGTACTATTCACCAGTGTGCATAGGGGAGCAAACTCTGCCGAGCTGGTTAATCAAAAGTTAATTATATAATTTTCATGCAGATGAGGGCAACATTGAAATGAATCCCAACACTCCAATCATTACCACAAATAAATTAATTAATACATTCAAAATTCTATAAAATGTTCAGGGACTAAGAGGTTGTAAACAATATAAAGTTTAATTTGAGGTAAACAAAGTGAATATCCACCAGGGGGTCTGGGAAGGCGAAAGTGAGGTTAAATCAAAATTGGAAACATAGATACCAGCTGAAAATACAAATGCATTAAAAGATGTGCAATTAAACTGGAAAATAAAGTTATATTTTCAAACAAAAGATTGCAAGGGGGATTTAAAATGATGATGTTACAACTGGAACAACATACAATGAATGTGTGGGTAGACCTAAACATATTTTAACCCCATACATACCATTAATCTGCCTCTTGAACCAATTCTGTGTTACTTGAATGAAAAAGTATGAAACACTGCATTGATTAAATACAAAAATATATCAGCTAGAGAAACATAACCCTAGAATCACACAAGCAAAAGAGGCATAACTTCCATACAACTGTCAAAATCATAGATATGTTTAGTTGCAATAGTTCTCCAGCAACAAAAATTTGTAAAGTAAAATAAAATCCTTAAGTCTTTCCCCATTAATGAAAAGTATTGCACTATGCAAATTGAACCATGAATATTAATCTAACGATGTGAGGTATCACAAATTAAGAACCATTGTTCTGAAAGTGCAATGGAAAGTGGTTTAATTTCTATCTAATTCTATGTGCTTTTACTGTTCACCTTTTCCCAAAAGTACCAGTGGGTTGGGTTCATTGGTGTGCATCACAACCACGTGCTAACTGTGCAGGGTGTCCCTCGTGTCAGTACAGTTCATGAATCATGGGCCCCTAATGCACTACGCGATTAGTACGGTACCCTGTCTGTGGGGCTTTGCCAGAAAATTAGTTCTCTTTAAAACATATGCCCCTGCTAATTCCTTTCCTAGCCTGATATGCAATTCCAATTTTTATAATTAACAGCAATTTATTGAACGACATGAAAGTTAACACATTTTCTTTTTGTGATGCCTATGATCCTGGCAAAACTAGGAGAAAAATGTCAACCCTCATGACACTTCAGAGTTATTTTTAACTATGCAAAATTCAATTATTCAACAAGTGACATACTCTCACATAAATTTGAGGTGAAACAAATATCCTGGTATTGTGGATTTTCTCATTGAAATTATGCATGACTGACAAGCAATAACTATAATCTAATTACAAAAGGGACATAAACCACTGTTTCAAATCTAAGGACACCATAGATATTTTATAAATTGACTTAATCACCAGCTGTTGTCATGCTAAGATTGTTGTATCACAAGTTGATCATGCTTGTCGGTCATAGAAAACAAATGGTATGGTAATAATCCATTTATGGTCTGCCAACTCCACCTCAATAAAATTGGATAGGACACTAAAGCTCCTGTATTGTAAGGACGTTCAACAGACATACAAAGAGACTTATCTTTCAATCACTCTTTATTACAATTTGACAGGAGGTTAAAGTTTCATACTTCAAGTAAATAACATAAATCTAAATGTGATGTTAGTTGTAAATGGACAGAACTGTAGTTGAATGCTCCATCATTGATGTTGATAGTGATGCTGAATGTCTGCTTGATGTTGTCTTCTTGCTTCTTTTGTGAATAATGGTCTCAGTTCTTTATTTATGGGGCATCCATTTCTTCGATATCTAGGGAAATCAAAGTGTTAACTTCAGAAGTCTACTTTATGTTGCATAGGCCTGTATCTATATTGTACTGATGTGTCAGACATGAACAACATTGTCTCCATACATTTATAAGTATCACTTCTCTAAATTCAGGGAAGCTTTCCATTTGTCAGACAATACTCTCATCTTAAAATGTATTTCAGATACTTTGGTATATCGTTTACAACATATTTTACAAGGAGACATCAATTCAGTATCTTCAGACGAAACATAAATAATTGACCATTAGGAATACAATTAATACAATATCTAACCTAATAAATTAATATGAATACTTACTACATCATATGGTCTCAGTCTTTCTGAGACATGGGCGCTTGTCTCCTCGGGAAGAGCCACTTCACCTCCTGTGTCCATCATCTTGATGGCAATATGTAAGAGGAATTTGTAATGCTATTACCCATATACCCCTTATGCAACACCCTTACAGAGCTTAATTAGTAAATGTTACATTTAAATGTTCACAGGTTTTCAAGACACAGTAGATTTACTTAAAGGACAATTACATGTACAGTATGTACATGTAGACATAGTTACTTACAGTAGTTACAGGTAGAGGTAAATAGTACTTGCCCTGATGGTGGCCTCCAGCTCCCCAACACTTCTCTTCCCTCCAGGTAGCCACCCATACGACCAATGCTGAGAGAGAGTGACCTGAGCTACCAATACCAGCACCACCACCTGCACGACCGTTCTGCTGCTAAGATCCATTGGAGCTGGAAAGAAAGCTAGTCAAATACAAGCTACATTTTGTATTTTTACAACAAAGATGATTACCTATTGAATATGCACATAGTACAGTGTATATGAACTACCCACAAATGCACATTAGTTAACTATTTTAAATATGAATCACATACTGTCTCCGTTCTGTATATTCCTTCCTACAGTGTGGTGGGAATAATCATGGGTCCCTTTTATAGGGGTCGTTAAGACATGGAACAGTCTGAGTCATCATGATTATAATCCCTTCTCCACAGGTGTGACACACTAAGTGCCTAATGGACACTAAATGTCACCAACGGGACCTGCTTAGTGCATAAGCTTCAAACTGCATTCGATGGAAACAAACATATTTGTAATGTGTTAAGAGGTGAAGTAAGTGTACATATTCTAAAATATGTTGTAAATGAAACAATTTCTGCAGGTCAACAAAAAAGTGACTTTGATACCCATGTTTTGTATCTTTTACAAATATTCAGAAATGAATGGCAAATTAGTTTATTTTCAATGCATTTATTGCGACCAGCATTTACAAATAAAATGTCAACTTCATACAGACTTATGACAAGAGATATACAGGAACAAGATGCTTGAGCACTACATTAGGCCTCAATTTCATACTCTGTACATAAGACTGATTTTAAATGTTCTGTATGAAGACCCTTATATGATTACATAATCCTTACACTTGTATAATCCTTACATAATCCTTACACATAATCATTACACCTAACAGGCTATGAATCCATAAATGTACCTTTGGCATGAAAAGGATAGCCCTGTAGAGTATCTTAACACTTAATAACTGGGTAACCAGGTAATTTGAATTTAAATTCTATTAATTTGTATTTATGATCATTGCTAAAATATAGATTTCACAGTAAACTACAGTACATTGAAATTCAAGAATCAATAACTTTCATGAATCAATTGCTATTATCAATAACCCAGTTATTTAGTGATATGAGAGCACTGTGGCTATAAAGTCCTTACCAAGCGGAAATTGCTGCCCGTCTCTAAATTACACTTTTCTAGTTGAGAACTCTATATATTCAATATACATTTTTTGGGTGGGGTATATTGGTATTATAATCCTTTGCCTTAATCCCGATCATGTTTATGTTTTATACACTATACGGACATAATGAAAATCAACATATTTTATTGAAATCTTCTCCCTTAGTCTTGAGGTTAGTCTTGAAAAACATAAAACAATCTGCTGCCTTAGCTATGTATGTTTGAAGTTGAAGTCACTTGGTGACAATTTTAACTTGATCTTTGTATGGCACTGCTTCATTCAAACATGCAAATTCTGAAATGGTAGGTCCTATACAGTTTAAGAAAAGTTGTAAAAAAGTTATTACAACCGTATACATATGAACAGCCATTTGTTAGTGAGGTTAGATGGAAATTGCTGTTTGAAAAAGACGGCAATTCAAAGTTGTCCAAATTGATTATTTTCCATTGGATACTCAATATTCTGTTAATATGAGGAAACAGACAACATACACAGCAAATACTGAATGTTAATTTGTTAGGTCACTTTCACTTGTAAGGTCAGTTATACAATGACAAACTCATGACAGGTTGTGTATTTTTACAACAGCAGGTTTTTTTTTGTAAAATCTGTGGAGTTCTACAGTATGTGCCATGGCTACAGTTCAGACTACAGGCAACGAAAGGCAATCTCATGGTCATTATTTCAACATAGACTATCAATAAAACTCAAAATGTACATTAAATTCTACATTATATAAATATAAAAAGATTATATGCATAACTTCATTAATACATACAGTATATACATAATGTTAACATAATAACATACTTTTCAGTATTGTCTTGAGTCCGAGGACCTATTCAATTAAACCCTTCACACCGGTTTTGGTCTTAGGTTTTCAATTCAAAACATTTGACATACAAATGCTGAGGAGACAAAGCCAGTTGAAACGTCCGTGACTAAATAGAGATAATAATCAATTTTCAGTTGGGCTCTTTTTAACAAACATATACAGGTAACTGCCAAAATAGAGGAAACACCAACATTAAGTGTCTTTAATAGGGCATCGGGCCACCACGAGCCAGAAACAGCTTTAATGGACCTTGGCATAGATTCTACAAGTGTCTGGAACGACACCATCATTTTGTGTTTTGTTGATGGTTGTGGAAAACACTGTCTCAGGTGCCGCTCCAGAATCTCCCATAAGTTCAATTGGGTTGGGATCTGGTGACTGAGACGGCCATGGCATATGGTTTACATTGTTTTTATGCTCATCAAACCATTCAGTGACCACTCATGCCCTGTGGATGGGGGCATTGTCATCATATCGGGGCATAGCCATGGTAGCCAAAATAATGGATGAAAATAATGGCCTGCCCAGCATTTATATACATGACCCTAAACATGATGGGATGTTAATTGCTTAATTAACCCAGGAACAACACCTGTGTGGAAGCACCTGCTTTCAATATACTTTGTATCCCTCATTTCATTATTTTGGCAATTACCTGTATAATAAAATATGGTACAACATGTTTAAGTACTGTGGGTAAGTGCAATGTGTAAAAAGAGCTTACAAAAGAAGGTTCTGACAAAATTGCATATGTTACTTGGAAATATACATGGGTATATAGCAGATATTGTCATTTGAAATTGGCATAGTCTGAGAAAATGTCAACAAAATCTTGAACCACTCTGTAGCAGAAGTCATATTGTTCCTGAAATGACAAACATAACACACAACATGACCATAAATCACTTAAAATACAGTTGGCAAATCAATATTTTAACAAAGCATCATCGTCAATCTTTTGAAGATAATCTGAATGTATTTCACCTCTATCTCTTTTCAATAATGTAGGCTACCATCATCCATTAAATCTCTATGATGAAATGGTATCCTACCATGATAAACAATGTGTTAATACTACAATATGTAATACCTACCACAGTCTGAACCATGTGTGGTCTCTTCATGCGTAAGCTCTTGACTGTCTGAAACACATCCAGTAGGCCCTCTGCTTTCACCCGCTCCAGAATGTTACTCAGGGCGATGAATGTCCCGGTCCGACCCGCACCAGCACTGAGAAATAAACCCAGGACAGAACCATCAGCATCTACAGCCACAGATAAGTTTGCTCTAAAGCCCAGTAACTACCATTAGAGGGCCTTGAATATGTGCTTAGAACTGAACGTGAGTCAAGGGAGTATACTACATGACGTACACTGTCAGGGGTCTACCAGTTCGCCGTCATGCCGATGTCTTTTAAAGTGCTGGATTTCCTTAGTGCTCAACAACACAGGTAAGTTGTCTTGTTAGTGGTTGATAGGAGAGATCTCTAACAGTAGAGGTCATGGATCTACAGCTTCCTAGACTTCCATTTCTCTAGCCATAGGGCTATACTGCGAATCCTACAGCTTACCCCAGGCTTTCCCATTTGTATTGAAAACAATTAGCTGAAGAAAAGGTGACCTTTGACTAATAGTACTAATAACGCTAACGCGTCTGGTAGCGCTCTCACTCTCTTTGGATTGAGTCAGTGATTGAGTCAGTGCTTACAATGCCGGTGAGAGAGAGAGAGGAGAGTGGGGGGTTGTAATGGGCAAGCCCCCATTCCCAGCAGAGGAGAAAAAGCTTTAAAAAGGCCCTATTTAGACAGGCCCTGATAAAGGAATATAAGAGAGTGAAGACACCATTTCCTGTCGTTAGTTCATTTTATCAGATTAATCAAAGCAGGAGTCGTAGGAGATTTCACTTTGAGAGGTTTTAATTGACTGTGAATCAGTGGATTGGATCAATCCCAGCGGGCCGTGCTGCATTAGAAGTACTTCACCTAGAGCTACGTACGTTCTGATCAGAGCATTCACAGCAAAGTCTTTACAAAGAGTTGGGCTGTAGAACATAGTCTACAAAGGCTAAATGTATAGTGTATTGAAACCGATATTTCAGAGTGCCAAAAATATCAAAAGTAATCTATATTCTTTGAAATATAATTTTGTGTTTGGTATGATCCTAATATTTTATGTCAGAAAAAAAGGTCAGTTGAACGAGTAATGGGAGTGTTTTTTGGCTCCCAGATTGGGTTTGTGTATACAGTACCTGTTCCTTACCTGCAGTGTACTATGATAGGGTGGTTTCCAGACTGTTGTTGCTGTCTCTGCACTGAAGCAATGATGTCGATCATTCCCTTTCCCTCTGCCGGTATTCCGATCTCAGGCCAGCCGTGGAAATGAAAGTGCCTGACGTGCCGTGACTGCTTTTCCTGGTGATGGGAAACATATGTGTTTCATCATTACATACATTAGCATACCTGATAATGAAAAATAAACATAACATAATCTTGACATAGTTCACTTCAAGATAAGACACAAATTGAGATAACAGAATGCCATTGATTACAGGACCAAATCCAGTCATCCACAAGGACAAAAATGACTTACATCACAAAGAATATATATAAAATATATATCAGGTAGGTCATGTAAATGCTTGTTTAGGAAACTCACTGGTCCATATGTGAGCACCATGTCCTTTAGAGTGAAAGTGTCACATAGGGCATCCCCCTTCAGCTCCAAAGTGTAGTCTCCAAATGTCACAGTGCCCTCTGCTGGCCAGTACTGGAAACACTTGTCCTAGGGAAAGTGACAGATTGATGTAAGGCAAGTGTATCAAACATACGGCCCACGGGTGGGAAAAACGACCTCAATATACATTGAAATGACTAATAACACATCGAAACTGTGTAGATAATGGTTTAAAAGAAAAGGTAATGGACTTACATTTATACAGTCATTCTGTCCAGCTTGCTATACCAGGGCTGGGATTAATTCAAATTGAAGGCAACGCAGCCATTTTTTTCCGCAATATCAAATTATTTCTGGTTAACAATTAAGCACCTTAATGTGATTGTTTTCAATTAAAATGGTAAAAAGGAAACACAAATAGCTTCTTAACAAAGAGCAATTTCTCAAGCAAGAATTTTGCTAGGACTGACTGTCTGGGAGTGGTCTGAGTGGGGAAGGGAAAACTGAAAACTAGCTGTTATTGGCAGAGAGGTTTGGAACCCTCTTTCTTATTGGTCTATTAACTAATGTACCACCATGATGTCATCCCACCAAAACAGACTGACATTTCTGGTGTTCTTTTCAAACAGCTCTTACACTAAAAGGGCATTATCATCATTTTCATAATTTTACAGTGTGGGAATATGCATTGAGTGTACAAAACATTAGGAATACCTGCTCTTTCCATGACATAGACTGACCAGGTGAAAGCTATTATCCCTTATTGATGTCACTTGTTAAATCCACTTCAAATCAGTGTAGATGAAGGGGAGGAGACAGGTTAAAGAAGGATTTCTAAGAATTGAGACACGGATTGTGTATGTGTGCCATTCAGAGTGTGAACAGGCAATACAAAATATTTAAGTGCCTTTGAACGGGGTATGGTTGTAGGTGCAAGATACACCGGTTTGTGTCAAGAACTGCAAAGCTGCTGGGTTTTTCACGCTCAACAGTCCACCCAAAAGACATCCAGCCAACTTGACACAACTGTGGGAAGTATTGGAGTCAACATGGACCAGCATCCCTGGGGAACGCTTTCGACACCTTGTAGAGTCCAATACCCGATGAATTGAGGCTGTTCTGAGGGCAAAATCGGGGGTGCAACTCAATATTAGGAAGGTGTTTCTAATGTTTGGTATACTCAATGTATATGCAAATGAGGCAAACAAAAAAAAACTGATATACTAAGAAAATGTGTGTATATGAGTGCATTAGAAGAAGAAAACATTTGACATTTTACAATACATTTAATACCTGAATTCCTACCAAAATGCCTGAACATTCATTATTTGTCTGTGTCAGTACAATGTTTTATGTGCTATATTTCTGTCAACATCTGATGGATTTTAAAAATTCAAAAAGTTTGGAGTATCTTCATCCAGTATCCAACTGTTGCATTTATCAGAATTGTATTATAAAATCTTTTAACAATTTTTATGACCGTTGCTAAAGTAAAGTGCAGCTTTTAATGATTAGGTTGCAGTTAGCTCTTGCCACAGTGGGGTACGTACCTGTTCCCTCTCCTTGAGTTCAGTGAGCATGACGATAGAGTGACACCTGTACTCCCACACCATCCTCCAGAAGTCCTCCACTGTGTGGGACAGGGGACCCTGGGTAGCGATGAAGTAGTCCTTCTGTCTGTAGCCCTAGAAAAGAACATACTGTTTAGCGCATCATATACTTACATAAAGGGAGAAAGTTAGAACTTAAAAGTATTAAATGTGCTCAGTAAATACTTACATCAATAAATGATGCATTGATGTAGTCCGTGAACTCTTGGCCCCTTTTCATTGATAATATAACCCGGTTGAAGTCATCTGTGTTCAAGCAAATCACTTAACAACTTACTTTATTTCCAACAATAGATCAATTACTTGTGTCATTAGTGTCATTTAACTACAGTAAATTCATACCAAAAGTAAAACTCCATCAGAGATGTAACTTGGCAAAGTTCCTAGGTCTAAGACGTATTCATATCAAGCATCAATACAACACTAAGAGTTTGATGGTGGTAGGTTTGTGATGTATTATTGAACAGTTAAGAGTGTCAGAGTATTCCTTACATGGAATGATCTGAAGCACACGGTTCTTCTTCATGTTTGCAGGAAGGTTTCCAGTCCTCATGTTCTCCTTCATTATGCGTACATTGGTCAGTTTCTGAGGAGAGGATTTTTGAATGTAACTATAACTGTGAGACAACTTAGGAAAGGAGAGAAAATTGTGTGACTGGGACTTACTCTGAACTCTTCCTCTAGGCCCAGCCTGTCCAGGGGTGTTCTGGTGTTGTGGAGTTTCTGCAGGTGGCCTTCCAGAGAGGACACATCCAGCTCTGTGTCCCCATACATATAATACTCCAACAGAGCCTGGTAGATGAACGAGTACTGCATCTAAAAGAGAGACAGAGAGAGAGATGGGGTAAATGCGGCATCTTTGCTTTTTTGTGCTGCAGTAACATATTGAACTGTCAGAGAACACTTACATCGGTCTGGACGAGTTGAGAGCGCTGCTCCCGTATTCTGGTCACAAACCCAAAGACATCCAGCCTCTGCTCTACATGCATCATGTCAATCATGCCGTCTATGACGATGAACGTCCCAGTCCTCCCTACCCCAGCACTGGGGAAAGACAAGGGACAGGAGAGAAGAGTGAGCCTTACATTGTCATAGACCTCTGAGGAAAGTTAGATGATTCAATTCAAATCAAATGCACCGAGTTTGCCACAGGAATGTTGATTGTGATATACAGTGGGGAAAAAAAGTATTTAGTCAGCCACCAATTGTGCAAGTTCTCCCACTTAAAAAGATGAGAGAGGCCTGTAATTTTCATTATAGGTACACGTCAACTATGACAGACAAAATGAGCAAAAGAAATCCAGAAAATCACATTGTAGGATTTTTTATGAATTTATTTGCAAATTATGGTGGAAAATAAGTATTTGGTCAATAACAAAAGATTCTCAATACTTTGTTATATACCCTTTGTTGGCAATGACACAGGTCAAACGTTTTCTGTAAGTCTTCACAAGGTTTTCACACACTGTTGCTGGTATTTTGGCCCATTCCTCCATGCAGCTCCTCTAGAGCAGTGATGTTTTGGGGCTGTCGCTGGGCAACACAGACTTTCAACTCCCTCCAAAGATTTTCTATGGGGTTGAGATCTGGAGACTGGCTAGGCCACTCCAGGACCATGAAATGCTTCTTACGAAGCCACTCCTTCATTGCCCGGGTGGTGTGTTTGGGATCATTGTCATGCTGAAAGACCCAGCCACGTTTCATCTTCAATGCCCTTGCTGATGGAAGGAGGTTTTCACTCAAAATCTCACGATACATGGCCCCATTCATTCTTTCCTTTACACGGATCAGTCGTCCTGGTCCCTTTGCAGAAAAACAGCCCCAAAGCATGATGTTTCCACCCCATGCTTCACAGTAGGTATGGTGTTCTTTGGATGCAACTCAGCATTCTTTGTCCTCCAAACACGACGAGTTGAGTTTTTACCAAAAAGTTATATTTTGGTTTCATCTGACCATATGACATTCTCCCAATCCTCTTCTGGATCATCCAAATGCACTCTAGCAAACTTCAGATGGGCCTGGACATGTACTGGCTTAAGCAGGGGGACACGTCTGGCACTGCAGGATTTGAGTCCCTGGCGGCGTAGTGTGTTACTGATGGTAGGCTTTGTTACTTTGGTCCCAGCTCTTTGCAGGTCATTCACTAGGTCCCCCCGTGTGGTTCTGGGATTTTTGCTCACCTTTCTTGTGATCATTTTGACCCCACGGGGTGAGATCTTGCGTGGAGCCCCAGATCGAGGGAGATTATCAGTGGTCTTGTATGTCTTCCATTTCCTAATAATTGCTCCCACAGTTGATTTCTTCAAACCAAGCTGCTTACCTATTGCAGATTCAGTCTTCCCAGCCTGGTGCAGGTCTACAATTTTGTTTCTGGTGTCCTTTGACAGCTCTTTGGTCTTGGCCATAGTGGAGTTTGGAGTGTGACTGTTTGAGGTTGTGGACAGGTGTCTTTTATACTGATAACAAGTTCAAACAGGTGGCATTAATACAGGTAACGAGTGGAGGACAGAGGAGCCTCTTAAAGAAGAAGTTACAGGTCTGTGAGAGCCAGAAATCTTGCTTGTTTGTAGATGACCAAATACTTATTTTCCACCATAATTTGCAAATAAATTCATAAACATCCTACAATGTGATTTTCTGGATTTTTGTTTCCTCAATTTGTCTGTCATAGTTGACATGTACCTATGATGAAAATTACAGGCCTCTCTCATCTTTTTAAGTGGGAGAACTTGCACAATTGGTGGCTGACTAAATACTTTTTTCCCCCACTGTAGCAGAAAACATGCTAAATTGCAACATGTCCACAAGTGATATTCTAAATTGCTACATCTACAAGCAATATTCTAAATTGCTACATGTCCACAAGCCAACAAGATCCATAGTGTTTTAAGGGCCAGTGACACAGACAGCAGTCAGGGATGCCAGCTTAGGGTGTTGGAGACCAATCAATGAGGCCCATTCAGAAAGCAAAGCCCCAATGCCAACACCTGCTTCAACAGTTGTTTCTGCAAGTCTCTGACTTCAGTGGTGTGGTGGTTTCATATTACATGACACACGCATTGAAAGTCCAGCCATACCAATACAAAATAAAAGGAAGAGGGTTGGCATATTTTTCTAGAGACCACGATAGGTAAACTATTTGACACTATGATTGTGTTAAGTTATACATGTCATAAGGTACTAAATTAACTACTATAGCCTTCATTGATCACAGCTTGTAGACATGAATTTCCAGTTAGAATCCCCAGTCTCCTCTCCTGGTTCAGTACCTGCAGTGCACCACGATGGATCCTGCATAGGACGGGTTGACTGTCTTCACCTTCTTGAGGAACTTAAGCATGCCGATAGGGGAGAAGGGCACTCCAAAGTCTGGCCAGCTGGTGAAGTGGAGCTGGGTGACCAAGCGGGGGGCCCTTGGGCCATCACTCCCCTGCTGTTTACAACAACAGGAAAAACATCAATCATTTACAAAATATACTGTAAATGTCACATGGTTTCTCACATCATGTATTTGAAAGTGAGGGATCCTGTGCAGGGTTGTCATGTAGGCACATACAATGATACTTACATATTGTACACAGAACTTGCGGATGGTGTAGTCCACCAGTACAGTAAAGTCCTCCACTGCCACCCTCACGTTCCCATACATCCAACAGCCCTGGTCTGGCCAGTACTGGTAACACTTGTCCTGAAAAGAGGCAAAATGGACATTCAGCGGAGCAAAAAAAATACAAACTATAGTTCACCAATGTGAATGGCAGAGACTTTTATGGGAATTCATATTACTGACTAGAACCTCTATTTATAGGTGATAGATGTGACATTGGTGATTGTCTGTCAGTCAATAAGTTCATCACTCCAATCTTCTAGACCGTTAATGAGAGTCTCAGACTAATTATAATCAAGCCTTGGACAACTTTATCAACAATGATTTAGTTATTGATCCCCCATCTCTGTTTAGTGCAGCTAAACCCTCTGTTTTGTTCTTTATTGATCAGCCCCTTGAGGTTCAATAAAATGTGATGCCAAGTAATGTGGGGTGACACATTGTATGGATTGGGAAAGTTAGGAAAGGGTCAAATCAATTATATTCATGACCTTGAGGTGTGAGAAGACAAGAAAGACCCTAGCAAAGGCTCTTAAGAACATCTAAGGATGTTGAACGGTCAAATCATTCCACATGAGATCCCATTAGCAAATCTGAAGACATTCTTTACTGGTTGTATAAGTAGATAATGGAGCAGCCAAAGTGAGAGAAGAGAAACTCACCTCTTTTCTCTCTTTCAGGTTAGTGAGCATCACTATAGTAGCAGTCTTCTGTTCCCAAACCATCCGCCAGAAGTCTGCCACAGTGTCATGCATTGGGCCTATGGAAAAGAGAGAGTGACACTTACTACGCAGATGTAAGTGGACATACAGTAGGCCTATGGTGCTAGAAAAACGATATGCTTACATAAAGGAGTTTATTTCAAATCAGTAATCCTCTAGTAGTACAGTATTTTGCACAAAATGGTTGTACAAAGTTATATTCACCTTGAGCTGCAATGAATTTGTTCTTCTCTTTATAACCCTGGTGAAAAAGAAAATGTGTTTTGGCAAGTTTATTAGACCGTAGTGAGAAAGGAAGTTATACTAGATGCATTGAAATAATCCATAATGAGACGCAACAAAATACATAGTAAATATCAACAACTCACATCTATGTATGAGGCATTTATGTAGTCCGTACAAGAATGCCCATCTATTTGAGTTAACAACACTCTGGAATGGTCATCTGTTGAAAATGTAAAAAAGAGACAAAATTGTACTAGGAAAATAAGTATACCTATTTACAATTATTTCATTATGTTATCAAACTGCTTTATCTAAATGAAGTTCAAGCTACTCTTAAAGGGAAAGTCCACCCCATTTCAACCTCCTTTTCATTATCTCCAGCACAATACCAGTGTCTACATATGTGAAAATGGCGCATTTCAACGTTTTGTAGAACAAAATATGAAGTTAAAAGGTTCTACCTGCTGGCTAGAAATTCATTGCACTGTTTTTCTTACTTTTAATCCTACCACGTGATGTCACAGATAATATTTTTTTTGAAGCTTTCTTCTTATCTTTTTAACCACAGATACCATAGAAACGCGCCGCTTTCACATATGTTTTTTAGATAATGAATCGGAAGTTGAAAAGTGGGTTTAATGGTTGCAAAATGTATTCCTATAACAATTCCATCACTCACATGGTAGGATGTTTGGATATCTGTTCTTGTCCCTGTTGATCTCCCTGCTAGCCTCCTCAAAAGAGCCGTGGTGGTACCCACAGGGCAGTGACTACACAAGCACAGGGGGTCAAACTATGAAGCCATTCATGAAGCCTTCATACATGCAGCATAAAATGTAACAGCATAAAGAAGTATAAACTCTACATTACATTATTAGCGTTTACAAATGAAGGTATCACACTACTACTGTGAGCACTATGTGTTGTATGAAAAGGAGCCTACATTGAACTCCTCTCTGAAAAGCTTGCAGTCGTCTGCCGAGCGTATTCGGAACTCGTCCTCCAGCGAGTCCAGGGGGATGGGGAAGTACCTCTTGGATGGAGAGGGGGATCGTGGGAGGAGGACCACTGTCTGTTCTCCTGTGTGAAACAAAAACATTGGAACGTCAATGTTTTTACATTCAATCCAAGAATTGTGAAATAATTAAATAAAGTTCTGCCTCTTTCTTTTTAGAGACAGAACCAGATCACCTCGTCACACGCAGGTGACTACTGTAAGTCGCTCTGGATAAGAGCATCTGCTAAATGACTAAAATATACAAAATGATGAGGTGACAATAAGGAGGGTGACCTCATACAAGAGATGTATATAAACAACTCTGGGGTCTTCAACTCTTCACTCAAACTTCACTTACTCAACATTTTACTTTACATGTGAAAGTTACATGAATTACAAGGTTAGAAAGTTACAAGGAATTCTGCTTTAACTGTGGCAATGTAGACTGTGAACCTTATTATTACACTGCTCCAAAAAATGAAGGGAACACTAAAATAACACATCCTAGATCTGAATGAATGAAATAATCTTATTAAATACTTTTTTCTTTACATAGTTGAATGTGCTGACAACAAAATCACACAAAAATTATCAATGGAAATCAAATGTATCAACCCACGGAGGTCTGGATTTGGAGTCACCCTCAAAATTAAAGTGGAAAACCACACTACAGGCTGATCCAACTTTGATGTAATGTCCTTAAAACAAGTCAAAATGAGGCTCAGTAGTGTGTGTGGCCTCCACGTGCCTGTATGACCTCCCTACAACGCCTGGGCATGCTCCTGATGAGGTGGCGGATGGTCTCCTGAGGGATCTCCTCCCAGACCTGGACTAAAGCATCCGCCAACTCCTGGACAGTCTGTGGTGCAATGTGGCGTTGGTGGATGGAGCGAGACATGATGTCCCAGATGTGCTCAATTGGATTCAGGTCTGGGGAACGGGCGGTCCATAGCATCAATGCCTTCCTCTTGCAGGAACTGCTGACATACTCCAGCCACATGAGGTCTAGCATTGTCTTGCATTAGGAGGAACCCAGGGCCAACCGCACCAGCATATGGTCTCACAAGGGGTCTGAGGATCTCATCTCGGTACCTAATGGCAGTCAGGCTACCTCTGGCGAGCACATGGAGGGCTGTGCTGCCCCCCAAAGAAATGCCACCCCACACCATGACTGACCCACCGCCAAACCGGTCATGCTGGAGGATGTTGCAGGCAGCAGAACGTTCTCCACGGCGTCTCCAGACTCTGTCACTTCTGTCACATGTGCTCAGTGTGAACCTGCTTTCATCTGTGAAGAGCACAGGGCGCCAGTGGCGAATTTGCCAATCTTGGTGTTCTCTGGCAAATGCCAAACGTCCTGCACGGTGTTGGGGTGTAAGCACAACCCCCACCTGTGGACGTCGGGCCCTCGTACCACCCTCATGGAGCCTGTTTCTGACCGTTTGAGCAGACACATGCACATTTGTGGCCTGCTGGAGGTCATTTTGCAGGGCTCTGGCAGTGCTCCTCCTGCTCCTCCTTGCACAAAGGCGGAGGTAGCGGTCCTGCTGCTGGGTTGTTGTCCTCCTACGGCCTCCTCCACATCTCCTGATGTACTGGCCTGTCTCCTGGTAGCGCCTCCATGCTCTGGACACTACGCTGACAGACACAGCAAACCTTCTTGCCACAGCTCGCATTGATGTGCCATCCTGGATGAGCTGCACTACCTGAGCCACTTGTGTGGGTTGTAGACTCCGTCTCATGCTACCACTAGAGTGAAAGCACCGCCAGCATTCAAAAGTGACCAAAACATCAGCCAGGAAGCATAGGAACTGAGAAGTGGTCTGTGGTCACCACCTGCAGAACCACTCCTTTATTGGGGGTGTCTTGCTAATTGCCTATAATTTCCACCTGTTGTCTATTCCATTTGCACAACAGCATGTGACATTTATTGTCAATCAGTGTTGCTTCCTAAGTGGACAGTTTGATTTCACAGAAGTGTGATTGACTTTGAGTTATATTGTGTTGTTTAAGTGTTCCCTTAATTTTTTTGAGCAGTGTATTTAGACTTGTTGGTTCATATCTTGACAGCTCTCAATACCAGCATACGCCAACAGTAATATATCTCTACAAAATAGACTTGACTTTCTGTTTTGATTGTGATGACTTATCAAGAGCACAGATTCAATCAGTAAGGAAATTCAAGAAGGACTATTGTACACACACAACTTAAGGCTTGCATCACATCCCACAACACATACTCAATGGTTCAAATGAAATATTGTATACATAAGATGTACGTGGAAAAGTGCAACATAATGAAGTTGAGACATACCTTGATCTTCCAAGAATCCATTTGGATTCTTCTGAGAGACAAGAGCCTTCCTGTGGTTTCTAAACCTAACCAGAGGGTGAGAGACGGAAGGAAACGAAACAAAACACGTTATCCAACCATAACCTCAGAAAAATAATATTACAGCTCAACAAGTCAGTAGAAATAGAAACCCACCATCTGAACTGAAAGCTGTTCTTTCTCATGAGAAGCAGATAGTATCCTCACCACTGAGAGAGGAGTTAACAGAATGAGTGAGTGAATGGGTGAGAGCATGGTCTGATATGACCCAGCTAGCCATTTGTTTTCTGTTTTACTAGTAAAGCAGCTGTTGGAACACACACACACACACACACACACACACACACACACACACACACACACACACACACACATACAGAGTGGGGGTAGGCTGGGCTGATGATATAAGAAAACGGTGGGGGTGGGGTGAAGCCATCCAGTGTTTTTTGTTACCTTAGGAAGTATACTGTCAGGAGAACGATGAAGATGAGAAGAAGAGAGATCAGCGTAGAGGGAAGAACATGGGCACCCTGGGAGGTGGGGTTTTCTGGGAAACAAAGATACACACATTATTTTGTATACTACATATACAACAAGTGTTGTCAATATTTACATAGCCACATGTAACCATTTTAATAGATAATTGAGCTATTGGTCTACCAATTGTTTAAAGCTATGATCAAGTTAATTTATGCTGATTGTTCTGTTTAATTCACTATTCGTACGGAAGTCAGTTACCTGAAGTCTGGTTCTCATGAGAGGAGTTAGTCAAGGTTATTGTAGTTGCAATCAGAAACAACACCATTGTGACTGTGGAGATAAACAGAACATGAGTGAATACATAATACTAAAATAAAATACATAAGCTGTGATGCTTCATAGATTCCACTAGAGGGAACCCACGATACAAGCAAATCCTGGCCTGGTATTGACACATTGTTGTCTGTCAAAATAATGGAATGATGTCAGGCCCTCTGACTGTATGATTGTGTAACTCCTTGTATACTATCTGTGTCTTGTCCTGTCCACTTAGCAGTATGGTGCATCTCCTCTGACCTCACATCCCTAAAATACACATATCAATGTAACAGGAAGCACTATCTCAGAGACGGCAGAAATCAGATCCCCTGTAGTCCTAGACAGACTGGAGCAAAGCTAAACATAATCTCAAGGGATGTGCATCTCACATTGCAGTCTCACACAGAGATACATAGCAATGAGAAATGCTTGGATAGGGTGAGTGAGAAACAGTGAAAACAGAGAGAAACATTTATTTAATGTTTCCAGAACGATCCCTCTGAAGGAAGAGGAATGAGGAAACTCCTGGTCACATTGAGTAGCACTGTGTAGCCTGAAGCCATTACAAGGATCCATAGGCACTTTAACTGAAAATGGAGAGTTTGATATATGAAACACGTGGGGCTGAGGAAAAAAAAGGATCACACATGTCAATAGATAGAAGCCGAGAGGACAAGGCCATCTGTTTTGAGTCATATTGAGCCAAGAATCTTCACTCTTTCTTAATACATTGATTTCTCTATTTCATCACTATTACCTGCAATGCATCTCTATCACAAACAATGCATTTCTACAGTGGCTTGCGAAAGCTTTACAACCTGGAATTTTTTTGGGTGGAACAAACAAGTAGTAAGACAAAAAAACAGAAAACCTGAGCTTGCATAACTATTCACCCCCCCAAAGTCAATACTTTGTAGAGCCACCTTTTGCAGCAATTACAGCCGCAAGTCTCTTGGGATATGTCTCTATAAGCTTGGCACATCTAGCCACTGGGATTTTTGCCCATTCTTCAAGGCAAAACTGCTCCAGCTCCTTCAAGTTGGATGGGTTCCGCAGGTTCCAGCAGGTTTCCCTCAAGAATGTCCCTGTATTTAGCGCCATCTATCATTCCTTCAATTCTGACCAGTTTCCCAGTCCCTGCTGATGAAAAACATCCCCACACATTGATGCTGCCACCACCATGCTTCACTGTGGGGATGGTGTTCTTGGGGTGATGAGAGGTGTTGGGTTTGCGCCAGACATAGGGTTTTCCTTGATGGCCAAAAAGCTCAATTTTAGTCTCATCTAACCAGAGTACCTTCTTCCATATGTTTGGGGAGTCTCCCACATGCCTTTTGGCGAACACCAAACGTGTTTGCTGATTTTTTTCTTTAAGCAATGGCTTTTTTCTGGCCACTCTTCTGTAAAGCCCAGCTCTGTGGAGTGTACGGCTTAAAGTGGTCCTATGGACAGATACTCCAATCTCCGCTGTGGAGCTTTGCAGCTCCTTCAGGGTTATCTTTGGTCTCTTTGTTGCCTCTCTGATTAATGCCCTCCTTGCCTGGTCCGTGAGTTTTGGTGGGCGGTCCTCTCTTGGCAGGTTTGTTGTGGTGCCATATTCTTTCCATTTTTTAATAATGGATTTAAATGGTGCTCCGTGGGGTGTTCAAAGTTTCAGTTTTTATAACCCAACCCTGATCTGTACTTCTCCACAACTTTGTCCCTGACCTGTTTGGAGAGCTCCTTGGTCTTCATGAAAAAAAAAAAAAAAACATATTGTAAAGTGGTTATCCCACTGGCTATAAGGTGAATGCACCAATTTGTAAGTCGCTCTTGATAAGAGCGTCTGCTAAATGACGTAAATGTAAAATGTAAATGTGCCGCTTGCTTGGTGGTGCCCCTTGCTTAGTGGTGTTGCGGACTCTGGGGCCTTTCAGAACAGGTGTATATATACTGAGATCATGTGACAGATCATGTGCGCTTAGATTACACACAGGTGGACTTTATTTAACTAATTATGTGACTTCTGAAGGTAATTGGTTGCACCAGATCTTATTTAGGGGCTTCATAGCAAAGGGGGTGAATACATATGCACGCACCACTTTTCCGTAATGTATTTTTTAGAATTTTTTGAAACTGGTAATTTTTTTCCTTTCACTTCACCAATTTGGACTATTCTGTGTATGTCCATTACATGAAATCCAAATAAAAATCCATTTAAATTACAGGTTGTAATGCAACAAAATAGGAAAAATGCCAAGGGGGATGAATACTTTTGCAAGGCACTGTACCTCTCTGGAGCCTATGTCCTGCTGGCAGTCTGTCTACAATTCCCTCACTCCTAAATGGGAGCGCAATAAGTCCAAAACGAACTGGACAAATCTATTTAAATGCAATGTATTAAATACGAGAACAGTTATTGCCCAGTGTTTTATCCATGCGCAGACTTGAGAGCATCACTTTATTCTCCGTTACATGTCTCTTTAGCCTTAGAAAAAGCTGTTTGGCATTGACATAATCATTCATACTGCAAATCTAGTAGCTTCACTAGAAGTGGGTCATCCTGAAAGACCTAATTCATGACTTTTTGGAAACACATATGCCTCTCTCGCTCTCACACACACATCCCACACACATATGTTCAAAGCTCAAAGCCAAGGGGCATGTACTGCATATGTGCCACACTGTGTTGAAGGTGCCCAATCTCTCCTCAGTGTTAACAAGCTGACAGTGTCAACACCTGCTCCCTGCAGAACTCCACTGGGCAAAAACACATTCAGTCACAGTGTTGGCATTCCACCATACTGGGCTAAACACAACATTTGCAAGAGTGCATGTTTGATTGAATTCTGTTATGAAACAGGTTTGGGCTATGTCTGGATGACTGGGAAAGGAGGGCAAAGCATGTGTCTGAGCTACTTCATTTAAATCATTCAACTCAGCAGTCCTTTTTATTTTATTTTTATTTAACCTTTATTTAACCAGGTAAGCCAGTTGAGAACAAGTTCTCATTTACAACTGCGACCTGGCCAAGATAAAGCAAAGCAGTGCGATAAAAACAATAACAACACAGAGTTACACATGGGATAAAACAAAACATACAGTCAATAACACAATAGAAGATTTATATACAGTGTGTGCAAATGTAGTAAGTTATGGAGGTAAGGCAATAAATAGGCCATAGTGCAAAATAATTACAATTTAGTATTAACACTGGAGTGATAGATGTGCAGCAGAAGATGTGCAAATAGAGATACTGGGGTGCAAATTAGCAAAATAAATAACAATATGGGGATGAGGTAGTTGGGTGGGCTAATTACAGATGGGCTGTGTGCAGGTGCAGTGATCGGTAAGGTGCTCTGACAACTGATGCTTAAAGTTAGTGAGGGAGATAAGAGTCTCCAGCTTCAGAGATTTTTGCAGTTCGTTCCAGTCATTAGCAGCAGAGAACTGGAAGGAATGGCGGCCAAAGGAGGTGTTGGCTTTGGGGATGACCAGTGAGATATACCTGCTGGAGCGCAGACTACGGGTGGTTGTTGCTATGGTGACCAATGAGCTAAGATAAGGCGGGGATTTGCCTAGCAGTGATTTATAGATGACCTGGAGCCAGTGGGTTTGGCGACGAATATGTAGTGAGGAACAGCCAACAAGAGCATACAGGTCACAATGGTAGGTAGTATATGGGGCTTTGGTGACAAAACGGATGGCACTGTGATATACTACATCCAATTTGCTCAGTAGAGTGTTGGAGGCTATCCTTCTCAGTGCTATCAAAAGCATGTTAAGAGTAGGACCCAGAACTACAATGTAATTATTCTTGCTGATTATAAAACCTCCCAAAGTGAATTCAATGAGACTGCCTCAATGGTATTTAGCGTGCTGCAGTAGCAATTCTAAAGCATTGCAAGATATGTTATTACCATAATGCAAAATGCATGTATCTAACAAGGATTTCTCCATGAAGGTAATGTTATTAATACATAATATAATTAATTAAATATTAATAGATATACAGTATATCTACAACAAAACCAAAAAGCGAAAGTAGCAAAACTCAATATCATAAAGTAACTAAATAAATGAATGGTATTCATAAGAAAGATACAGGATGTGGAGAAACTGATGACAGCTGTAACCCAAAAAGGAACAGCTCGGTCTCACCTCAACTCTCACACACAAACATAAGTGAGCATGACAGACCCTGAGAAAATTGCTTGCCATTAAAAATAGCATGCTCATACAAATGTATCTTTCCCTACAGAAGACTTGTAGCCTTTAAATGTATTTTTATTATTAATTCAAGCAGAGATGTGCAGTTATAAAATCCATTCCAACTGGATACATACTGTACAGGACCTTTCAGATTTGAGAGGTTTTTCCTTCATGTGCATTAGAGCCAATGAACAAGAAGGGTGATTCCACACCAGGAAGGCCCAATTTTGGGGGGGTTATCTCAGATTGTTATGGCAATTCTCACATAGAAACTTCATTGGGAGGAAGGATTTGTTTAATATACTTTTTACATTTGTATCACAAACCAATTCCGAGAACATCATGATGAAAGCGGCCATTTTTAGACCTATACACATGCCTCTGTAAGACCCTATGATCTGTGAACCGTACTTGATACAGTCAACATCATTGTGTCATTATACTCCATATAGTGGGCTGAAAGATGTGGAGTATGTCTGGATTCTGAAATAAAAATATTAACATTCATTTATTCAACATTAAACATTTTATAGACATTGTTTTAAACAATATACTCTACAAGAACATAACATTTCCAGAGTGGGTGCAATGCAAATTTTGCAGTTATGATACATGTTATGAGCACCACCAAGACAGTGAATGGGAAAATGGATTCAAAGGGTAACTTCGCTGAATGTGATTGGCTAATGACCTATAATGTCAATTTCTATGTAGAAAATGTAGAAAAAAATATACACTACCAGTCAAAAGTTTGGACAAACCTACTCATTCAAGGGTTTGTCTTTATAATAATAGTGAATAATAGTGAACACTATTAGTGAATAATAGTGAACACATCAAAACTATGAAATAACACATATGGAATCATGTAGTAACCAAAAAAGTGTTAAACAAATCAAAATATATTTTATATTTGAGATTCTTCAAATAAACACCCTTTGCCTTGATGACAGCTAAAATGTAATGACAGCTTTGCACACTTTTGGCATTCTCTCAACCAGCTTCATGAGGTAGTCATCTGGAATGCATTACAATTAAAAAAGTGTGCCTTTTTAAAAGATAATTTGTGGAATTTCTTTCCTTCTTAATGCATTTGAGCCAATCAGTTGTGTTGTGACACAGACGATAGCCCTATTTGGTAAAAGACCAAGTCCATATTATGGCAAGAACAGCTCAAATAAGCAAAGAGAAATGACAGTCCATCATTACTTTAAGACATGAAGGTCAGTCAATATGGAAAATCCCAAGAACTTTGAAAGTTTCTTCAAGTGCAGTCCAAAAACCATCAAGCGCTATGATGAAACTGGCTCTCATGAGGATCACCACAGGAATGGAAGACCCAGAGTTACCTCTGCTGCAGAGGATAAGTTCATTAAAGTTACCAGCCTCAGAAATTGCAGCCCAAATAAATGCTTCAGAGTTCAAGACACATCTCAACATCAACTGTTCAGAGGGGACTGTGTGAATCAGTCCTTCATGGTCGAATTGCTGCAAAGAAACCACTACTAAAGGACACCAATAATAAGAAGAGACCTGCTTGGGCCAAGAAACATGCGCTATGGACATTAGACCGGTGGAAATTTGTCCTTTGGTCTGGAGTCCAAATTTTTGATTTTTGGTTCCAACCGCTGTGTCTTTGCGAGACACGGTGTGGGTGAACGGATGATCTCCGCATGTGTAGTTCCCACCGTAAAGCATGGAGGAGGAGGTGTTATGGTGTGGGGTTGCTTTGCTGGTGACACTGTCTGTGATTTATTTAGAATTCAAGGCACACTTAACCAGCATGGCTACCACAGCATACTGCAGCGATACGCCATCCCATCTGGTTTGGTCTTAGTGGGACTATCATTTGTTTTTCAACAGGACAATGATCCAACACACCTCCAGGCTGTAAGGGCTATTTTACCAAGACGGAGAGTGATTGAATGCTGCATAATTTTTTTACATTTTAGTCATTTAGCAGATGCTCTTATCCAGAGCGACTTACAGTTAGTGAGTGCATACATTTTTCATACTTTTCCACATGTATGAAAAAATCCCATGACCTCAACCCAATTGAGATGGTTTGGGATGAGTCGGACGGCAGAGTGAAGAAAAAGCAGCCAAAAAGTGCTGAGCATATGTGGGATCTCCTTCAAGACTGTTGGAAAAGCATTCCAGGTGAAGCTGGTTGAGAGAACGCCAAGAGTGTGTAAAGCTGTCATCAAGGCAAAGGGTGGCTATTTGAAGAATCTCAAATATAAAATATAATAATGTGTTATTTCATAGTTTTGATGTCTTCAGTATTATTCTACAATGTAGAAAATAGTAAAAATAAAGAAAAACCCTTGACTGAGTAGGTGTGTCCAAACTTTTGACTGGTACTGTATATATTAAGGAATAAGGCACAAGAGGTAGTGCTATATAATGAATACAGTCAGAGGTAAATGGCCTCTTGTAAGACCCTATGATCTGTGAACCACATAGACAACATCTTGGTTTTACTCCTTATAGTGTGCTCTAAAATATGGAGTATGGAATATTTTTCATATTAATTGATAAAAAATTTGGACGAGCAGAGTTCCAAGCCGTGCTGTATTTGCGACACAGGCACACCTATGCCTGCCAACAGTTCCATCTTGTCACGCCCTGGCTCTGGGGACTCTTATATGTTGAGCCAGGGTGTGTAGGGTCTATGTTTTGTGTTCTATGTTCAGTTTCTAGTTCATGTGTTTTCTATGTTGGCCGGGGTGGTTCTCAATCAGAGGCAACGTGAATCAGCTGTTGCTTGTTGTCTCTGATTGGGAACCATACTTAGGCAGCCTGTTGTGCACTTGTGTTTTGTGGGATCTTGTTCCGTGTTGGTTTGTGTTGTTAACCGAGGACTTCACGTTTCGTTTGGTTGTTTTGTATTTTGTATTGTGTTGCCAGCACACTATTAAAAAGATGTACGCATATCACGCTGCGCCTTGGTCCAATCATTATGACGATCGTGACACATCTGAATTATCACTGCACCTCCATAAGAATATAATCTAGCTCATGTTGCTGTTGGAATCATCTCTTGAATTTATCTCAACTTGCACATTAAAACTGCAATATGTAACTTTTTGGATGACGACCAAATTCACATAGAAATGTGAGTTATAGATAGATGTGCGCTATTTCTATACCTCCCGTTCTTAAGTTCCGTTTTTTGTGTCTTTTACTTTCGGTTTTGTACATCAGCTTCAAACAGCTGAAAATACAATATTTTTGGTTATGGATATATATATATTTCACAGCGGTTTACATGGTACAATGATTATCTACACTATACCTGCTTGTTTTGTCACATAAACTGAAAGGCACATTTTTCCAATTTTAGCAACCAGGAAATGGCGGAGCGATTTCTGCAAAGTGCATCTTTAATTCCCTTTGCTTCTAGGCTACAGTGGGGGTTAATATAAGCCTTGCTGTCTGCCTGTCTGACCTTGGAAAAAACGTTTCACTATTGAAATGCAATCTCCCTTGTACCATAAAGAGTGAACGTTGTCTAGACGAGACATTATTAACTTTTTCTGAGCCAGGCGAAATCATGCATCAATGTCATTATTATGGATATGTCCAAGTAAATGCAGCTAGTTTACTGTCATTCCAGGTGCAATGTTTGATATGACTGTGTTAGCTGAAATTGGCTAGCTTGTAAGTGACAAGAACGTTAATCAGCCTGCATAGTCAGCCTGCATTCCCTCCCAAGCAGACACGCAACGGCTCTCAAGGAACTGGACTATGTGAAAACTGGAAACCACATATCCTCAGGCCGCATTTATTGTAGCTGGGGACTTTAATAAAGGATATCTGAGGAAAACACTTATTCTGAGGAAATCTGAGGAAAATAACTTATTCTAATATTTCTACTACAGTGCATTGTATTTTATTTACACTGTTTTTGCACCACATATTTATTTGCATACTGAATTCTTGACATAGCTCACTCTAATATATCTACTGCTGTACATATCATTCTTAGTTTAGGTTGTGTCAATTCCCCCGGTGTACATATGTATAGATTGCATTTTGATACTGCTACAGTGTGACTTGGGTTGTTCATTGGATCCGTCCTGCCATTCTTGATTTATTACCTTTTTGTTTTTGTATTTTTGTTGACATTTGATTTGATTTGCATAGCAACATTACCAAAATAACTAACAACCAGATTTTTGTCCTGGCAACTTCGGGTGGAAGAATGAAATTATATGTATTAACTTTTTATTTTAATTAATTTCTTTATTTTTTGGGGGTAGATCAGCTTAATATTGCAGATAGATTGTAACTTCCATCAATGTAATTGTCTGCATCACTTCCAGAATGTCTAATGACATGTGGATCAGTGGCACCTAATGGATCCACTGTGGGCCTGTAGAGTCAACCGAACTAAGATAGATATGTAGTGAACTAGATGTGTAGTGAACTAATGAGGGAAAAAAGTATTTGATCCCCTGCTGATTTTGTACATTTGCCCACTGACAAAGACATGATCAGTCTATCATTTTAATGGTAGTTTATTTGAACAGTGAGAGACAGAATAACAACAAAAAAAATCCAGAAAACTCATGTCAAAAATGTTATAAATTGATTTGCATTTTAATGAGGGAAATAAGTATTTGACCCCTCTGCAAAACAAGACTTAGTACTTGGTGGCAAAACCATTGTTGGCAATCACAGAGGTCAGACGTTTCTTGTAGTTGGCCACCAGGTTTGCACACATCTCAGGAAGGATTTTGTCCCACTCCTCTTTGCAGATCTTCTCCAAGTCATTAAGGTTTCGAGGCTGACGTTTGGCAACTCAAACCTTCAGCTCCCTCCACATATTTTCTATGGGATTAAGGTCTGGAGACTGGCTAGGCCACTCCAGGACCTTAATGTGCTTCTTCTTGAGCCACTCCTTTGTTGCCTTGGCCGTGTGTTTTGGGTCATTGTCATGCTGGAATACCCATCCATGACCCATTTTCAATGCCCTGGCTGAGGGAAGGAGGTTCTCATCCAAGATTTGATGGTACATGGCCCCGTCCATCGTCCCTTTGATGCGGTGAAGTTGTCCTGTCCCCTTAGCAGAAAAACACCCCCAAAGCATAATGTTTCCACCTCCATGTTTGACGGTGGGGATGGTGTTCTTGGGGTCATAGGCAGCATTCCTCCTCCTCCAAACATGGCGAGTTGAGTTGATGTCAAAGAGCTCGATTTTGGTCTCATCTGACGACAACACTTTCACCCAGTTCTCCTCTGAATCATTCAGATGTTCATTGGAAAACTTCAGACGGCCTGTATATGTGCTTTCTTGAGCAGGGGAACCTTGCGGGCGCTGCAGGATTTCAGTCCTTCACGGTGTAGTGTGTTACCAATTGTTTTCTTGGTGACTATGGTCCCAGCTGCCTTGAGATCATTGACAAGATCCTCCCGTGTAGTTCTGGGCTGATTCCTCACCGTTCTCATGATCATTGCAACTCCACGAGGTGAGATCTTGCATGGAGCCCCAGGCCGAGGGAGATTGACAGGTCTTTTGTGTTTCTTCTATTTGCGAATAATCGCACCAACTGTTGTCACCTTCTCACCAAGCTGCTTGGCGATGGTCTTGTAGCCCATTCCAGCCTTGTGTAGGTCTACAATCTTGTCCCTGACATCCTTGGAGAGCTCTTTGGTCTTGGCCATGGTGGAGAGTTTGGAATCTGATTGATTGATTGCTTCTGTGGACAGGTGTCTTTTATAGAGGTAACAAACTGAGATTATGAGTGTGCTCCTAATCTCAGCTCGTTACCTGTATAAAAGACACCTGGGAGCCAGAAATCTTTATGATTGAGAGGGGGTCAAATACTTATTTCCCTCATTAAAATGCAAATCAATTTATAAAAAATTTTACATGCGTTTTTCTGGATTTTGTTGTTGTTATTCTGTCTCTCACTGTTCAAATAAACCTACCATTAAAATTATAGACTGATCATTTCTTTGTCAGTGGGCAAACTTACAAAATCAGCAGGGGATCAAATACTTTTTTCCCTCACTGTATATTCCCCTTTATTACTTTCCAACCCCGCCACCCTTTCCCCACTTGGAGTAAACTAGTGAACAACAACGCCTAGGCCTCTACTTCCAGCCCATACCCACTATCTACATTTTATGGGCACAGTCATGTATGCATTAACTTATCCAAATAACGGTTCTCCTGAAAACATGTAGATCATTGTTATTTTAATATGTTGGTAACAGTGTTTTAAAAGCAATAAGGCATGCAAGTCAGTGCTATATAATGAATACAGTAAGGTAAATGGATTGACTGGCCTGAAGCGAACATCGCCATTTACCTGTGACTGTATTCATTATATAGCACTACCTCTTGTGCCTTATTCCTTAAAATATATATTTTTTAGATTTAGCTTATTTTTCTACATTTTCTACATAGAAATGTACATTATAGTTCATTAATCTATCACATTCAGCAAATCACCAGCAGAGGGATTAAGTAACCTTTGAATCCATTTTTCCATTCACTGTGTTGGTGGTGCTCATAAAATGTATTATAACTGCAAAATTAGCAGTGCACCCACTCTGGAAATGTGATGTACTTGTAGATTATACTGTTTAAAACAATGTCTATAAATGAACAAAATCTAAAAAGGTACTTTTGAGATATTAATATTATTATTTGTTTACGTAGAATAAATTAATGTGAAAAATTGTATTTCAGAATCCAGACATACTCCATATTTCAGAGAACACTATAAGTATTATAGCGACACAACGATGTTGTCTGTATCATAGATCATAGGGTCTTACAGGAGACATGCGTATAGGTTTAAAAAGGGCCTACGATTTCCACTTTCATCATGTAATACAAATGTAAAAGCATATCAAACATCCTTCCTCTCAACTTTCTAAGTGATAATTTCCAGAAGAATCTGAGATACCCAAAAATATTTCCGGGCATTCCTGGCATGGAATCACCCAGAACATGTATTCATATTTTAGTCACATTTCATCTAATTCGTTCTGGACGGCCAATGACCGGCTTCATTCACTTGATTCACCACTAAGCTGTGCAACAATTGTTTATCTAAATTTGTACTATGGCCATATGTACAGTACGTGCTTCAAATGATGTGAAAGTAACCATTTAAATGTGATGAATCTACTCTGATCTAGTTTGACCTTCAGAAATACTGACAGTTATAGGTGGGTAAGTATTAATCCCAGCCATAACCCTGAGTGGAAAATCCTATTTTTCATCATTACTTTCCTCCAGGAAGCCCTGAAAAGCTAAAGCACGTCTGCACACACACACGGGATTGCATGGATAACTGAAGAGGATGCATTGAATTCCAAATTGCACATGACCGTGACCACAATATCCACCCTGACATGAAGTGGCTATAGAAACATTACGGTATACGGCCTGACATGAACCCAAATGAACCCAGCTGAAGAGCACATAGTGATGGGTGAACCTTAGATTGAAAAATTCATGATTTATAAATTATTAAAACATATCTTATGGGTTCCAATGTCAGAGGACAATGGATACTGTACACAGAAGCATATACATACAGTGGGGAAAAAAAGTATTTAGTCAGCCACCAATTGTGCAAGTTCTTCCACTTAAAAAGATGAGAGAGGCCTGTAATTTTCATCATAGGTACACATAAAGTATGACAGACAGATTAAAAAAAAAAAATCCAGAAAATCACATTGTAGGATTTTTTATGAATTTATTTGCAAATTATGGTGGAAAATAAGTATTTGGTCATCTACAAACAAGCAAGATTTCTGGCTCTCACAGACCAGTAACTTCTTCTTTAAGAGGCTCCTCTGTCCTCCACTCGTTACCTGTATTAATGGCACCTGTTTGAACTTGTTATCAGTATAAAAGACACCTGTCCACATCCTCAAACAGTCACACTCCAAACTCCACTATGGCCAAGACCAAAGAGCTGTCAAAGGACACCAGAAACAAAATTGTAGACCTGCACCAGGCTGGGAAGACTGAATCTGCAATCGGTAAGCAGCTTGGTTTGAAGAAATCAACTGTGGGAGCAATTATTAGGAAATGGAAGACATAAAAGACCACTGATAATCTCCCTCGATCTGGGGCTCCACGCAAGATCTCACCCCGTGGGGTCAAAATGATCACAAGAACGGTGAGCAAAAATCCCAGAACCACACGGGGGGACCTAGTGAATGACCTGCAGAGAGCTGGGACCAAAGCAACAAAGCCTACCATCAGTAACACACTACGCCGCCAGGGACTCAAATCCTGCAGTGCAAGACGTGTCCCCCTGCTTAAGCCAGTACATGTCCAGGCCCGTCTGAAGTTTGCTAGAGTGCATTTGGATGATCCAGAAGAGGATTGGGAGAATGTCAGATGAAACCAAAATATAACTTTTTGGTAGAAACTCACCTCGTCGTGTTTGGAGGACAAAGAATGCTGAGTTGCATCCAAAGAACACCATACCTACTGTGAAGCATGGGGGTGGAAACATCATGCTTTGGGGCTGTTTTTCTGCAAAGGGACCAGGATGACTGATCCGTGTAAAGGAAAGAATGAATGGGGCCATGTATCGTGAGATTTTGAGTGAAAAACTCCTTCCATCAGCAAGGGCATTGAAGATGAAACGTGGCTGGGTCTTTCAGCATGACAATGATCCCAAACACACCGCCCGGGCAACGAAGGAGTGGCTTCGTAAGAAGCATTTCAAGGTCCTGGAGTGGCCTAGCCAGTCTCCAGATCTCAACCCCATAGAAAATCTTTGGAGGGAGTTGAAAGTCCGTGTTGCCCAGCGACAGCCCCAAAACATCACTGCTCTAGAGGAGATCTGCATGGAGGAATGGGCCAAAATCACAGCAACAGTGTGTGAAAACCTTGTGAAGAATTACAGAAAACGTTTGACCTGTGTCATTGCCAACAAAGGGTATATAACAAAGTATTGAGAAACTTTTGTTATTGACCAAATACTTATTTTCCACCATAATTTGCAAATAAATTCATTAAAAATCCTACAATGTGATTTTCTGGATTTTTTTTCTAATTTTGTCTGTCATAGTTGACGTGTACCTATGATGAAAATTACAGGCCTCTCTCATCTTTTTAAGTGGGAGAACTTGCACAATTGGTGGCTGACTAAATACTTTTTTTCCCCACTGTATGTTTTGTGTATGTTCCTTACGAATGGATACATGTGATACAAGTATACAGGGATTGCAACATTTGATCCAAGCATAAAAAAGGCATTCAAAATATAGTAATCCATTTACTGCCCTGAAATCAGTCCTTATCTCCATTTTCAAAGAGATTCCATCAGACAGGCTAGACTAGTGTACCCTTTGTCTTAGAAAACAAAGAGAAAACATTCCTCTTTACGTGACAACCCAACCCACATCCATTGAAGTTCAGGTTTCTCCATGAATCAATAAAAACCTAAAAGCAGCATCTTTGCTTCAGGGATTAAAGATGGATGACACACAAAATGTTTGTTTTTTACAAGGAGAGAGAGAACAAAGACAGTGGAGAGCAACCACAGCAGCATGGCTGTCTGGCTAGAGCAGACACTAGAACTGGAGAACAAATACATGTCAGTGGAGCGAGTAAAAAGAGGAGGATGAGAGGAGGGATGAGATGAGAGGCTATGTATTAGCAGCTATAATGGGAAACTTCCGAATTAGACAAACAGCAACAGTACTAGAGTGAAGGGTGGCTTCACTGGCAAGTAGCAGGCCATGCTACAGACAAATATCTGGATCACCACTCTATGCTTCATAAGTCTATGAAATCTGTTGTCATAAGAATGGCTATGTTTCTGTTGTTGTGGTATGAAGGAAGGTTGAATATATGTCTGTTCAAAAGCATGATACTGTATTGAGCCTCTTATGGGCTTTGTTTTCAGCCAACGTGCACTAAGCTTATCCATACATACAAGTCATCACAGCATAATATGCATTCATATTGAAGCTGTGCCATAATCTTGTTTTTGTAATCTCCTATACACCACTAATCACCGTGTCGGTAGCATGGTCAGGGTCAACATAGTCAATTCAGGAATTGAATTGAAATCCTAATTGAAAACAAGGGGCCCTTTACATTAAAATAATGAATTTAGATTGATGCCCTAAATTGCCTGAGTTGAAATGAAATCGACTCAGGGGTTACTCACAGTTTAAAAGCAGAGCTGACCGGATTCAGTAGGAGTTAATCCAATAGTCCATAGCAGCCAGAAGGTCTGATTCTCTTCCTGACTGGCCCTTGGGCTTCTATACCCACAACCCCAGTCCACATTCACATCGTCTCAGAGGTACAGAGTCTGGTGGGGGAGTAGTAGATGTGATCAGGACACACTATTCCTGTAGCTAAGGTCCGGTAGCTGGGTTTCAGGGGACTTCAGGGTTTCAGGTCATGTCACAGAGTAAAGTAGGCTCGAGTTCAGTGACCTACATAAACGCATACCACCTGAAGAAAGACAAGACAAGAAGAAAGGTCAGATCCCAGTTAATACCATGGTTGCTGCTTTTAAAGGGGCTATGGAAAGCTCTATTGCTTCCTCACGATGGTGACACCCCCAGAAATAGTACATTCAAAATAGCTTTAAAAAGTGTAATTAAATGAATAAAGTCATGACCTGGACTCCACTGGACTCCACTCTGTTTGCTTGTTAGTCATAGGGATTTTTCTCCTGTTCATTGTTTGGGCCTGACAGAGGAAAAGTCTAAGGGATGAACAAACTAATAAAGCTACTTCCTGTGTACAGCAGGAGTGGGAGTCTGTCTGCTTGAGTGAACTGTACTGTAGCGAGAGAGAGAGAGAGATTGTACTATGCTAGACTTTGTGGGTGAGAGAGAAGGGAGGGTGGTAGAGCGAGACAAAAAGAGAGAGAGAGAAGTGGTGTAGAGTGTTCACACGTGTGTGTGTGTGTGTTTCTGTGTGTGCTATTCTGTTTCTTTGTCTGCACTGTGACAAACCACTTTATTCTAGCCCACACAGCGTGGCAATGCTATTAATTGTTAAGCATGCAATCTAATCCCACCCACGGACAGAAATTCAGAGGAAAAGTGTGAGGAATATACAATCCGTTATGCTAACTCTCAACAATAGAAACATTGAATACTCAAAAAAATTTACACGACAGCCAAGACTAACACCTTTACAATACTGTGATTGTCATGGCACAGACAAAACACATCCAATTCTATACACATTTTAAATTGGCAGTGTTTCATTCCAATGAGCTAAGTATTGCTACACATTTTGGAATCTGAGCGCCCAAAACAAAGCCCTGACTGTGACGTTACTCTATGGCTCTAGCCGTGTATAAAGGAGAAAGCAAGGCTCTGAGTCCCCACTCACTCCCTCTCTCTCAACCCAGGGTTCCTCTACCCACAGGTGGAGACACAAAGCCAGATTGTTTAGCGACCGGCCACTGAGTCAGAGCAGAGGTGAGCCAGTGAGCCCAGTTGGAGAAGCCCACTCATACAGAGCCGTGATGGGAGAATGGGGCCTCTAGGAACAAGGGTGGGACTAGGGTTGCAAAGCTACCGGTAGTTTACCAAAGCTACCGGAACATTCAGTAACTTTGGTAATTAACATGGACTTTATGGCAATCTATTGTAACTTTGGTAATTTATACTTTAATCATTTAAAAATTTATTTATTCATATTTTGTTCACATTCTTTACATCTGTGTCCATCTTGTCCACGAGTGGATCGATCATATAGAACATAATTAATGAAAAAAACATTAATCATAAAACAATGTTAATTTTTTGTATCTACTGCCACCAGTGCAGCCCCAAAACATTTACAACAAATATATAATCACATAGCAAAATAATAATTGCTTTTAGAAATACAGTATACAGGTATTTCTGATATATGGAAATGTTTTTTTTTTTTTTTTGTTGAAAATAATCTTAAATTAAATAAAATATATTCAGGGGTTTACTTTTTTTTATTGCATTGTCCTTTCCAGACATTAGTATTCGGGCGATTGGTCTCCGGCATCCTTATTTTCTTCTGAGTCACATTCAATTTGTGTTGTGACATCTGTTAATAGCGCAAACAGTTTCACATTGGAACGAAATGCCACCAATTGCTGGACCCTTTCGTTGGTCAGACTACTGCACACCCTAAGAAAAGATGCGTACAATACATATAACACCAATAAATACACAAATACACAGAGACAATAAAACCAGCACATCATCAATTCATTATAAAAACAAAAATTACCTTTGTGTGCGTAATTCCAAAGAGTGACCAATTGCGCTCTGATGCAGCGGATGTAGGTAGCATCTGCAGTATGACTGAGGCAATGGAGGACAAGGCTTCAAAGCTGCAGAGTACCTTCCACCAGGTTGACGCAGAGATGTGTTCAGCGGAAGTCCAAATCCTATCATCTATCCACAGGCCATCCTACATCCTGAAATTGGCAAAACTCACCAGAACCTTTCCCTCATCCAGCTAAAGGTGGTGTGCCATGGCTGAAGTCATGTCGTATGTTGACATTATCTGCTCCGCAGACAGGTTGAGGCATTCTGGCACATTTTGGATCCAGCAAAAAGCTGCATGGATGGGCTTGGTGCAGAAGTCTTGCCTTTTGTCAATCATTTCCAAAACTGCATCCTCTTCTGCTTCGTCCAGCAAAGACGTTGTCAGTGAAGCACCAATCTGCTCACGCAGATCTGTGAAGAGCCATTAAACATCTGACAAGACTGCCCCATCTCTCTTCACCTGGTTAATGGCAGATGCAGTTGGGGTGAGTAAGGTCAGGTAGATGCCAACGTGCTCCCAAAACACATCATCAAGGATTGTCTTCTTGATGGTAGAATAATTTTGTATGGACTCTTGAGATGGTCATCTCTTGCAGGGACACTTTGCCTTCTAGAAGGCTTGTATACAGTATTACAGATGAGCACCATCTGGTTTTGCAGGGCAGTTTGAGAGAGGTGTTTTTCTGCTTTTCACACAGTTTTTCTCTGAACATTGCTGAGGCCACCCGTTTCCCTTTGACATATTTCACTACCTTCTTGGCTTTATTGTACAGGGTCTGCATGGTTTCCAGGCCCATGATGTCTCCCAGGAGAAGATTGAGACCATGTGCGAGACCATGTGCTGCACAGCCAATTGGAGTGATGTGAGGGAAGGCTTCTTTGACTTGTCTCCAAGCTGCTTTCATATTTGCCACATTGTCTGTAACTACGGCAAAACTATTTTATCAGCTCATCTGCAATGAATTTGCTTGTGTGTCTGTTGATTTTTGTGTCAGTGCTTTTGTAAAACATTGGGTGGGGGAGTGCAGACAATGTAATCGATAATACCTTCCCCACATACATTGGACCATCTATCAGAGATCACAGCAACACATTCTGTCTTGTCAGTAGTGACATTTACCTTTTCTTGCACTCTGACATGTTCTGCCTGCAACACGTTGGTTGACAAAGCATGCCTGGTTGGAGGGAAGTATGCACTTAGAATGTTCAAGAAACTTCTCCAGTGAACATTGGTTGTAAGCATGAGAGGAGAGCCTGTGGCATTGATGGCTTGAGCCAGGCACTCATCTGCTTTCTGCTTGGTGTGCCAATCCATACCATGGGTAGTTGCTGCTGACTCAGATGTTGATGCTGTGTCATCTTGGTATTCTGTGCTGAGAGTTGAAGGTTAAGTAGAGGGTTGTAGTGACTTCTCTTTAAAGCTTTCTGGGCCATTTTTGCAGTTGTTCAAATTAAACTGCAACTTTGTAGCATTTTTGCTATACTTATTTGAACAGTAATTGCACATATACTGATACCTTCCATCTTCATTAACTTTTTTGAAATGCCTCCACATGAGAGGGCTTCCATGTTCTTAACCACTGGTATTCATAATGCTGTTCATTGACTACAGCTCAGCATTCAACACCATAGTGCCCTCAAAGCTCATCACTAAGCTAAGGACCCTGTGACTAAACACCTCCCTCTGCAACTGGATCCTGGACTTCCTGATGGGCCGCCCCCAGGTGGTAAGGGTAGGCAACAACACATCTGCCACGCTGATCCTCAACACGGGGACCCCTCAGGGGTGCGTGCTTAGTCGCCTCCTGTACTCCCTGTTCACAATGACTGCGTGGCCAAGCACGACTCCAACACCATCATTAAGTTTGCCGATGACACAACAGTGGTAGCCCTGATCACCAACAATGATGAGACATCCTATAGGGAGGAGGTCAGAGACAACAACCTCTCCCTCAACGCGATCAAGACAAAGGAGATGATCGTGGACCACAGGAAAAGGAGGGCCGAGCACGCCCCCATTCTCATCAACGGGGATGTAGTGGAGCAGGTTGAGAGCTTGAATTTCCTTGGTGTCCACATCACCAACAAACTATCATGGTCCAAACACACCAAGACAGTCGTGAAGAGGGCACAACAACGCCTATTCCCCCTCATGAGACTGAAAAGATTTGGCATGCATCCTCAGATCCTCAAAAAGTTATACAGCTGCACCATCGAGAGCATCCTGACTGGACCAGAGAATCTTGTTTCTCATGGTCTGAGAGTCCTTTAGGTGCCTTTTGGCAAACTCCAAGTGGGCTGTCATGTGCCTTTTATTGAGGAGTGGCTTCCCTCTGGCCACTCTATCATAAAGGCCTGATTGGTGGAGTGCTGCAGAGATGGTTGTCCTTCTGGAAGGGTCTCCCATCTCCACAGAGGAACTCTGGAGCTCTGTAAGAGTGACCATTGGGTTCTTGGTCACCTCCCTGAGCAAGACCCTTCTCCCCTGATTGCTCAGTTTGGCCTGGCAGCCAGCTCTAGGAAGAGTCTTGGAGGTTCCAAACTTCTTCCATTTAAGAATGATGGAGGCCACTGTGTTCTTAGGGACCTTCAAAGCTGCAGAAATGTTTTGGTACCCATCCACAGATCTGTGACTCGACACAATCCTGTCTCGGAGCTCTACGGACAATTCCTTCGAAAGGCTTGGTTTTTGCTCTGAGATGCACTGTCAACTGTGGGACCTTATATAGGTGTGTGCCTTTCCAAATCATATCCATCAATATAATTTAGGATGATCAATGGAAACAGGATGCATCTGAGCTCAATTTCGAGTCTCATAGCAAAGGGTCTGAATACTTATGTAAATAAGGTATTTCTGTTTTTTATTTTTAATATATTTGCCAACATTTCTAAAAACCTGTTTTCGCTTTGTCATTATGGGGTATTGTGTGTAGATTGATGAGGAAAACATTTCATTTAATCTATTTCAGAATAAGGCTGTAATGTAACAAAATGTGGAAAAAGTCAAAGGGTCTGAATACTTTCCGAATGCATTGTATACACACTGAGTGTACAAAACATTAGGCACACCTTCCTAATATTGAGTTGCACTCCTTTTTGCCCTCAGAACAGCCTCAATTCGTCGGGGCATGGACTCTACAAGGTGTAGAAAGTGTTCCACAGGTATGCTGGCCAATGTTCCCTCTAAACTGCACCCGTGTGCGGCCGCACACTTACGCTTCGAACACACCGACTGCGTCATTGCATCAATGCCGCATAACATTTTGCGCAGCTACGCAACTATACTGAATGCAGGTATTTACACACGTGTTGCAGACGGTCACAATAGGTTGGACACATGGAGGAGAGAATCATTTTCGCAGTATCCTCAAAACCGTGTCTTTTTGAGACAACTGCTGACAGCTACGTAAACACATAACAATTGTCCACGATAGTAGGATTGCCAGGTCAGTTTAGTAGTGAGCTTGTGCTAGATGTGGCTAGTTAGCTAGCTAGCTAACCTAGCTAGTTAACCTAGCTAGCTAGCTAGCTTGCTAACCTAGTAAATTAGGTGTGTGTGTGTGTGTGTGTGTTTGTGTGAAAGAGAAATAGTAATATAAATTATGCTAGTTACTACCCCTGATAATTTGGCCAAATAATAATGTTTGAAAGTGTGTGAGTGTGTATGTCAGATAAATAGTAATAGAAATTATGGTAGATACTACCCCTGATAATTTGATCATATAACCATGTGTGTGTGTCTGTGTGTACAGTAGGTGACATGTCCATGATAGCTATCTAATAACTATAGTTATGCTAGGTAATGGTTTGGCTTATCATGTTCATGTCTATGTAGAAGAAGACTGTAGGAGGAAGTGGAGAGGACTCAGGGACAGGTATCAGAGAGAAAGTAGGGCAGAGAAAGAGAAGAAGAGGTCTGGGTCAGCAGCTTCAGGCCAGCGGCCTTGGTGCTTCTGCCACATTCTTTCTTTTCTGGATCCATTTATTGTGCCTAGGGCAACGAGTGGCAATTTTACAGCTAGACCCTTTACGTCATCCACAAGTATGGGTGTCACCGGTCCATCAAGACCCTCTATTTAATCTACAAGTGCGACCACCAACTCCATCGGTGCAGCGAGAGTCATCTACTAGTGCGACCACCGCCTGCACCGGTGCAGCGAGACCCTCTACAACGTCGTTGAACAGGATGTAGCCGTGGAGACAAATGACGACAGAAACAGGGAGAGAAATGAAGAGGAACAACGTCACACCAGGTGTCATCGGAGGTACCAGCCCCCAGATCCACTCAACTAATTTCAGCAGAGACTCCTCCAAGCCGTCGAGAGGGATGCAGCCCAACCTGATGCTCACAGGAAGCCGAGTTCAATGGTACGTTTTTTTAAAATCCACAACACAGGTAGTGTCATAAGTATTGCGACAGTGAAGTAAAGTAGGTCATTTTTACAGTATACTCATGTAGGCTAATTGGTCTTTCAGATCAAAGGATTATATTGAGGCAAATGTATAGCTGTTGTTTCTGGGTTAGAAAATATCCTAAAACAACAGCTTGCTGTCTAAATATTTGCCTGTCATATTCATCTTTTGATCTGAAATACACATTTCATGAGTAAACAGCAAGAATTACCAACTTTACCACACTGTTCCAATATTTATGCCACTAACTACACGATACAAGTAGTATTTAGTTAACATAAATCTCACCTTCTATGGTGTTATATTATGTAATGCTTGTATGTGTTGTTTTTCTCTTCCCTTCCAGAGATGGAGTCAATTTAGCCGACCAGCTCACAGGAGGGACAGGAAGTGGAGAGGAGTTGTCTGGTTGTTGTTTTGACCTCCCTCATTGTACCTTTCCTTTCACACACGTCAGAGCCGTTTAAATTCAGTCAATTCATAAAGTAATTTGTTTCTAAAGTCTTAGGATAGCATTCATTATTAGTGTTACATAGATTTCTGAATTGACAGAATTGAAACTCACACACCGGAGAATTCAAAGATGCTCTTGTTGGTCTCTTACAAGACTAAAGGTGAATATATATTTTTCATTTAAAACCACTTGAAAACCAGGGTGTTGAAACTTTTTGTGAAGTCATGTTCCATCGACTGGTCCATGACGTCCAGGGGCCATTTGTTTGCTTAGCTGTGTTACGGCTACATATTATTTTAATTTTTTCAGAGACACTCTGCTCTTCTCCTCGAGGCACCTCACATTTCCAGTGCCCCGCCATTTTAACTCCCTCTGCCTGAGGAGGCTGTTGAGATGAATGGTGGTGGCTAACCATAGGGATGGAGCAGAGGCAGATAGAGGGGAGAAGGCAGGCAGACTGGTGAGGGGGTGGGCTGACTGTCTGTATTACTCTCTCTCTCTCTCTCTCTCCATGGGAGAATCTAAACTGTATTTCCTTGATTCTTCACATCCTCTCTCCTCGCCTCCTTCTCAAAGCCCATTGGAGGAGAAGGTCAGAGCGAGGGAATGTCCTAGTTAGTAGGCTTTTTTAAGTATAAAATTAATGGAATTCATAAAGTAAATAGTTACTCAATACTTAGGATAGCATTCATTATTAGTTGTACATAGATTGCATGAAAATTGACTGAATTGAAACTGACACACTGAATAATTCAGGTGCTCTTGTTCTTTTACAAGACTAAAGGTGACATTTGTGTTTAGCTGTATTGTGGCTACACATTCACTTAGTTTTTTCAGACACACACACACACACACACACCTCTCCTCCTCTCTTCCTAATTTGTTTTTTTTCCACCTGCATTTTGTCAAACCAGTGAAGATGGTGGTAAACTGTACTATTTGTATGGACCCTAGGTTACCTTTTCCCATTGTTATCATACTAACTGTATGTCGTATAACCTTAATTAGAGCTCCTGCTCACCTGATGTGTATAATAGTGATGTTAATGGGAAGAGGTTAAGGTGTGGTCTTTACTTCCAAATTTCACTTAAATATAACTTGCAAATGAAGAGAGACAATGAGACATAAAATAATCTTGAAAGAAATTGTATTTTATGGACAACGTTGGATGGTTCTTAAAATAACCTTTGTGTTAGGGGTCTCTTAAAAGAGCCGTTTCACTCTATGGCATGCTGCCATGGAACTTCACCTGCTGGCGATGAGAAGTAGGTGGTCAGCTTCTCCCTCACCTGGAGTTCCTGTCTGGGGGTGTTGTTGGCACCTGCCCTGGTGACATCAGGTAGGTGACCTCTTGGCGTGCCCATCTCTATCCGGAGCAGCTCCTGGAATGCCCTCCGCAGGTAGTTGTGGAGAACACGTGGCCTTCACGCAGGCATCGACATTTGAGGGGCTGAGACCAAGCACTCTCCAATACATTCTCCACCGGGCTGAAATAATCCCAAAGGCGCATTCAACAACTAACTTTGCCCTGGACAATCGTTTGTTGAAGATCCTTACAGGCTTTGGCAATGGCAGCTGGCGTCCAGCGTAGGGCCTCATGAGATTGGGTCTCAAAGGGAAGGCCTCGTCGCCGATGAAGACGTGGGGAACGGGTCCCAGGTCTTCAGCCCCAGGGAGTGATGCAGGTGGTGGAATCTCCAGGGTGCCATCCTGAAGTGCCTGGCCGAAGGCAGAGTCCCGGAGGGTCCCGCCATCACTTCCCTTGCCGTAAGCAACAACATCGACGACACGGAAACAGTAGATGGCATCTACAACAGCCAAGAGTACAACTGAATATGTTCCCTTGTAGTTGTAGAATTTCGAACCCGAGCATGGTGGAGCCTGGATTACTACATGTTTCCCGTCAATGGAGCCAAGACAGTTGGGGAAATTCCACCTCTCCAGGAACTCATCAGCGATGGCCCTCCAGTCTTCCTCCTTGGGGACAAGCATGTATTCGCCAACCAGACAGTCCCAAATGGCTTGTGCCACAGATGGGACAATGCCTGCCACAAGTGGACCGTCCAACTTGGAAGCTGAATCCGATGGTCCTGTAGGAGTCCCCTGGCGCCAAGAATCTGAAATATAATTCAAAATATATTAATATTGTGTGTAACTTGAATTCCACCCACATGTTCTATCTACACATATAGCTACCGCATTACTATTTATTATGCTCTACTAATTATATTGTAATACTCATCAACCATCATTAACAATGCCTTGAAACAGTCCAATTCAGTCTATGACTGTATCAATAAACTGTAGCCCAGGCCAAATCTACTCTTAGAAAAAAAGATGCTATCTAGAACCTAAAAGGGTTCTACGGCTGTCCCCATAGGGGAACCCTTTGAAGAACCCTTTTTGGTTCCAGGTAGTACCATTTTGGTTCCAAGTAGAACCCTATTGGGTCTCATGTATAACCTTTTCCCCAAAGGGTTCTACCTTGAAACAAAAAGGGTTCTACCTGGAACCAAAAAGGGTTCTACCTGGAACCAAGAAGGGTTATCCTATGGGGAAAGCAGGAGGACACTTTGGAACCCTTTTTTCTAAGAGTGTACATGATTTCAATAAGAACGTAATGAATGACTGTAACTGTCTTGAACAACAAGGGGTCCTGGAGAAGACTAGCCTACCTTCATCAGGGCAGAAGGCATCCCAACTTTCTTTTCATTTGGTAACATTGCATCATAAAAAAATGATTTTAAACCAACTTTCAGAAAAGTTATAGTCTTAATGAACATTCTGTAAAGGTACATCTGATGTCACATCGGGGCTATTAACTAGAGAGCCTTTAGCTAGCTAGGTTGCACATCAAATATTTATAATACCAATCAATTACGGTATCAAAGGCTTTACAAATTCACTTGAATTTAGCTTACCAGAGACAAATCGCCAGGTGTTCAACTGGGCTGATGGACTCCCCGTAGTTGGTATCCATCCGGGCGATCCTGGCTCCAACCATCTGGAGCAGGTGATCGAACTGGCTTCGGTCCAGACGAAAGTAACTTCGGAATCCCTTTCCAAACAGTCAAAGCTCTTGAATGAGACGGTGGAACTCCCCTGCCTGCTTTCGGGACTTCAACCATCTCTGGACTCACACAGACCTGTGCTTTCGGCAAGGTTGGTCCCGGCCCAACAGCGCGATCAAGACCACCTTCCTCAACGTTGGTCTCATTGTTGAAAGAGCCTACTCTCTGCTATCTTGACTATTTATATTTGCATTTCGCTCAAAAACTCTGCATTTTGGAGGGAAATGATATTATAAGCTCTCACAATTAATTTTTAGATGCCATCTAATAAATAATATGTATGCTACTCTGCAAATGAATGAATAAAACATGTAAAGACATTCTGCAGTCAAACTGTTTTTATTATTAAATCCCACTTTTTTTTTACTGGATATGTGTGCAACAAAAATTCAACATTCACATTTAGCTGCTTTCTGTCAAGTCTATGCAAACAATTTGATGAATACATTCGATAAATCCAACATATGCATCACACAGAACGCACTGAAAAGCATTGTTCCATTAGAATTGAATGTCCTTCTTGTGTACCAAAACTCAAGGACACTGTCGGTGAGTTCGATTCGCTCCAGGACTGCAGCGCAGAAGAAATGCCATGCTGCGCAGAGACGTAAGATATTGAAGTTTACTGAATTCACCCCATTAGTTTGCACTATATAGGGATTTTTCTGTGATCGAATCAACATTATATCTGCCCCTTTTCAATGCAACAAACCAAACTTTGCAAGATTAAGTCTGTGTTTTTGTTGTATGCAGAGCCAGGGCGCAACAGAGTAGAATTATATTGGCTGGGGTAGCCCACGAGCGGTCTTTCAATCATCCGCGAGTGAATACGCGTTTCAGATCAGAGCTGCATGCGCACATTTGTTGATATTCTTTGCTAGTTAGCGAGTTATTAGCCAATTTATAGATCAGTTATAGATAAGTATAGGTCAGCAATGGGGAGTTACTGTTTCCTACAAGAGCACAAAACGTGTAGGCTACATTTCAAGCTGTCTTTGAAAAGCTATTCGAAAAAAAATAAAAGTTTGTCTTAAAGGGGCAGTGTTTTATTTAGAGACAGGCTTGAATATGCAAATAAGCCAATAGTCCGAGGTATAGCCCACATTGTCTAATTTTCTGTGTGGTAATAATAATTAATTACATTTTGTAAAATGGTTTCTTGCATCATACAATACAATACAATGCAATTTACAGTCACCTATTTGGCCCATGGTGTTACAGACCAAGTAAAATCATTAATTAATGTCAAGCCCTTCATAACGTAAAAACTTTTTAAAAGTCTCATGCAATGTAGGCATGCATTGAACGTCACATATAGGTTACTGTAGGCTATATCATAGAAATCACAAGCTATTTCCATGTGAAAATGCTATAGGATTTGCTCAATTGGTTTTGGTGGTAGGCCTACATTATGCTCAAATAGACACAATAGCCTATTGGCTACTGTCTAAAACTGTAAGAGTACATGTCACGATCGTCATTCATAGAGGAGGACCAAGGCGCAGCGTTGAATGCGAACATTTTATTTATTAGAATGATCACACGATCAAAACAACAAAACGAAAACGTGACGTCCCTGGTTACATAAACAAACCAACACGGAACAAGAAACCACAAATAATGAATGCCTAACGGCTACCTAAGTATGACTCCCAATCAGAGACAACGAGCTACAGCCGTCTCTGATTGGGAGCCACCCTGGCCAACATAGAATTACAACAACTAGAACATAAACAAATGAAAACTCACACCCTGGCTCAACATACTAGAGTCCCCAGAGCCAGGGCGTGACAGTACCCCCCCCTAAAGGCGCGGACTCCGACCGCGCCAACCAAATACAACAGGGGAGGGACCGGGTGGGCACTCCGCCTCGGCGGCGGATCCGGCTCCGGACATGACCCCCACTCCTTCTCTAACCCCCCAAAGTACCCCTGGTCCGGTCTGGCCCTGCTGACCAGAGCTGAACTGAACACTGGTGGAGCGGATTGCTCTAGCTCCGGCGTGACGCAGCACCTGACCGGTGCCGGACCCGCCACCGGTGGAACAGGCACGGGCCGTGCCGGACTGACGACGCACACCACTGGCTTGGTGTGGGGAGCAGGAGCGGGCCGAGCCGGGCTGACGAAACGCACCACTGACTTGGTGCGGGGAGCAGGAGCGGGCCGGACCGGGCTGACGAAGCGCACCACAGACTTGGTGCGGGGAGCAGGAATGGGCCGGACTGGGCTGGCGACGCGCACCACAGACTTGGTGCGGAGAGCAGGAACGGGCCGGACAGGGCTGACGAAACGCACCACTGACTTGGTGCGGGGAGCAGGAATGGGCCGGACTGGGCTGGCGATGCGCACCGTAGACTTGGTGCGAGTGGCAGGAACAGGCCGGACCGTACTGGGAACACACACCACTGGCCCTACGTGGGGATCAGGAACAGGCCGGACCGGACTGGCAACACACGCCAGTACCTCTTGCCGTGCCTCTACATCTTCCACCCCCTCTTCGACCAGTGGCCCCCGTAACCTGGCGGCCTCCTCTGCCAATCCGCTGGGCCGCTCTGCCGCGGTCTCCTGCTGGCCCGTCGTCCACGGCGTTAGCCCCCCCCTAAAAAATGTCTGGGCGTCTCCCCTACCCGTGGACCAGGTCTCCATGTCCCTCGCCAGCCTTTCGCCCTTCTGCCACAATGTCAAGCCCTTCTCTTCCTCACTCGGCTTGACCCAGTCGAGGAGGCGAAGGAGATCTGTTAGGGATCTCCCTGGCGATGGCTCCTGGACACGCTGCTTGGTCACATCTTGGTGGTTTCTTCTGTCACGATCGTCATTCATAGAGGAGGACCAAGGCGCAGCGTTGAATGTGAACATTTTATTTATTAGAATGATCACACGATCAAAACAACAAAACGAAAATGTGACGTCCCTGGTTACATAAACAAACCAACACGGAACAAGAAACCACAAATAATGAATGCCTAACGGCTACCTAAGTATGACTCCCAATCAGAGACAACGAGCTACAGCCGTCTCTGATTGGGAGCCACCCTGGCCAACATAGAATTACAACAACTAGAACATACACAAATGAAAACTCACACCCTGGCTCAACATACTAGAGTCCCCAGAGCCAGGGCGTGACAGTACAGCCTCAGTGTTCACTGTAAACGGGCGCCGGAAGTTGCACAAAATTCTCACAATGTTCAAGTTTCCACCCACAAGACCTCAAATTTGCTCAGTGCCCCAAAAGATTAGAGGGAACATTGATGCTGGCCCATGTTGACTTCAATGCTTCCCACAGTTGTGTCAAGTAGGCTGGATGTCCTTTGGGCGGTGGACCATTTTTGATACACACGGGAAACTGTTGTGCGTGAAAAACCCAGCAGTGTTGCAGTTCTTGACAAACTCAAACCGGTGTGCCTGGCACCTACTACCATACCCCATTCAAAGGCACTTAAATATTTTGTCTTGCCCATTCACCCTCTGAATGGCACACATATGCATCCGTGTCTCAATTGTCTCAAGGCTTAAAAATCCTTCTTTAACCTGTCTCTTCACCTTCATCTACACTGATTGAAGTGGATTTAACAGGTGACATCAACAAGGGTTCATAGCATTATACTGGCAGCTGAGTTGCCAGCAAATGACTGTGTTGCTGTATTGACTACAGTATGCTCATTAATATACAGTATAATACTGTATTGTATAATACAGCACAGATTTTTCACTGTAAATTACAGTATTTAGCTGGCAACTCTGCTGCCAGTATACTGCTTGTTACGGATACAGGTATCCTGTGTGTGTTTTTGAGTTTTTCCTCTCCTTCTGCCCTAATCACAGGTGTCCTTTATGTTCCTGATTGGTGGTCGTTGGGGTGTCCCACCTGTCCGACATCCGTTTGTCTGCTGATTGCTGAGGTGGACCAATCAGTGGACATTCCTCTGTATTGCACCACCTGTTTCTGGTTTTTCACTTACACCTCCCATTGTTTTAAAAGCCAGTCAGTTGTGTTTGTTGGGAGAGACTATTTCCGTATGTGAGTATGGATACTGTGGTGTCCTGTGTTTTGTGTACTCACTAATTTGCTGGATACTCTGTTTGGTAACTTTGTTGTGTGTTTCTGGGAAAAGGGGGATTTAAGCAAGCTGCCCTTGGGCATACATTACCCGTAGGAAGAAAATTGTCTAAAAACACTAGTTAGACCTGAGCGGACCACCCACTGTAATGTTTGTATGATTAGCAGTAGCTTAGCGGTTCTTGAGGCAGGCAAGATCAGTTTAGTTTTTTTTACATTATTGTTTCATTCCTTGGGTCCTGCTCAGCCCTTTTTCCCAAACCTTTACCGTGTGTTCAAAATAAACATCTTGTGTTTGACGGTAGCTTATGGTTGTCGGTGTATTTTTTGGTTCTCACTGTTTCCATGTCATGATTCTAATTTGCATGAATTATGTTATGGGTCTCTGTTCCATCCACCCTAGACTTTTAAAGCCACGGGGTTCGTAACATAATGTGGGGGTTCGTCCGGGATCTATCTCATTGATACCCATGCTACTCATGCAAATTAGTTTAGCGTCTGGTTCAGTGTTGAGCTTGGCAGCTGTGACTAACTGGTTTTGTGTTTAGTATTCATCGGCTCGTGTTGCTAGTTTAAGATGGCTACTTTTGAGTTGGATGCATTTTTGGAAAACCCTACGTGGGAGGTTTTTGAGAATTGCCGTAGAATGGATCTACAGGCTTTGGCTGACCACTTTTCTGTACCCATATCAAGGGTTTTAGTGAAAGCAGAAGTTAGGAAAGCAGTGTTAGAGATATTATTGAACGAGCGAGTGCTTGAGTTACCGCCGCCTGAGCCTGCTGCTCCTGTAGGGGATGTGGCTGCTGCTCCTGTAAGCCTGTCGGTGTCTGAGGACGAGACTAAGGCTCCAGCCACATTGCCCCATTTTGACCCACTCTCCCCACTGTCCGACAGTGATGCCAGGATGGAGGTCCGCTCGACACGGCTCCAAATGGAGGCGGAAGAGCGGGCACAAATCAGGCAAGACAAGCTGGAAACGCGTAAGATGGAACTGGAGACGCGTAGGCTTGATCAGGAACTGGAGACGCGTAGGCTTGATCAAGAACTGGAGATGCGTAAGCTAGAGGCAGAACAGGAGACGCGTAAGATGGAACTGGAGATGCGTAAAATGGAACTGGAGGCAGAAACAGCGAGGTTAGTCTCTGCTCATACTATGCCTGCTAGTGAGCCGTCCTCACCAGCTGTGTCGTCTGCTACTTTTGATATTAGTAGACAGATCACCTTGGTGCCTGTGTTTAGGGAGTCAGAGGTTGATTCCTATTTCAGTGTTTTTGAGCGTATAGCAGTAGCATTGAAATGGCCCAAAGAGGTACGGTGCCTATTTCTTCAGTGTAAATGAACAGGTAAAGCCCAAGAGGTTCTGTCAGCGCTACCTCTTGAGGACAGCTTGAATTATGACGTGGTCAAAGCTACTGTTCTTCGTGCCTATGAGTTGGTTCCTGAGGCATATCGACAGAGATTTAGGTCTCATAATAAGTATTCTACTCAGACTTATGTGGAGTTTGCTAGAGACAAAGGAAATCTGTTTGACAAATGACACTTCTAGTAAGGTAACTGATTTTAACTCTCTACGGGAGTTAATCTTGTTAGAAGAGTTTAAAAATTGCTTACCCGAATGCATTGTAGTTTATCTGAACGAACAGAAAGTATCCTCACTGTCGGAAGCGTCTGTATTGGCAGACAAGTTTGTGTTGACGCATAAGAGCGTGTTTTCGGCTCGTACAGAGAGCAGGGCCGCGGAGTTGCTAACTCTTAGCCCTAGTCGACCAGCAGTACATCCAGCACGCCCAAAAGATGTGCGTCACTGTTTCTATTGTCATAAGGTGGGACATATGGTTAATGATTGCTTTCTGTTAAAACGCAAACAGGGGATGCCTCAGCACGCCAGGCCGCTAACGAGTGTTGGGCTGATTCGTACGGTTGTAAGGCCGGAATCAAAACAGATGCCTCATAGTGTATGTGGTTTGAAAGTCCTAGTCCCAGATCACAGTTATGAACCGTTCATTTTTGAGGGGTTTGTTTCCATATCAGATGACGAAGCGTCTCAGCGTCCGGTTAGAATCCTCAGAGATACTGGTGCGGCGCAGTCGTTCATACTATCTGATGTGTTGCCCTTGTCCAATAATACATATTGTGGTTCCAGTGTGTTAGTACAAGGAATTGAAATGGGATTTGTGCCATTGCACTTTGTAAACGTACACTCTGAGTTAGTCAGTGGATTGTTCAGAGTTGGAGTACGTCCTATGTTGCCAGTAAAATGTGTGATATTTATAATGGGCAACGATATTGCCGGAGGAAAGGTGATACCCGTATTGGAGGTAATGGATAAAGTGACCAGTCTCTCTCAGAGGAGCTGGCACAGGGTTATCCAGATGTGTTCCCCGCTTGTGCTGTCACACGTGCTCAAGCACGACAAGTGGGTAACGTGATAGATTTGTTGAACACGATTCTATTCAGAGAGGGTGACCCAGAGGATGGCTCGGGTGCTACCTCTGGTAAGCTGGTGCAGTCTAACCAACAGCCCAGGGAAAGAAAGAAGTATGTGGAACTTGTTGCTGAGGCAATACAGTTACCAGTCACTCGTGAGCAGCTGATCGCTAACCAGAAGGTTGACATTAGCCTGGCTAAATGTTTTTCTAGTGTTGTCTCAGAGGAGGAGCTAAAGAAGAAAAACATGGCATACTTCATTGATGGTAATCTCCTCATGCGTAAATGGACATCCCATGTTGACGCTGGCGGAGATTGAAATGCTGTTTACCAAATAGTGATTCCTACAGCCTTTCAACAAAATGTTTTATCCGTCGCTCATGATCACCAGTGGTCCGGACATCTGGGAGTCACCATGACTAATGATCGAGTTTTGCGACATTTCTTTTGGCCTGGTTTAAAACAAGATGTGGCTCAGTTCTGTCGGACTTGCCACACCTGTCAAGTAACTGGGAAACCGAACCAGGTTATTCCTCCCGCGCCTCTTTGTCCCATACCTGCCATAGGTGAACCATTCGAACATGTGATGGTTGATTGTGTTGGACCATTACCTAAGACAAAATCTGGTAACCAGTTTCTGTTGACGATTATGTGTGTGGCCACCAGGTACCCAGAGGCCATTCCTCTGCGAAGGATTACTGCTCCGGTGGTGAGTAAAGCGTTGATCAAATTCTTCTCAACTTTTGGGTTACCTAAGGTGGTACAAACTGATCAGGGTACGAATTTCCTTTCTAAGCTTTTCAAACAAGTGTTAAAATCCTTGTCAGTTACACACCGTGTGTCAAGCGCATATCACCCAGAGTCTCAGGGTGCGCTTGAACGTTGGCATCAGACACTGAAGTCTATGCTCTGTAAATATTGCTTGGAATCTGAGAAGGATTGGGATGAGGGAGTTCCTCTAGTTTTGTTTGCTGTCCGTGAGACAGTGCAGGAATCCCTAGGGTTCAGCCCAGCTGAACTGGTGTTTGGACACACCATGAGAGGACCTATGAAAGTCCTAAAGGATCAGTTTTTATCACAAGAGTTGTGTGTGAAAGGAAATGTGTTGGACTACGTTAGTCGATTTCGTGAGCGCCTACATTGTGCCTGTGCTCTAGCAAAGGAAGCGCTGTCTTCCTCACAGAGACGGATGAAACGGCACTATGACAACCAGGCTGTTTCTCGTTCACTGCAGCCAGGTGACCAAGTTCTTGTATTGTTGCTTGTGCCAGGAGCGTCATTGTCAGCACGTTTCTCTGGTCCTTATGTAATTGAAAAGAAACTAAGTGAAACTGACTACGTGATACAGACTCCTGATAGAAAACGCCAATCTCATGTGTGCCACGTTAACATGTTGAAGACATACCACACCAGACCCGTCACTCAGATAGACAGTTCAGAGAAACTGGCAGAGTCGGCTGTCTCTATTGCTGCTACGGCTGTAGTGGGAGGTCATGTTAATGATGTGGACGGAGATGGTTTGGAGTTGCGCAATACTCAGCAGCAGTGTGCTAGATTGCCCAATTCAGAGATGCTGCTGTCTCTCCCGTCAAGCCTGATTCATTTAACGGACGGACAGTCAGATGATATTGTGAGGCTATTACACAGCTTTCCATGTCTTTTTAATGATGTTCCTACATGGCTGTATCACAAGGGCGGCGCACAATTGGCCCAGCGTCGTCCGGGTTTGGCCGGTGTAGGCCGTCATTGTAAATAATAATTTGTTCTTAACTGACTTGCCTAGTTAAATAAAGGTAAAATAAATAAATAAATGCACAAATGTGTTAGAACATGACATTAATGTTGGAAACGCTGCACCTATCAAGCAACATGCTTATCGTGTCAACGTCTCTAAAAGAAAGATAATGAGGGGTGAAGTCAGTTATTTGCTGGAAAATAACCTGGCTATGCCAAGTTCAAGTCCTTGGAGTTCTCCGTGTATTCTGGTTCCTAAACCTGATGGGACATCCAGATTATGTACGGACTATCGGAAGGTCAATGCTGTCACAGTGCCCGACTCGTTCCCATTACCCAGACTGGATGACTGTATTGACACTGTTGGTGCTGCTACTTATGTAACCAAACTAGATCTTCTAAAAGGTTACTGGCAGGTGCCGTTAACCTCACGTGCCTCCGACATCTCTGCCTTTGTGACCCCAGACCACTTCCTACAATATTCTGTCATGGCATTTGGGATGCGGAACGCACCAGCCACTTTCCAACGCCTGGTTAACACAGTATTGGCTGGAGTTCCTAATTGTAGTGCTTACCTTGATGATCTGGTAATTTATTCAACTGAGTGGTCAGATCATGTTAACACTCGAAGTGTAGTGTGTGAACGTCTAGCAGCCGCTTCTCTAACCCTGAACTTAGCAAAGTGCGAGTTTGGGAAGGCCACTGTTACTTATCTCGGTAAACAGGTCGGCCATGGTCAGGTGCGCCCTGTAGATGCAAAGGTTGCATCTATAAATGCATTTCCTGCACCTACCACCAGAAGAGCTACGCTGCTTTTTAGGGATGGTTGGCTACTACCGTAGTTTCTGTAAACATTTATCTGTGGTAGTTGCTCCATTAATGGATTTGCTCAGTCCGGCGAGAAAATGTGTATGGTCTGAAGATTGTCGTACTGCTTTCAACACTGCTAAAGCACTCTTATGTTGTACTCCTGTTCTTGCTGTGCAAGATTTTGAACGACCGTTTAAACTGGAGGTAGATGCAAGTGCCAGAGGTGCTGGTGCTGTTCTACTGCAGCCGGACCAGAGTGGAGTGGACCATCCTGTTTGTTATTTTTCGCGGAAATTTAACAAATGTCAGACAAACTATTCCACCATTGAACAAGAAGCTCTAGCTTTGTTGTTAGCACTACAGTACTTTGAAGTTTATGTTGGTTCCAGTGCATTACCAGTGATAGTGTATACTGACCATAACCCCTTAGTTTTTCTCCACCGGATGTACAACCAGAATCAACGCCTTATGCGTTGGGCACTTGTAGTGAAAAATTATAATTTGGAGATCCGCCACAAAAAGGGGTCGGATAATGTGTTGGCAGATGCTATGTCTCGTGTTTAAAGAACTAGTTTTGTTTTGTTATCCCGTCAGGATGCGTTTGATCTTTGAATGTTGGGTGTTGTGATGGTACGTGTGTCGCAAACCCTTGTGGTTTGCTCTTTTAAGGGTGGGAGTGTTACGGATACAGGTATCCTGTGTGTTTTTGAGTTTTTCCTCTCCTTCTGCCCTAATCACAGGTGTCCTTTATGTTCCTGATTGGTGGTCGTTGGGGTGTCCCACCTGTCCGACATCCGTTTGTCTGCTGATTGCTGAGGTGGACCAATCAGTGGACATTCCTCTGTATTGCCCCACCTGTTTCTGGTTTTTCACTTACACCTCCCATTGTTTTAAAAGCCAGTCAGTTGTGTTTGTTGAGAGAGACTATTTCCGTATGTGAGTATGGATACTGTGGTGTTTTGTGTACTCAATAATTTGCTAGTTACTCTGTTTGGTAACTTTGTTGTGTGTTTCTGGGAAAAGGGGGATTTAAGCAAGTTGCCCTTGGGCATACATTACCCGTAGGAAGAAAATTGTCTAAAAACCCTAGTTAGACCTGAGCGGACCACCCACTAATATTTGTATGATTAGCAGTAGCTTAGCGGTTCTTGAGAAAGGCAAGATCTTTTTTTTTTTTTTTTACATTATTGTTTCATTTCTTGGGTCCTGCTCAGCCCTTTTTCCCAAACCTTTACCGTGTGTTCAAAATAAACATCTTGTGTTTGACGGTAGCTTATGGTTGTCGGTGTATTTTTTGGTTCTCACTGTTTCCATGTCATGATTCTAATTTGCATGAATTATGTTACGGGTCTCTTTTCCATCCACCCTAGACTTTTAAAGCCACGGGGTTCGTAATACTGCTGTAAATTTACAGGTAAAAGGTTTACTGCGTACAGTAGCCCAGAATAATGAATAAATTTGCACATTGACAAAGAGAGAGGACATGTGCCAGTCATCATGCAGCACTCCTCTGTGACTCGATTATTAATTCAAACTTACTCAAAAACATGCAGCATTAAGTAGTGCACAAGCCATGCATAGCCTACACATAGCAGCCAAAATATCTGTTGGGAAATATTTCAGAATAATGTGACATTTTACATGCCGGTGTTGGATTAAAAAGGCACTACAGGCTTCTTAAGATTCTGTTTTTTTGTAAAGGGAAGTGTCTTGCTAGTTGCAGTAAGAATTAAAAGTGCTATTCCATGTGCAATTTTTCCTACATTAATGGAAAGCAGGATAGGAAATCAGGCTATAGTTTCACAGAGAACAGCTGATCTTATGGTAAGTGTTTATGCAAGTCACTCTCTTGATATACTCTCATGAAGTATTCATATCTTACATACTCACATGGGTGAACCTCTAGCTTGAGCAAGAGCGTGGTATAAAGTATACTTAGAGGTTACCATCATATTCCAAGATGGCGTAGAAGTGTGGTCGTGTTTTTTTCTGTGTCCTAGTGTAAATAGCCAGATTTTTTTAGTTTTTTGTCTATTTTGTATATATTTCTAAATGTTTACTTTTCAGTCTTTAACTAAATATACTTTCCTGCAACCCGCCTCACCCAACGTGGAAAGGTTTCTATTATTTATTTAACATTTATCAAGAACCTTAAGCTGAAACTAGTCTAGCTGCAACCGAATGGCTACTTGCTATTAGTCACCGTTAGCGTCTTCACCATTGTCCGTGGCCTGCACTGCCCACCAGCCAGCTCTAGCTCTAGCCTGGACAATTTGTCGGCCAGTCTGCACAGCGTGCTATCGACCCAGAGCATATCGGATTTTCTGCCGGAATCACTGGACACTAGCGCCGGATCATCGCAACCAGCTAGCTGCAACCAAATGGCTGTTGTCGTTGGCTAATTACCATTGCCCCTTAGCAAGCACCAGTTAGCCTCGAGCTAGCCTCAAGCCAGGCCCATCTCCCGGCTATCTACCTCTCTGTCAACCAGAGCATATGAGCGGAGTGGAGCGGTGAGAATCTCAGCTCCTCGCTCACGGAGCTGTTCACCCCTCCGCTCCCCCCGCTCAAAGCCACATCAGGCCAGTCCGCTCATTATCGCTCAGCGCTCAACGCAGTTTGCATCGCGCTCCACTCAAATCGCCCCCCGCTCACTCCAAAAAAGGAACAAAATCTGCATGTATTTCACTTTTAGCTTAAACCACAGCCTTACTTTATCTCCCCGAATTTGTTGCATACAGACTCATCTCGGATTATCCATTCTGTCTTGAAACGGGGATCTAACACTGACGCTAAAATGAGATGTTAATCAGTATAGTATATTCCATAGCGAATTGACACGTTGTTTGCCAATGTTTCTGCAAAAGCAGCGATGCCCATTGGAAGTGCAGCGTGAGTGTAATCGGTGAGCAGGGATTTGATTTCTGTGACAGCAGGGAGGATCATCCCCAGGTTCCCCAGCTCCTTCTGCATTTTGTCTGTGAGGTCTGCTAGTGGTGTCAGCACACTGACAAGGTGCGTCAGCTGCCGTACTTGATTCAGGGTGATGTTAGCAACATTAGACTTGAGTTTGTTTTACCATAACGGGTCTTTTTGGAACAACCGGATGAACGACTGAATCATCCGCAGCTGGCTGCTCCATCGAATGGCGCAGGCATTTGTGGGGCGGACACCTAATTGGTCGGTTTCCTCTGTGCTCTTGCGTAAACTTTTCACCAGGTGCCCGACTTTCACTAACAGCCTATTAATGTTGTCGTGCTTGTTAACGGCGTTTTTGATCGCCAGCTGAAGCATGTGAATGGGGCATCTCAGATGTAAATTTGACAAAGTAAAGTACTGATTTATCATAGTTTCTTGGGGGAGTGTAGCCCGGTTGAGCTGCGCTGGCGAAGTGTTGCATCCCTTCGCGTTCTCCTTTACTCAGCGGTTCATAGTCCATGAAAATCATTTTTAAAAATGCTACATCCAGCTCTCTTTTTCTCTCCCTTGTTACGGTTGGGCCTTTGCGTGCAGTGAATAAACTTTTAAATTCCTCAACCCTTTTCTCTTGTTGCTGCTGCTGCTCCTCTCGCTCTATAAAATACAAATTCATGGACGACACAAATTAAATTAAACAGATGGATTCTGGGTCAGGCTTGAGCATGCTTCAGACTCGTGGTGTGAGCGAGCGAAATTGGAGCGGGACATAGGGCGACGCTCCGTCCTTTTAAAAATGCCGCTCTGCGCTCTGTTCAAAATCCGTCCGCTCACGCTCCACGCTCGCTCCCGCTCCACTCCGCTCCACTCCGCTCATATGCTCTGCTGTCAACCGGACGGGACCTCCTAGTGTTGACACGGAGCCCCGCCGATCCAACACGACTGGTTTGTTGACGAAATCGTCTGATGTGGTTTCAACAGGCTTCCCGTTACGACGTCGACCACGAAGATCCATCTGCTAGCTCCGGCCCGCTAGCACACGCAAGCCAGGCCTCTTGCTCGCCAGTGCTGTAGCAGCCCCCGAACTACCTCCGAACTCTCCTATTGCTGTTCACCGGACCTTATGATAACTCAGCTATACAGCTGATGCCTGCTGGACTGTTCCTTTATACGGTACCGCATCCTGTTTATGTTTAGCCACAGCCCAAACTTTGTCGCCATTACCAGCTGTTGTCTTTGCTCTCTCGAATAACACCTGTGATTGCTTTATGCCTCTCTCCCATGTCAATATGCCTTGCTTATTGCTGTTTCGGTTATTTCTTATTGTACTATTTCACTGTAGAGCCCCCAGCCCAGCTAAACCTGCCTTAGATAGCTCCTTTGTCCCACCCCCCATACACGCGGAGACCAACTCAATCGGTGCCTCCAGTGATGCTATCTCTTTAATCGTTACCCAACGCTTAGGTTTACCTCCACTGTACTCATATCCTTCCATATCCTTGTCTGTACATAATGCCCTGAATCTATTCTACAACGCCCGGAAATCTGCCCCTTTTTTTCTCTGTACCCAACGCACCAGTTCTTAAAGCCTTTAGCTGTATCCTTATTCTACTCCTCCTCTGTTCCTCTGGTGATGTAGAGGTTAACCCAGGCCCTGTAGCCCCCAGTATCACTCCTACTCCCCAGGCGTTATCATTTGTTGACTTCTGTAACCGTAAAAGCCTTTGGTTTCTTGCACGTTAACATCCGAATCCTCCTCCCTAAGTTATTCACTGCGTTAGCACACTCCGCCAACCCTGATGTTCTAGAAGTGTCTGAATCCTGGCTTAGGAAGGCCACCAAAAAATCAGAAATGTCCATCCCCAACTACAACATTTTCCGTCTCGATAGAACTGCCAAAGGGGGTGGGGTTGCAATCTACTGTAGAGAGAGCCTGCAGAACTCTATCATACTATCCAGGTCTATGCCCAAAGAGTTTGAACTTCTAAAAATCCACCTTTCCAGAAATAAGTCTCTCACTGTTGCCGCTTGCTACATACCCCCTCAGCCCCCAGCTGTGCCCTGGGCACCATATGTGAACTGATTGCCCCCCATCTATCCTCAGAGTTCGTACTGCTTGGTGACCTAAACTGGGATATGCTTAACACCCCGGCCAACCTACAATCTAAACTAGATGCCCTCAATCTCACACAAATTATCAACGAACCTACCAGGTACAACCCAAAATCTGTAAACATGGGCACCCTCATAGATATCATCCTGACAAATTTACCCTCTAAATACACCTCTGCTGTCTTCAACCAGGATCTCAGCGATCACTGCCTTATTGCCTGCGTCCGTAATGGGTCCGCGGTCAAACGACCACCCCTCATCACTGTCAAACGCTCCCTAAAACACTTTAGCGAGCAGGCCTTTCTCATTGACCTGGCCCGGGTATCCTGGATGGATATTGACCTCATTCCGTCAGTAGAGGATGCCTGGTTGTTCTTTAAAAGTGCTTTCCTCTCAATCTTAAATAAGCATGCCCCATTCAAAAAATTTAGAACTAAGAACAGATATAGCCCCTGGTTCTCCTCAGACTTGACTGCCCTTGACCAGCACAAAAATATCCTGTGGCGTACTGCATTAGCATCGAACAGCCCCCGCGATATGCAACTTTTCAGGGAAGCCAATATACACAATCAGTTAGAAAGCAAAGGCTAGCTTTTTCAAACAGAAATTAGCATCCTGTAGCACTAACTCCAAAAAGTTTTGGGACACTGTAAAGTCCTTGGAGAATAAGAGCACCTCCTCCTAACTGCCCACTGCACTGAGGCTAGGAAACACTGTCACCACCGATAAATCTACAATAATCGAGAATTTCAACAAGCATATTGCGACGGCTGGCCATGCTTTCCACCTGCCTACCACTACCCTGGCCACCAGCTCTGCACCCTCCGCTGCAACTTGCCCATGCCCCCCGATCACCGACCATTTAGAATCCCACCGTAACTTCTCCGCTATGCAATCCGGTTTCCGAGCTGGTCATGGGTGCACATCAGCCTCGCTCAAGGTCCTAAATTATATTTTAACCGTGATTGATAAAAGACAGTACTGCGCAGCCGTCTTCATTGACCTGGCCGAGGCTTTCGACTCTGTCAACCACTGCATTCTTATTGGCAGACTAAATAGCCTTGGTTTCTCAAATGACTGCCTCGCCTGGTTCACCAACTACTTATCAGATAGAGTTCAATGTGTCAAATCGGAGGGCCTGTTGTCTGGACCTATGGCAGTCTCTATGGGGGTGCCACAGGGTTCAATTCTTGGGCCGACTCTTTTCTCTGTGTATATCAATGATGTTGCTCTTGCTGCTGTTGACGTTCAGATCCACCTCTATGCGGACGACACCATTTTGAATACATCTGGCCCTTCATTGGACACTGTGTTAACACACCTCCAAACGAGCTTCAACGCCATACAACAATCCTTCCGTAGCCTCCAACTGCTCTTAAACACTAGTAAAACTAAATGCATGCTCTTCAACCCAACGCTGCTTGCACCCGCCAACCGACTAGAATCACTACTCTCGGCGGTTCTGACCTAGAGTATGTGGACAACTACAAATACCTAGGTGTCTGGTTAGACTGTAAACTCTCCTTCGACTCACATTAAGCATCTCCAATCAAAAGTTAGATCTAGAATCGGCTTCCTATTTCGCAACAAAGCCTCCTTCACTCATGCTGCCAAACATGCTCTCGTAAAACTGACTATCCTACCGATCCTTGACTTCGGCGATGTCATTTACTAAATAGCCTCCAACACTCTACTCAGCAAATTGGATGTAGTCTATCACAGTGCCATCCATTTTGTCACCAAAGCCCCATATACTACCCACCATTGTGACCTGTACGCTCTTGTTGGCTGGCCCTCACTACATATTCGTCACCAAACCCACTGGCTCCAGGTCATCTATAAATCACTGCTAGGCAAATCCCAGTCTTATCTTAGCTCACTGGTCACCATAGCAACACCCACACGTGGTCTGCGCTCCAGCAGGTATATCTCACTGGTCATCCCCAAAGCCAACACCTCCTTTGGCCGCCATTCCTTCCAGTTCTCTGCTGCCAATGACTGGAACGAACTGCAAAAATCTCTGAAGCTGGAGACTTATCTCCCTCACTAACTTTAGGCGTCAGTTGTCAGAGCAGCTTACCGATCACTGCACCTGTACACAGCCCATCTGTAATTAGCCCATCCAACTACCTCATATTGTTATTTATTTTGCACCCCAGTATCTCTATTAGCACATCATCTCTTGCACATCTATCATTCCAGTGTTAATACTAAATTGTAATTATTTTGCACTATGGCCTATTTATTGCCTTACCTCCATAATTTACTACATTCGCACACACTGTATATATATTTTCTGTTGTATTTTTTACTTTATGTTTTGTTTACATTTACATTTTAGTCATATAGCAGACGCTTATCCAGAGCGACTTACAGTTAGTGAATACATATTTTTATATACTGGCCCCCCGTGGGAAACGAACCCACAACCCTGGCGTTGCAAACGCCATGCTCTATCAACTGAGCTACATCCCTGGCGGCCATTCCCTCCCTTACCCTGGACGACGCTGGGCCAATTGTGTGCCGCCCATGAGTCTCCCGGTCGCGGCAGAGCCTGGATTCGAACCAGGATCTCTAGTGGCACAGTTAGCACTGCGATGCAGTGCCTTAGACCACTGCGCCACTCAGGAGCCATATGTAACTCTTTGTTGTTGTTTTTATCGCACTGCTTTGCTTTATCTTGGCCAGGTTGCAGTAAATGAGAACTTGTTCTCAACTGGCTTACCTGGTTAAATAAAGGTGAAACATTTTTTGTTTTGTTGCAATTTTACTCATGGTCCAAACCGAAAAGGCCAAGATAAGCATTGAGATAATGATTGATGCTTGTATAGAATTGCATCCTGTGAAATTACAGTGAAGATTGACAGTAAAAAACAAATGTCGTAGCAGTTACCAAGCAGAATTTGTGACATGCAAACAAACAAGTTACACAGTAGTCCCAGCACATTTATGAGGAGAATCTGAACCTGTATTTTACAGTAAATGACAGGTGTCTAACCTTCCTTGTCATGACATAAGCTACTAACATCTGTAGTTGTGGTCTGCTGTTTCCAGAGATACTGAACACGGACGTGTGGAAAAGTTTGTGGAGTTTTTGCAAAGTGGATGTAATGCTTTTGAAATGCTAACGCTATACATATTTATCATCACAGATATTGCATATCATGTCATGAATGACTGTGATTGAGTTAGAGTGTGGATGGAAGAGCAAACCTAAACCATTGACTCCAGAGATCCCCACCCTTGAGTTTGAGGGGACCAAACATGACACTTCTAGGCCACAGCCAAGGTGGGACCAGGAACTGGAAAACATGACAATTACCATTACAACTCAACAAATCCTTCTACAATGTGGGGTCCAACTTGAACATAACTCTTCACTTTTTCAGCATGGGCTTGTTGATTGTGGAACATGCTGAAAAATATACATGACAGATATTCCAAAATGCTACGAAATGCATAGTAAATAGTGTCATAATCATAAAACACACTTTACAGTTTCAGTCTCTAATATTCCAAGTTAGCTTCTGACAGCTGCGATTCATGACTGCTAAACAGCTCTTCGTGTTAGCATGCAGACGGGCTCATTAAAGTGAATAGACATTACCTTCTCACCCCCATCATTTACTCACTGAAAGCAATGGCATCCCCTATTAATGAACATCCTCTCCACTGAGTCAGATCAGGACACATCAGTTGTTGAACGATATCTGATGTACAACACACAACAGGAAATCACAACTTGTTGGTGGTCATCCTGTTGATGACCTTGCCCCTCACTGTGATGCTGCTACTAACTGTCTATTACAGCAATCTTATGGCAAGGCCCATTTATTATACCAAAGGATAGAGGGTTGGTATCACCAACACATCCCAGTCCCACAATCCATATAAGGAACATGGGCAAATCCATTCCCACACAGTTTATCATTATGATTACAAGGAAACGTTGTTGTGTGTTTTTTTGGCAAGCCAACCTCCTCCCACGGCTTATACTACAGGGACAGTGCAAGGCCAGGCGTACCTCATCAACTTGGTTTGCTCCAGTGTGACTAAGGCATTGTAAAATGCACACTGAGGTTAATACTTCAATGTGTCATGTTTTCACTCCCCCATAAACAGATGTAGCCTATGCACATGCACACAAGGTTTCTCTTCCTCTTCTCCCTCTTCGTCTTTCTTTCTCTCACGCCAACAGGCCTCCTAGCGACAGGAGCATCATATTTCAATGACGCAAGGCAGACTAAATCAAATGCGTAACAACATTCTAGAGCCTCTTAACTTTATCCTCCCAATTGTAATTACCAGCCGCTCACAAACAGATTTAAAGTAGCAATAAGCTCAGATGCACTCTCCAATCTTAGCTTTAGTAGGACACACACCAGGGTGGTTTGCAAGTGCCTGGGTCTGCAATATTTGCCAAATGAGCCAAGTTGGCACTTGCTACCAGGGGTTGAAAAATAAACAGTGTGGATTGTATCAGCACCTTTGGGTATACAGGGCAGTTAAAAATAAAAAAGGTCAATTTTCTTTGAGAATGAATCCATTTTGATATAAGCGAGCCACCTTAACACTTCCTGCCAATACTATGCAACTCAATCTTCGCAAAGATTTGAAACACAAAACCCTTCTGCATACTCCAGAATATGAATAATGAATATTAATAATAATGATGATGAAGCCTAGCTTCTGTGTTCATTTCCTGCAATTTGCAAACACAGTGATGTCAACATGGCTTCCCAGTGTCCTTCCTAGTGTTATTGTCTGTAAATCTGATAACACAGACAACATATAATGGAATGGTAAACAGTTCACAGCCAATTCCCATTTCAGATTAGCAGGGAAAATGGCTTGTTTGACCTCTCTCTGGACTCATTCTCCTCAGAGATGGCCAATTCATCGATATCCACTCCCTCTCATCTAATCTCTCCCTCTCATCCTCCCCTACCATCCATTTTTCATCCATCCAACCCTAATGCTCTAATGTCCAGCCTCATGCCTGATGGGACTGTAAAGGCAGCAGGATGAGATTTTATAGCTGTAATATAATTGCACTTCTATGGCAACCATTGAATTATTCCTCAGGCAGATGGCAATATGAATCTTTTCAGCAAACAATGTCAGAACATGGAAGTGGATCTTGAAATTCATATCACAAAACTGGGCAACCATGGGCATGTTCTGTATGTGATTTAGTGTATGAACACAGTAAATATAAAGAGTAGTGATACCTTTACTCCCAAGATAATAACAACAAGTGATTCATTCAACTACACATTTATTTAACCTATTCTGTGTTGTCAAATTGGTGCTGATAAGGAAAAGGAGATGAAGAGATGAAGCCCCTTTTTAAAACATTTGATACATACTCATGCATGGATTTAGCTGATGGTTCAGCCTTACTTAATGCGGTCACTGGTTAGTTGAGTCAAAAAGAGGAAGTACATACAGTGCCTTCAGAGTGTATTCATACTCCTTGACTTATTGCACATTTTGTTGTGTTACAGCCTGAATTCAAAATGGATGATTTCTTTTTTTTCTCACCCATCTACACATAATACCCCATAATGACAAAGTGAAAACATGTTTTTAGAAATTTTAGCAAATGTATTGAAAATGAAATACAGAAATATATAATTTACATAAGTATTCACAGCCCTGAGTCAATACATGTTAGAATCACCTTTGGCAGCGATTACAGCTGGATTGTACAATATTTGCACATTATTCTTTTTTAAATTCTTCAAACTCTGTCACGTTGGTTGTTGATCATTGCTAGACAACCATTTTCAAGTATTGCCATAGATTTTCAAGCCAATTTTAGTCAAAACTGTAACTCAGGAACATTTATTGTCATCTTGGTAAGCAACCCCAGTGTATATTTGGCCTTGTGTTTTAGGTTATTGTCCTGCTGAAAAGTGAATTTGTCTCCCAGTGTCTGTTGGAAAGCAGACTGGACCAGGTTTTCCCCCAGGATCTTGCCTGTGCTTAGCTCTATTCCGTTTATTTTTATCCTAAAAAACTCCCTAGTCCTTGCCAATGACATGCATACCCATAACATGATGCAGCAACCACCATGCTTGGAAATATGAAGTGGTACTCAGTGATGTGTTGTGTTGGATTTACCCCAAACATAACACTTTGTATTCAGTACATAAATGTAATTTTTCAGTTTTACTTTAGCACCTTGTTTTGGAATATTTTTATTCTGTACAGGCTTCCTTCTTTTCACTCGGTCATTTAGGTTAATATTGTGGAGTAATTACAATATTGTTGATCCATCCTCAGTTGTTTTCTCCTATCACAGTCATTAAACTCTGTAACTGTTTTAAAGTCACCATTGGCCTCATGGTGAAATCCCTGAGCAGGTTTCCTTCCTCTCCGGCAACTGAGCTAGGATGCCTATCTTTGTAGTGATTGGGTTTATTGATACAACATCCAAAGTGTAATTAATAACTTCAGCATGCTCAAATGGATATTTAACGTCTGCTTTTTTATTTTTACCCATCTACCAATAGGTGCCCTTTTTTACGAGGCATTGGAAAACCTCCCTGGTATTAGTGGTTGAAATTCACTTCTCGACTGAGGGACCTTACAGATAATTGTATGTGTGGGGTACAGATATGAGGTCGTCATTCAAAAATCATGTTAAACACTATTATTGCACACAGAGTGAGTCCATGCAACTTATTATGTGACTTATTCAGCAAATGTTTACTCCTGAATTTATTTAGGCTTACCATAACAAAAGGGTTGAATACTTATTGAAACAAAACATTTCAGCTTTTCATTTTAAATTAATTTGTAAAAATGTCTAAAAACATAATTACACGTTGACATGATGGGGTATTGTGTGTAGGCCAGTGACACCAAATCTCAATTTAATCAAATTTTAAATGCAGGCTGTAACACAACAAAATGTGGAAAAAGTCAAAGGGTGTGAATACTTTCTGAAAGCACTGTAGGCTTGGTCAATGCTAAACCATTTTGAGGAAACTCAAACCAATAGAAACAAGCACCTCTGCTAAGCTATTTCAATCAGCCCTTCCTTCTGCTTTCTTGTAAGTGTAGACACAGTATATTGAATGCTGAGGAGATACCAAACCAGTTGGTAAAATGTTTTGTCCAAGCAAAAGCATAAAAGGGTATTGTTGTTACTCCATGGGAATAGTACGCATTTGCAAAGGTCCAAGTTCCACACAAAATACACATACTATGCCATTTGTTTGAAATGTCTCAGATAAAATCTTTAAGGATCCATTCACACAGGAAGCCCAATTCTGATCTTTTTTTCCACTAAATTGGTCTTTTGACCAATCACATTAGATCTTTTCACATCAGATATTTTTCAGAGCTGATCTGATTGGTCAAAAGATCAATTAGCGAAAACAAACTAATCAGAATTGGGCTGCCTGTCTAAACGCAGCCTTACTGGATTGTAATTGAGCAAAAGACAAACCTGCAAGACACTGTTATTGAAGTGATTACCAACCCCCCCGGACTGTGAATTAGGACATGGGAAAAAAAAAGTAATCATGAAATGAATAATCTCCATTTGAGCAACACATTGTATCTAATCCCATCCCACATATCTCCAGGCCTGGATAGAAAGTCACAGCCAATATATTATTCATAGACTTCTGGATAAAGTGTCTGTATATCAGTCTAAAATTATCTAGCTTTATTAGGTCATTTGATCAGGGATAGCGCTGAAGGACATTACACTGATATTGTGAATGAACAACATCTATAATTCATGCATGAGAACATTGATTCATTTGAATGCTAGACCTATGTCACATAATGGACCAATTACTGCCAAATGTGGCCTCAGAGTCTATTTACTGTTATACAGGCTAATATAGTTTTCCTTACATTACACAGAGCAATTACTTGATGCATATAGTATATCCTTTTAATTATGTGCCTTTGTTAAGAGGATCGGATTTTAGAAAGGTATGCAAACAAATCCACTCACTCATTCAATCAATCAATCAATCCCCCAAAAAGCTGTCTGACAGGCTAAATGCAGGCTCCTGTTATGCACAAGATAGGACAGTCAACATTACCTCCCTGATGAGCACACAAACATAATTATCCAGAGTTGAGCACAAGTTATTGCTGAAGTATTTACACAATGTCCTTATGTATTGAGAGTAATCATTTGACAATTACATATCTACTGCACCCTTAACAATTACAGTACCAAGCACATTTTTAGATGCACAGCTAGACATTAGGCAACATGCGGTATTGGGTAGCCTACTAATAAATATGCATCAATGTGTTCTCTGCGCCTCACCCCTGCACAACTCCGTCTAGACCATGTGGACTAACCTCAACCCCATTCACTGAAGGTGTGAGCAGGGCTGGCTCTAGCCTTTTGGGGTCCCTAAGCAAGATTTGGTTGGGGGGCTCCCCCACCAAGCGGGCAAATATTTTTGTGGACCCCCTCTTGACGGCGGAGAGAATAATGTACGTTTTCAAGTACATTTCCTGGAATTCTACACATTTTGCCATGGGGCATAGAGAAAATGTTGCAGTTTTAAAGCAAGGTTTCTGCAGTGCTACACATTTTGCCATGACTTATGCCATGTTAATGATATCTGAGTGAGATGACTCACAATATCAATGGGGGCACCCTGGAGGTCAGGGCCCCTGGGCATGAGCCCTGTGTGCCCGGTCGGTATTCAGTCATGATTACTACAAGTTTAGTTAATTGGCTAGACTAGCTAACCAATCAATTGAGTGACTGTCAGTGGCTGACAAAACAAGAGTACAACTTCTGATGCACAACCAAATTCTGAACTTGCACCTAGTCTACTCTCCTATTCTAACTGGGTTCCGGGGCCCAAAGAGACTGCTTATGCCTGGAGCCGGCCCTGGGTGTGAGATAGACTACTGCTGGTGAATATGAGCTACTGAAGGCTCAGAGATGTGCCCTTTAAAAAGGTTTAGATTCACAGTTATCAAACGTTATCAATGAATGCATTTGTAAACATTCTAGGTGGGCGCAAGGGGCGCAGGTTTGCTCCACTAACCCACATTTACTGTAGTGTAGGCTGCTACTGTATGGCTGTGTGTAGGCGTTGTCTACATGGGGAAACCTCTGTCTCATGTCAATTTAAGGAACAGCGGTATGCAAAATATCGATTGATTCATGTTGCATTCGAAGATACCACACAATATACCTAGGCTACATGGACAATCTGATAATGCATGTTTTGACATCTGCCATATAGCCTTAATGCGGTAGGCCTATTTACAGAGCTCGTTGACACGGATTTAATTGTAAAACATGATTGGGTGGGCTATGGATAGCCTACATTAGAGGGATATCTCAATAATACAATTTCAATTGGTTTTATGTTAACTAGGCTCAGGCTGGCATATGAATAACAGTGGCATCATCAAGGCAGAGGCATTCTTACCGTAGATGTAGGAAATGTGATCTCGCGGCGTCTTGAGGAATGAAATGGTTTCTTGTCTGAGAAAAAACCTCCGTTAATGTTTTTATTCGCTGGTGTTTATGAGAAGTGGATATGAAAATGTAGCCTATCTTCCATGACGCAAACCTCTTAGGAGAGGATTTATCTTGCTATTCGGCCGATAGAGCAGTCTTATGACAGTCCCTACGTTAGAAATACGAGCGAAGTAGTCCCTCCCCGGGGTGCATACATTAATCTGTAAGTGAGCACGGCAGCAGAGCATCGCATCTTCCACATTCCTGATGATGAAAGGCTACTGGACGTTACATGATAATAATTTCTCAATGATTTTGTATTTTTGCTGTGACCACCTTGCTTTACGCATTGAAGTGATATCGCACGAGTACCAGCATAAGTGTAATACGCATATAATAAGCAGGCACAAGGTACATAGGAATAGCCCAAAGAGAAGCGAATTAAAGTGAGATGATTATTTTGGTAGACTAAATGTGTCGTTTTTGTTTTATGTTTAGGCCTATCTAAAGTGTAAGTATATTAATTAGTAATTAAGGCTACACACTTAATTATTAGCCTACATCAATTTTATTCAAGGATAATAAATGTTGTCATCCTGTTCTCATACAAAACCTATGCTACAGTATCAACAGAGCCATCTACTGGTAGGAGTAGGCCTACTTAAATCGAGAGAAAATATACAACACGCACAAAGAGCCATGACTACATGGAACTCTATTCCACATCACGTAACTCATGCCAGCAGTAAAACTAGAATTAAAAAAACAGATAAAAATACACCTTATGGAACAGCGGGGACTGTGAAGCAACACAAACATAGACACATACAAACACACAATAACATACGCACTATACACACATGTACACATATATTTTGTGTTATAGATATGTGGTAGTAGAGGCCTGAGGGCACACACTTAATATGTTGTGAAATCTGTTATGAATGTATTGTAATGTTTAAAAAATGTATAACTGCCTTAATTTTGCTGGACCCCAGGAAGAGTAGCTGCTGCCTTGGCAGCAGCTAATGGGGATCCATAATAAATACACACGCACTGACAGACAAACATACACACAACTACTGTTGTACACACCATTTCTATTCATATACTGTCCATAATGTCTATACACACCACATTCAATCGCCTCCTTCTCAAAACTGATTGGATGAGGAAGCCTCCCCTCTGATCTTCTCCTACAATGGGGTTTGAGAAGGAGAAGAGGAGAGAGGACGTGAGGAGAATACAATTGAGATTCTCCCACAGTAGGCCTATTTCAGCCACACCCGTTGCTGACAGGTGTATAAAGTCGAGCACACCGCCATGCAATCTCCATAGACAAACATTGGCAGTAGAATGGCCTTACTGAAGAGCTCAGTGACTTTCAACATGGAACCGTCATAGGATGCCACCTTTCCAACAAGTCAGTTTGTCAAATTTCTGCCCTGCTAGAGCTTCCCCGGTCAACTGTAAGTGCTGTTATTGTGAGAACATTGATTCATTTGAATGCTAGGCCTGTGTCACATAATGGACCAATTACTGCCAAATGTGGCCTCAGAGTCTATTTACTGTTATACAGGCTAATAGAGTTTTCCTTACATTACACAGAGCAATAACTTGTTGCATATGGTATATCCTTTCAATGATGTGCCTTTGTTAAGAGGATCGGATTTTAGAAAGGTATGCAAACAAATCCACTCACTCATTCAATCAATCAATCAATCAATCAATCAATCAATCAATCCCCCAGAAAGATGTCTGACAGGCTAAATGCAGGCTCCTGTTATTCACAAGATAGGAAAGTCAACATTACCTCACTGATGAGCACACATAAACATAATAAAATAATGCAGAGTTGAGCACAAGTTGTTGCTGAAGTATTTACACAATTCCATGTACAACACGCACTCAGAGCCATGACTACATGGAACTCTATTCCACATCAAGTAGCTCATGCCAGCAGTAAAATTAGATTTAAAAAAACAGATAAAAATACACCTTATGGAACAGCGGGGATTGTGAAGAAACGCATACATACAAACACACGATAACATAAGCACTATACACACATATACACATGGATTTTGTGTTATATATGTATATACAGTTGTACAGTATATACCGTTATATACAAAACTCATTTTTCAACCACTCCACAAATGTCTTGATAACAAACTATCGTTTTGGCAAGTCAGTTAGGACATCTACTTTGTGCATGACAAAAGTAATGTTTCCAACAATTGTTTACAGACAGATTATTTTACTTTTAATTCAATGTATCACAATTCCAGTGGGTCAGAAGTTTACATACACTAAGTTCACTGTGCCTTTAAACAGCTTGGAAAATTCCAGAAAATGATGTCATGGCTTTAGAAGCTTCTGATAGGCTAATTTACACAATTTTAGTCAATTGGAGGTATACCTGTGAATGTATTTCAAGGCCTACAGTGAGGGAAAAAAGTATTTGATCCCCTGCTGATTTTGTATGTTTGCCCACTGACAAAGACATGATCAGTCTATAATTTTAATGGTAGGTTTATTTGAACAGTGAGCGACATAATAACAACAAAAAATTCCAGAAAAACGCAAGTCAAAAATGTTATAAATTGATTTGCATTTTAAAGAGGGAAATAAGTATTTGACCCCTCTGCAAAACATGACTTAGTACTTGGTGGCAAAACCCTTGTTGGCAATCACAGAGGTCAGACGTTTCTTGTAGTTGGCCACCAGGTTTGCACACATCTCAGGAGGGATTTTGTTCCACTCCTCTTTGCAGATCTTCTCCAAGTCATTAAGGTTTCGAGGCTGACGTTTGGCAACTCGAAACTTCAGCTCCCTCCACAGATTTTCTATGGGATTAAGGCCTGGAGACTGGCTAGGCCACTCCAGGACCTTAATGTGCTTCTTCTTCAGCCACTCCTTTGTTGCCTTGGCCGTGTGTTTTGGGTCATTGTCATGCTGGAATACCCTTCCACGACCCATTTTCAATGCCCTGGCTGAGGGAAGGAGGTTTTCACCCAAGATTTGACGGTACATGGCCCCATCCATCCTCCCTTTGATGCGGTGAAGTTCTCCTGTCCCCTTAGCAGAAAAACACCCCCAAAGCATAATGTTTCCATCTCCATGTTTGACGGTGGAGATGGTGATCTTGGGGTCATAGGCAGCATTCCTCCTCCTCCAAACACGGCGAGTTGAGTTGATGCCAAAGAGCTCGATTTTGGTCTCATCTGACCACAACACTTTCACACAGTTCTCCTCTGAATCATTCAGATGTTCATTGGCAAACTTCAGACGGCCTGTATATGTGCTTTCTTGAGCAGGGGGACCTTGCGGGCGCTGCAGGATTTCAGTCCTTCACGGTGTAATGTGTTACCAATTGTTTTCTTGGTGACTATGGTCCCAGCTGCCTTGAGACCATTGACAAGATCCTCCCGTGTAGTTCTGGGCTGATTCCTCACTGTTCTCATGATCATTGCAACTCCACGAGGTGAGATCTTGCATGGAGCCCCAGGCCGAGGGAGATTGACAGTTATTTTGTGTTTCTTCCATTTGCGAATAATCGCACCAACTGTTGTCACCTTCTCACCAAGCTGCTTGGCGATGGTCTTGTAGAACATTCCAGCCTTGTGTAGGTCTGCAATCTTGTCCCTGACATCCTTGGAGAGCTCTTTGGTCTTGGCCATGGTGGAGAGTTTGGAATCTGATTGATTGATTGCTTCTGTGGACAGGTGTCTTTTATACAGGTAACAAGCTGAGATTAGGAGCACTCCCTTTAAGAGTGTTCAAATAAACCTACCATTAAAATTATAGACTGATCATTTCTTTGTCAGTGGGAAAACCTACAAAATCAGCAGGGGATCAAATACTTTTTTCCCTCACTGTACCTTCAAACTCAGTGCCTCTTTGCTTGACATCATGGGAAAATCAAAAGAAATTAGCCAAGACCTCAGAAAAAGAATTGTAGACCTCCACAAGTCTGGTTCATCCTTGGGAGCATTTTCCAAATGCCTGAAGGTACCACGTTCATCTGTACGAACAATAGTACGCACATATAAACACCATGGGACCATGCAGCCGTCATACCGCTCAGGAAGGAGAAGCGTTCTGTCTCCTAGAGATGAACGTACTTTGGTGTGAAAAGTGCAAATCAATCCCAGAACAACAGCAAAGGACCTTGTGAAGATGCTGGATAAAACAGGTACAAACGTATCTATATCCACAGGAAAACTTTGTCCTATATCGACACAACCTGAAAGGCTGCTCAGTAAGGAAAAAGCCATTGCTCCAAAACCGCCATAAAAAAGCCAGACTACAGGATTAAATGTCAGGGATTGTGGAAAAACTGAGCTTAAATGTATTTGGCTAAGGTGTATGTAAACTTCCGACTTCAACTGTATATGTATATGTGGTAGTAGAGTAGAGGCCTGAGGGCACACACTTAATATGTTGTGAAATCTGTTATGAATATATTGTAATGTTTTTAAAATGTATAACTGCCTTAATTTAGCTGGAACCCAGGAAGAGTAGCTGCAGCCTTGGGGATCCATAATAAATAAAAATACAAATATACACGCACGCACGCACAGACAGACAGACAAAAACACACACAACTACTGCTGTACACACCTTTTCTATTTATTCACTGTCCATAATGTCTACACACCATCATCCAATTGCCTCAAAACTGATTGGATGAGGAAGCCTCCCCTCTGATCTTCTCCTACAATGGGGTTTGAGAAGGAGGCGAGGAGAGAGGACGTGAGGAGAATACAACTGAGATTCTCCCACAGTAGGCCTACAGTGTGTGTGTGACAAATCACATTTTATTGCTCACATATTCTGACACATACACTATATATACAAAAGTATGTGGACACCCCTTCAAATTAGCGGACTCTGCTATTTCAGCCACACCTGTTGCTGACAGGTGTATAAAGTAGAGCACACAGCCATGCAATCTCCATAGACAAACATTGGCTGTAGAATGGCCTTACTGAAGAGCTCAGTGACTTTCAACATGGAACCGTCATAGGATGCCACCTTTCCAACAAGTCAGTTCGTCATATTTCTGCCCTGCTAGAGCTGCCCCGGTCAACTGTAAGTGCTGTTATTGTGAAGTGGAAAAGTATTGGAGCAACAACGACTCAGCTGCGAAGTGTTAGGCCACACAAGCTCACAGAACGGAACTGCCGAGTGCTGAAGCACGTAGGGCGTAATAATCGTCTGTCCTCGGTTGCAACACTCCCAATTTCCAAACTGCCTCTGGAAGCAACGTCTACTTTAAGACATGAAGGTCAGTCAATATGGAACATTTCAAGAACTTTGAAAGTTTCTTCAAGTTCATCGCACAAACCATCAAGCGCTATGATGAAACTGTCTCACATGAGGACCGCCACAGGAATGGAAGACCCAGAGTTACCTGTGCTGCAGAGAATAAGTTCATTAGAGTTACCAGCCTCAGAAATTGCAGCCCAAATAAATGCTTCACAGAGTTCAAGTAACAGACACATCTCAACATCAACTCTTCAGAGGAGACTGTGTGAATCAGGCCTTCATGGTCGAATTGCTGCAAAGAAACCACTAAAGGACTCCACTAAGAAGAAGAGACTTGCTTGGGCCAAGAAACACGAGCAATGGACATTAGACCAGCAGGAAATGTGTCCTTTGGTCTGGAGTCCAAATATGAGATTTTTGTTCCAACCGCCGTGTCTTTGTGAGACGTGTGTGGGTGAACGGATGATCTCTGCATGTGTATTTCACACCGTAAAGCATGGAAGAGGAGGTGTTATGGTGTGGGGGTGCTTTTCTGGTGACACTGTCTGTGATTTATTTAGAATTCAAGGCACACTTAACCAGCATGGCTACCACAGCATTCTGCAGCGATATGCCATCCCATCTGATTTGGGCTTAGTGGGACTATCATTTGTTTTTCAACAGGACAATGACCAAACACACGTCCAGGCTGTGTAAGGGCTATTTTACCAAGGAGGAGAGTGATGGAGTGCTGCATCAGATGACCTGGCCTCCACAATCCCCCAACCAAATTGAGATAGTTAGGGATGAGTCGGACCGCAGAGTGAAGGAAAAGCAGCCAACAAGTGCTCAGCATATGTGGGAACTCCTTCAAGACTGTTGGAAAAGCATTCCAGGTGTAGCTGGTTGAGAGAATGCCAAGTGTGTGCAAAGCTGTCATCAAGGCAAAGGGTGGCTATTTGAAGAATCTCAAATATAAAATATATATTGATTTGTTTAACACTTTGTTGGTTACTACGTGATTCCATATGTGTTATTTCATAGTTTTGATGTCTTCACTATTATTCTACAATGTAGAAAATTGTAAAAAATAAAGAAAAACCCTTGAATGTGTAGGTGTTCTAAAACCTTTGACCGGTAGTGTGTGTATATATATATATATATACACATTTTAAATATATTCCGGACTCTGACTGTCATAAGCGTCAGTGAATCAATCAATCAATCAATTTTATTTTATATAGCCCTTCTTACATCAGCTAATATCTCGAAGTGCTGTACAGAAACCCAGCCTAAAACCCCAAACAGCTAGTAATGCAGGTGTAGAAGCACGGTGGCTAGGAAAAACTCCCTAGAAAGGCAAAACCTAGGAAGAAACCTAGAGAGGAACCAGGCTATGAGGGGTGGCCAGTCCTCTTCTGGCTGTGCCGGGTGGAGATTATAACAGAACCATGCCAAGATGTTCAAAAATGTTCATAAGTGACAAGCATGGTCAAATAATAATCAGGAATAAATCTCAGTTGGCTTTTCATAGCCGATCATTAAGCTTCGGCTGTTGAAGATGTTGATGAACCATGTCCAGATAAAGCGTCCGGAGTGAAAAAGTTGAATAAGGGAAAAAAGTTGCGATGGAAAAAAGGAAAATAACGTAAAGTTGGCAGCTAAAACGCACAGGAAAATGACTCTTCTGTCTCGGGATAAACGTCCGGAGTGAAAAAGTTTAACGAAAAATGATGAGAGAGGACAAAACTAAAAAGTTGGTAAATTTGTTGAACACAGAGATTGATTAAACGTTTATTAAAAGTAAAACGTGAATAGTTTGGCAGGTAGCCAAGTAGCAACAAACAGCACAGCAGTACGGAGACAATGCGGAAGCGAATGCGGTGGGCGAAGTCAAAGTGAATGCGGTGGGCGAAGTCAAACGCAGGACACAGAGCTTACTGGAAACGTACTTTACTAAAGAGTAAACTGAGTTCATACAACCTCCAAACAGGGAGGAAAATAACCCGCACACTAACGACTGCCGATGACGAAATCACACACAATGAAAGACAGAGGGTTAAATAGGGAAGACAATACAACATAATGGGAAACAGGTGTAGACAATCAAGACCAAACAAGTCAAACACAGAAACATAGATTGGTAGCTGTCAGCTTCCTGCCTCCTGTTTGTCTCCGGGCCTCTAGAGGTCATCTGTGTTCCCCTCTGCCTTAGTTCTTCCTCGTGTGTCCTTATTAGCTTTATCCAGGTCACCTGTGCCTTGTTTCCCCTAGAGTATTTTAGCTGTGTTTTTTCCCCTTGTTCCTTACTTGGTTTTTGAGTCCTGGCTATGTGTCTCCTGCTGTGTCCCCCAGAGTCTTTCCGAGTAAGCTTTTCTAAGTTATCTTTATTTTGTTTTTCTCCCCTCGTGGAGTTATTTTGTTTGGTCCTCCTGTTTTGTTTACTGTACCTCTGTTAGTATACCTCTTTCTGAGAAGAACTTTTGTTGGATTATTTTTGAAGTGCAAAAGAATACCTTTTTTTATATTAAATCTACTTTGCCTGGAGTATTTCCTTGGGTGTTTCGTTTGGGTCCTACTATACCTCCTCTGTGGCTAAGGGGTAGAACACCCAACTCTCCACATCTGAGACCTGAGTTCAAGCCCAGCTTGTGACAGGTAGCAGCTAGTACTCCGGGGACGACGAACGCTGAAGCCTGCCCGAGCAAGGAGGAGGGGCAGCCTCGGCTGAATCCGTGACACTGACTTTACTTGTTCTGATATTTCTTAATTTCTTTGTTTTTATACTTTTTTGGGATTTGTGTGTATTGTTTTGTATTGTTAGGTATTACTGCACTATTGGAGCTAGAAACCTAAGCATTTTGCTGCACCTGTGATAGCATAGGCAAAATACAGTATGTTCAAGCCTACGTGACCAATACAATTTTGATTTGTGGGAGAATCTCAATTGCATACGTCCCCTCTCCTCGTCTCCTTCTCAAAACCCATTGGAGGAGAAGGTCAGAGGGGAGGGAATGGCTTTCTCATCCAATCGGTTTTGAGAAGGAGAGAGGATGTGAGGAGTATGCAATTGAGATTCTCCCAATCTCCCCGTGTCTCAGGACCAAAGGAGGTGATAGGTCGGTAGCTGTTATGGATACAGGTAGCCTGTATGTGTTTTTCCTCTCCTTCAGCCCTAATCACAGGTCCACCTGTCCGACATCCGTTTGTCTGCTGATTGCTGAGGTGGACCAATCAGTGGACATTCCTCTGCATTGCACCACCTGTTTCTGTTTTTTCACTCACATCACACATCCCATTGTTTTAAAAGCCAGTCAGTTGTGTTTGCTGACAGAGACTCTTTTAGTTTGTGAGTATAAATACTGTGGTGTCTTGTTTTTTGTGTACTCATGCATTTAGCAAGTTGCCCTTGGGCATACATTACCCGTAGAAAGAGCATTGTCTAAAAACACTAGTTAGACCTGAGCGGACCACCCACTGTATTTTTGTATGGTTAGCAGTAGCTTAGCGGTTCTTGAGGCAGGCTAGATCAGTTTAGGGTTTTTTGACATTATTGTTTCATTCCTTGGGTCCTGCTCAGCCCCTTTTCCCAAACCTTTACCGTGTGTTCATAATAAACATTTTGTGTTTGACGGTAGCTTATGGTTGTCGGTGTATTTTTGTTCTCACTGTTTCCGTGTCACTATTCTAATTTGCATGAGTTATGTTATGGGTCTCTTTTCCATCCACCCTAGACTTTTAAAGCCACAGGGTTCATAACAGTAACACAGGATGGAAGATGATTTCCAATAGGTGCCAGATTTATTTAACAAAGGTTTATGACTGCATTCATGTGCTCAAGACCAAGGAAAGCAAGAAAAAAAGGAGCTAAATCAATTGGCCTAACTTGACATAGGCTAACGTAGCACACACATTTACGTTCTCCTCCTTCTCATCCTAAAGACTGAAACCAACTCATTCAAATAGCCTACCCTCTGTATCAGGAAGCCTGGGCTAGTTGAATATACAGGTAGAGCCCTACAGTGGAGGTGCCATAATACCCATAAAACCTAGTGGTCAAACAGGGAAATGGTTCCAATCGTTTTTCCACCATTCATTTTTCCCATAGGATATTTTAGAAACACTTAAAATAAGGGCTGTGTTTCGTGTAGGCTTACCCTGGCGTGACGTTTTGATAACATGTAAATCTCTCCCGGACAAGGTAACTTATCTCATGATCATAACAAAGTAGTTATGTCGAGATCAGAAGATAATTTTCTCATGATCACGACACAACAAAAGTTAGGGATGGTACATTTCATGCTAACAAAATTTGCTTTCATTTGTGTTTGGAGCTCATTATCAGTTTATACATTAGAATGTTAGCAAGCTAAATATCCCTTAACTTCAGCTAAGAGTTTGTGGGGGAACTAAGCCCTCGTGGGGCATTTAAGCCCTGAACGATACCTGTCTCCCAGGTTGTGCGCCACCCCCAAGACCACAGCCAATTGCCTGCAAGCAAACATAGCTAACTTGACTAGTCTTATGAGCGAGCTAGCTAGCTAGTTAGCTAGGTAATCTTGTTAAACAACTCAACAAAACAACTTTTGTTATGTTGTGATCATGAGAAAATGATCTTGTGATCTCGACAAAATAACTTTCTACATCTGCATTGCTTGCTGTTTGGGGTTTTAGGCTGGGTTTCTGTATAGCACTTTGTGACATCTGCTGATGTAAAAAGGGCTTTATAAATAAATTTGATTGATTGATTGTTATGTTGCAGACTGCAGCCTTTTGACAGCATGTCCTAAAGTCGATTTAGATCACACATGCATTAGTCCCCTCGTTTGGTGATTGGCATTTAGGCTGAGACAACGAAAAAGGCAGCAGACAGAGACCTACAGTATTTTAGCAGGGAAGTTTGGTAGGGTGACCTGATTTGTAACTATCAAATACATTTCTAGAGAGGGGGGGGGACAATAAATATAAACATTATTTGGTTAGGATGTAGATGCAGATTAATGTAATCTTGTCTTCAGGAGATTGTATTATTTAGTCTGATCAGTGGAACAATTCTCATTCTTAACAATGGGCTAAAATATATGGTAATTATTGTGCTTGTCAGCAAGAATACTACTGTTATTCCCCACACTTATTTTATTATTCCACTTCTTCCCTATTTTGCCACCTTAATCACATGTTTGAAATCTGATATGCCTACATTTGTCTTTGAAAATGAATTATATGAGGCTATGTATATTTGTAGCCATTCATGGACAGTTTTGAATAAGTCACACAAATACGCATTGGATATTAAATGCTCCTGGAATCAAATATAATATTTTACATTTTAGTATTGTGCACATGCTAGGCAGAGATGGTAGGGGGACTCACAACTCATAAATGCATCGTATTTTGTCTATGTAGAGTAAGATGATAGCAAGGATATTCAACTAGTAGGCATAAACAACCTGAATATTGATATTCATTAGATTTGTCTTGAAGGTTGGGTGATTTTGAGAAATGAATTGTTATAACAAGAACATTTTCAAATATCTAGCACTTGGGAAACACAAATCAGGCTAGTAGGCACTATTTGCACTGCCCCCCACCCCATCCATTTTACGCTGCTGCTACTGTTAATTATTTATGCATAGTCACTTTAACTCTACCCACATGTACATATTACCTCAACTACCTCAACTAGCCGGTGCCCCCGCACATTGACTCTGCAACGGTACCCCCCTGTATATATAGCCTCCCTACTGTTATTTTATTTTACTTCTGCTCTTTTTTTTCTCAACACTTTTTTTGTTGTTGTTTTATTTTTAATGCACTGTTGGTTAAGGGCTGTAAGTAAGCATTTCACTGTAATGTCTGCACCTGTTGTATTCGGCGCATGTGACCAATACAATTTGATTTGATTTGATTTGATCAGGGGTGGCCAACCCTCCTGGAGAGCAAGCAGGATTTTCTTCCAGCCCTATTTTTAAAGAGAGTTCACTCAAATGTGTGTCCTTACCTTGAAAACAGTCTATGGCCAAGGAGACTGCAATCTGTGATTTGGGTACCCACTGCCATTAACCATGAATATTAGTAGGGCTACAGTATTTCCTGTGCAGAGCCTTGAGGTAGTGGTAACACTCCCCGGTATGTGTCGCATAATTTTCACCGGGATCAGTCCCTGCTTCCAACCTTCACACTGTTTCTCCCCATCTCATTACATTACTGTCTGGATAATGTGTCAAACCACCTAAGAAATATTAGCACACTTTAAATTTCATCCCCCAAAAGTCTCAAAGTAACAAAGTTGTCAAACCTTGAGTGTTCATTTAATGTTCAAAGAATCCTGAATACACCTAACCTGTGGTTTTTATTATTTTTAAATCCCACCCTGGTCATAGGCCTAAGCCATGTCAAAATACATAGAATTGCAGGAAATTAGCTTTAAAACAGTACGATTTTCCTCCCTCTAGGGGTTGTTATCCCACTTTTCTCTAGCATTACCACCTTGGCACACAAATTACTCAATGCATTTTGCCCGACAAATGACAACAGGCAAGTATCATGAAAGGAAAACATGACAATAAGCACAATTATGAGAATTTTGATCTTCTCAAAATGTAACACCTGTTGCCGTGATAGAGGTCAATCGAACTCGATCAAAACAATGAAATTGCCATGGAAACTAGTGGGGGAAAGGGCCATGGGGGAAATATCCAGAGTCTTCTCATTGCCCCCCCAGCAAAATTAGCTTACATTTAGGCTATTCTTGATATGTGTATTTCACACTATGTTGAGGTACACATTTTATAATGTTTGTATGGATGTCAATCCCAACACATATATCATCGTTACTAATCAACTGCATAAAAACGACTGACTACCACCACCGATTTCTGTATGCTAGCTATGCTAACCAGCTTATTTGAACGGGAGTTAGTGTAGCACATGGGGATGTGTAAAACGTACTCCTCAGCCTGAAGTGTACCCACTTGCGCCAGCAAATAGCTAGCTTTTCACGTGGTGCTGACTGGTAAGACACTTCAGGAGGGCGGTCAGGTGTGCTAGCAAGGCAGAGGTCCCGAGTTCACGCCAGGAATGGGCCTAATCGGGAGGAAGTGGTACTCGCTAAGCAAGCAGTGTGATGTCCTTTACAGTGCTGCCTGGTGACTCAGATCTACAGTCACGCTGGGGTCGTTGTTGAGTAAGTTTGAGGGGTGAATGTAGCACATGGGGATGTGTGTGCCTGAAGTGTCCCCACTTGCACCAGGGAATAGCTAGCTTTTCGCGTGGCACCGACAGGTAAGACGCTTCAGGAGGGCGGTCAGGTGTGCTAGCAAGGCAGAGGTCCCAAGTTCACGCCAGGTATGGGAGGAAGTGGTACTCGCTAAGCAAGCAGCATGACATCCTTTACATTAGCATTTAGCAGTCACTTCTTCTAAACCTGAAAAGGGACAACTTCTACATGTTATGCAGTGATAACAGGCAAATATATCCAAAATGGACATTGTAGGCCTGTTACAATACATAAATCATGACGAATATCTACTTTGTTAGATCAGATTTGTTGATTGTGCGCCATTCTGGTCAATGGAATGTCTGCGTTCCATTGACTCTATTGCATCTATTCACAAACTACTACACACGCTCTTCTGGGAGTGCGCGTCAAGGAAATTACCCCTGGCGAACAAGGTAATAATACAGGTAAGAATTTTTTTTCTTGAATACTGGAATGATAACTCAAATGCAATTAGGCCTAACAGCATTGGTCAATATTAGAAGAGGACAGTAAGATTAACCATACCAACCATGATTTTCTCATTTTGGATATTCTCATCCTTACTCATATTATACATTCCAGATTAATTTGACTGAGACTGGGGGAAACTGTTTCACCCACTGCATCATTAGTATCATTTTGCAATTGCTTGCTGCTTGAAAAGCAGTCATGCTATGAATATTCACAGAATCAGATGAGCTCAGTAATTATGTGTAATGCTCATATGCGGTTGATATGCTCTCTAACCTGAGTGAGAGGGTAGAGCATGAAATTGCTCCAATCCAATTGTATAAATGCATAATCACTTTTTAGAGCATAAGTTCCTTAGTCGTATGGAAGCAACAATTTCACCTGAAGTCCCCCAGGATCTTACTTAATGGAGAGAGATTCTGCACATCATAACTTAACTGTAGATTCCTGCATGTTCGTTTTTTATGCACAAATCAACCATCTTCAAATCTAGGATATAAGTCTGTAGGAAAAGGTGGAGCGCACACATCTATGGCACCAAATAACATTCATGATGCCAACAGAAAATAACAGATTCAATGCCTACTATCAAGCAGCAGAGTAGTTATTTAAACACTGATACAGAGACGGAAACTTCAACCCGACTCCTAATTCGGACTCCCCCTCAGACATACACACAGTTTGCTGCCTTAATCAAATGGACACTTTGAGGTCAGACCACAAGTGGGTTGGTGTTACACCATCACTCTCTTCATGTCCGGTTAGGAATTAAGCCATCATGTTGAGTTTGTCCCCTTAGAGTTGCCACAACACCTCCCACTAAACACTTGATGGATAGTAGATGCTATTGTGAAATACCAGGTCAAGTGAATGTTTTGTTGTGGTCTGTTTTCAGACAAAATAAGGTTTTGCTTAAATTGTATTATAGTTAGATTAGCACTAGACCTAATTTGCAGTAGGCCTTTATGCAGTAAGGGAAGAGACACACCATTGAGACTCCAATGTCATTGAACGATTCTGAAGTAGTCTGCAGCCCATCAAGGTGCTCTTCTCAGGGTCATTTTGATACCAGGAGTTAATTCCAGGTCATCTGGTTTCAGTTCTACCTTCCCACCTACCAATCTCAGGCAGAGACAAAATAATAATAATAGGACAGCAATGGAGGTGCCCTTCAGTTGAATGACAGGGAGTGGAAGTATTATACATCCGGATCAGTGTGAAATATGTGCAAATCAGACTTGGAATGATTGATGTTGTACATGTCTAATGGCGGATTTAAAAATTCAACATTCATTCAGGGCATCAGAATGATTTTGTCTGTAGTACATAACATGTGCCAGATGAGGGCAGTGTTAACCTAGTAAAACTGTTTTCCAAAAGCATGTTCAGTACAATAAGTAAGCATGATTTACTTTAGAACCTTATGCTAAGTAGGCTATTCATTTTGATAATGTATTTTGATGATGTTAGGAATTACATAGGGATTCCCCTGAGTAGTTTGTTTAGTTCCATGTCAAAACAGCACTTAGTAGAGGTCAAATGTGACACTACTATGGCTGTTGTCTGTCTGATGTCCTCAGCTCTAGTCTCTGAGAGCCACAATGTCAGATGAGTCCATATAATACCATATTACAACTCTAATTCCACCTCTTACTTGTGATTAACTAACTAATGTCACTGATGGACAGAGAATCAACACCCCTGCACTAAACGCACAATATTAACACATGATCCCAATATAATGTAGTGTTAGAAACTTGTGATCCTTCACACAGCTATTTACAGTGGCAAACCAGTTATAGGTAAAAGTCAAAGGGTTGCAAAGTTGTCCCCGACTGGTTACTATATAAATGACAGTTATGGATGAAGGCTATCATGAAAATAATAAACGTCATAACCGTTAAAAAAAACTGCTGACTGAAGATGGGACGGCCGGGCATTCTTGCGGTTCAGTCCGTTTCTGCAATACGGACTCTTAACAACATGATGAAACTTTGTTGCCCCTAAACAAGCACGGGGTTGTAGAAAATTATTATAATGGGCTTGGAACCTCTAACCCTGGCAATCTGACTGTTAAACTCAAGGGTACACTGCAATGGCTTCCTGGTATTGTGAGGCAATAATTTCCGTAGTAATGTGGAATGTTCATTCAAATTGTTAACTGATCTGGCACATGCAAAGGAATGTATTTTTTGTAATGTCAGTTGAGTTAAATCAACAAATTACAGCACATATTGATGGGTACACTTCCTGCTTTTACATCCTGCTTTGCTCCTATGGGTACACTCGCAATGGTCACCAGTCCACCCATTATGCCATCATTGACTTGAATGGGGACCATTCTATTTCTATGGCAGCACATGCAGTCAGGAGTGGAAGAAAGGAGAAAATATGTCCCCCCCCCAAAAAAAAAATGTTGATATTCAAACATTATTAGGGAGACCTCGGTCATTTGGCTGACCAATTACCATCATCCAACATTCCATGACTGTCACAGCCCTACCCAACATAAGCAGTTAGGCACACATTTGAAGCATTCAGACTTTTGTGGAAACATTCACACTGTCATCACAGTGACACAGCACTTTGGCACTGTGGAAATATCACTACAATAGAGAAAGACATGGTCTGGAAAGGGAATGAGATTCAATGGAGTATATCCACTCCCCTAAGGGTCCAGGATACCTTTTGAGAGGGACATACAGTGCCTTGCAAAAGTATTCACCCCTCTTGGTGTTTTTCCTATTTTGTTGCATTACAACCTGTAATTTAAATAGATTTTTATTTGGATTTCATGTAATGGACATACACAAAATAGTCGAAATTGGTGAAGTGAAATGAAAAAAATTACTTGTTTAAAAAAATTCGAAAGAATAAATAACGGAAAAGTGGTGCGTGCATATGTATTCACCCCCTTTGCTATGAAGCCCCTAAATAAGATCTGGTGCAACCAATTACCTTCAGAAGTCACATAATTAGTTAAATAAAGTCCACCTGTGTGCAATTTTAGTGTCACATGATCTCAGTATATATACACCTGTTCTGAAAGGCCCCAGAGTCTACAACACCACTAAACAAGGGCCACCACCAAGCAAGCGGCACCATGAAGACCAAGGAGCTCTCCAAACAGGTCAGGGACAAAGTTGTGGAGAAGTACAGAACAGGGTTGGGTTATAAAAAATATCTGAAACTTTGAACATCCCACGGAGTACCATTAAATCCATTATAAAAAATTGAAAGAATATGGCACCACAACAAACCTGCTAAGAGAGGGCCGCCCACCAGAACTCACGGACCAGGCAAGGAGGGCATTAATCAGAGAGGCAACAAAGACACCAAAGATAACCCTGAAGGAGCTGCAAATCTCCACAGTGGAGATTGGAGTATCTGTCCATAGGACCACTTTAAGCTGTACACTACACAGAGCTGGCCTTTACAAAAAATTTATTTTGAAAAATTGTATCATGATGTGTGTGTCACACCCTGGCTCTGGGGACTCTTATATGTTGAGCCAGGGTGTGTAGGGTCTATGTTTTGTGTTCTATTTTCAGTTTCTAGTTCATGTGTTTTCTAGGTTGGCCGGGGTGGTTCTCAATCAGAGGCAACGAGAATCAGCTGTTGCTTGTTGTCTCTGATTGGGAACCATACTTAGGCAGCCTGTTGTGCACTTGTGTTTTGTGGGATCTTGTTCCGTGTTGGTTTGTGTTCATAACCGAGGACTTCACGTTTCGTTTTGTTGTTTTGTTTTTTGTATCGTGTTGCTAGTACACTATTAAAAGATATGTACGCATATCACGCTGCGCCTTGGTCCGCTCATTATAACGATCGTGACAGAAGATCCAACCAAAACAGGACCAAGCAGCGTGTCCAGGAGCAGACAGCCTGGACTTGGGAGGAGATCTTGGACGGGCAGGGGTCCTGGACTTGGGAGGAAATCCAGGCCGGAATGGATCGCCGTCCGTGGGAGGAGACGGTGGAGTCGCGCCATAGAGAGGAGCAGCGGCGCCAACCGGGCCGACGTCGGACATGCAAGAGGCAACCCCAAGACATTTTTTTGGGAGGGCATACGGCATGGACGACGGGGCTGCTGGAGGCAGCTACTGGGCGAGTTTGGGGATTAGGAGAGGAGGCCACCGGGTTTGGGGGGCTGGAAGGGAGGTTGGCGGAGCCTAGAGGTAGAGCAGAGCCAACTCCCCGTAGTCAGGCTAGGCAGCGTGAGACTGGGCAGGTTCCGAGGTATGCGGAGCTGCGTACTGTGCCGCGAGTGGTCCGGCACAGTCCTGTACGTCCTGTGCTAGCACCACGCACGTGTCGTGCTAAGGTGGGCATGCAGCCAGGACGGAGTGTGCCGGCTCAACGCTTGTGGCCTCCAGTGCCCCTCCTCGGTCCCGGATATCCTGCGCCAGTGCCACGTGCTGTAGTGCCAGTACGAGTACACAGCCCTGTACGTCCTGTGCTGATGCCTCACACAGAGTGTGTAAAAATAGGCATTCAGCCAGGACGGGTTGTGTCAGCTCTTCGCTCCAGATCTCCAGTCCGTCTCCACAGCCCGGTCCGGCCTGTTCCTGCTCCCTGCACCAAGCCTATGGTGCGCGTCGCCAGCCCGGCCCGGCCTGTTCCTGCTCCCCGCACCAAGCCTATGGTGCGCGTCGCCAGCCCGGCCCGGCCTGTTCCTGCTCCCCGCACCAAGCCTATGGTGCGCGTCGTCAGCCCGGCCCGGCCTGTTCCTGCTCCCCGCACCAAGCCTATGGTGCGCGTCGTCAACCCGGCCCGGCCTGTTCCTGCCCCCCGCACCAAGCCGGTGGTGCGCTTCGTCAGCCCGTTCCGGCCCGTTCCTGCTCCCCGCACCAAGCCAATGGTGCGCGTCGTCAGCCCGGCCCGGCCTGTTCCTGCTCCCCGCACCAAGCCAGTGGTGCGCTTCATCAGCCCGGTCCGGCCCATTCCTGCTCCCCGCACCAAGCCTGTGGTGCGCGTCGCCAGCCCGGTCCGGCCCGTCCCTGCTCCCCGCATCAAGCCTGTGGTGCGCGTCGTCAGTCCGGCACAGCCCGTGCCTGTTTCACCAGTGCCTGGTCAGGTACTGGTCAGCTGCTCCACACCGGAGCCTAAGCAATCCGCTCCACCGATGTCCAGTCCAGCTCCAGCCAGCGGGGCCAGATCAGACCAGGGGCGCTACGGGGGGGTTGTTAGAGGGTGGTGGTCACGCCCGGAGCCGGATCCGCCTCCGAGGCGGAATGCCCACCCGGCCCCTCCCCTGTTGGGTTTATGTTGCCGCGGTCGCAGTCCACGCCTTTTGGGGGGGGGGTACTGTCACGCCCTGGCTCTGGGGACTCTTATATGTTGAGCCAGGGTGTGTAGGGTCTATGTTTTGTGTTCTATGTTCAGTTTCTAGTTCATGTGTTTTCTAGGTTGGCTGGGGTGGTTCTCAATCAGAGGCAACGAGAATCAGCTGTTGCTTGTTGTCCCTCATTGGGAACCATACTTAGGCAGCCTGTTGTGCACTTGTGTTTTGTTGGATCTTGTTCCGTGTTGGTTTGTGTTCATAACCGAGGACTTCACGTTTCGTTTTGTTGTTTTGTTTTTTGTATCGTGTTGCTAGTACACTATTAAAAGAGATGTACGCATATCACGCTGCGCCTTGGTCCGCTCATTATAACGATCGTGACAGTGTGAAAGATTTACCAACCGTCGCAAACTTGTAACTTCACATTTGAATAGATTCAATAAGATTTGTAAGCACTATTTATTTTCAGAATTATTATAAGGCCATTTACGACTATTAATATTCTGCTCTGAATCAAAAATACACTTACAGATTTTTTATCTGCGCACACTCGGAGTTCTGTCACTGTTGCCACGTTAGCAAGAGATTCGTAAGCTTGTAGAAAGTTTTGTAAGTTTGTAGAAAGAGATTCGCAAGTAAAAATTCGATTTGAGCTGCTCTGTGGGCAGGACCTTTTACTCCTGACCAATTCAACCAAAACGATCTTGAAGCTAATCGTCTCTTTTATATGTGTACATTGATTTTTTTGTGAAAAGGCTTCACAGTAGTTTGTTTATCATGTGAAATATAATGATACATTTCAGACAAATTCCAGACCAGCCATTGCATTGACAGCCGCTATTGCGTTAGCTAGCTGGCCTCTGACATTCATCTGAGCTACTATCAACTGGCTAGCTTTATCAGGCAACTTTACAAGATGCGAGGGGATAACGAATATATTTGCTAGTTAACCATCTGATTGATAAAGTAGATATACAGCACATTCAGGAAAGTATTCAGACCCCTTGACTCTTTCCACATTTTGTTACGTTACAGCCTTATTCTAAAAATGATTAAATTGTCCCCCCCCCCCCCCCCCTCATCAATCTACACACAATACCCCATAATGAGAAAGCAAAAACAGGTATTTGGAAATGTTTGCACATTTATTACAAATTAAACGCTGAAATATTACATTTACATAAGAATTCAGACCCTTTACTCAGTACTTTGTTGAAGCACATTTGACAGCAATTACAGCCTCAAGTCTTGGGTTTGATGCTACAAGCTTGGCACACCTGTATTTGGATTTCTCCCATTCGTCTCTGAAGATCCTCTCAAGCTCTGTCAGGTTGGATGGGGAGCATCGCATGCACAGCTATTTTCAGGTCTCTCCAGAGATGTTCGATTGGGTTCAAGTCCGGGCTCTGGCTGGGCCACTCAAGGACATTCAGAGACTTGTCCCGAAGCCACTCCTGTGTTGACTTGGCTGTGTGCTTAGGGTCGTTGTCCTGTTGGAAGGTGAACCTTCACCCCAGTCTGAGGTCCTGAGCGCTCTGGAACAAGTTTTCATCAAGGATCTCTCTGTACTTTGATCCGTTCATCTTTCCCTCGATCCTGACTAGTCTTTTTTAAAAATATTTAACCTTTATTTAACTAGGCAGGTCAGTTAAGAACCAATTCTTATTTACAATGACGGCCTACACCGGCCAAACCCGGACGACGCTGGGCCAATTGTGCGCCGCCTTATGGGACTCCCAATCACGGCCGGTTGTGATACAGCCTAGAATCTAACCAGGGGGTCTGTAGTGACGCCTCAAGCTCTGAGATGCAGTGCCTTAGACCACTGCGCCACTCTACCAATCCCTGCCGCTGAAAAACATCCCCACAGCATGATGCTGCCACCACCATGCTCCACCGTAGGAATATTATTATTTCTCATGGTCTGAGAGTCCTTCTGTCTGGTCACTCTACCATAAAGGCCTGATTGGTGGAGTGCTGCAGAGATGGTTGTCCTTCTGGAAGGTTCTCAGATCTCCACAGAGGAACTCTGGAGCTCTGTCAGAGTGACCATTGGGTTCTTGGTCACCTCCCTGAATAAAAGGCTAAGTAAAAGTTATTGTTTTGTAACCTATTAAAAAATGAACACAAGTAGTTTATACAAAACTATATTGCATTTGGTGGTCATCCCCCAAATTTGACATTTGAAAGCCTTGATAGTTGCATCCTTCCTCAGGCAACTGTCTGCTGATAGCTGACAACAGGGTAGAGTTCCATGACTCACCTGGGAATAGGAGGATGGAGATGTTAGTTTTTATAAAAGTCTAGGAGACTTTTAGAGGGAGGAGAGCGCACGAGTTTGAGTGAGTAATGGTAACTGTATTTAGTCAATTGAAGTCATGAAAGCCATAGGTTGTTAACACAGGAGTGTACAGGTTTTTGTTCCAGCACTTTGCTAACACCTCATTCCAGTAGTTGTGGTCTAAATTGAACAAAAAACTTGCACACAGTTCAGTCCCCTGGGACAGAAATCAACCACGTCTGAATTATTGAATGACCTTCCCAAGTTACAAGCTTAGCTACAATTCTGCATGATAGAGAATAACATGTGTGGATCTATTTCTATCTAACCTTGTGAATAAACTCCAAGAATACAGAGGGGCACTGTTTCGCTCGCTCGGATGCTTTCTCCGGCGATTGATGAGTCTTGCTGTCAGTGCACGTATATATATATATATATATATATATATATATATATATATATATTATGTTTAACTCTTTTTTGGTTACTACATGATTTCATCTGTGTTATTTCATAGTTTTGGTAGAAAATAGTAAAAATAAAGAAAAACCCTTGAAAGAGTAGATGTGTCCAAACTTTTGACTGGTACTATTGTGGAGACCAGGTCATCTGATGCAACACTCCATCACTCTCCTTCTTGGTAAAATAGCCCTTACACAGCCTGGAGGTGTGTTGGGTCGTTGTCCTGTTGAAAAACAAATGATAGTCCCACTAAGTGAAAACCAGATGGGATGGTGTATCGCTGCAGAATGCTGTGGTAGCCATGCTGGTTAAGTGTGCCTTGAATTCTAAATAAATCACAGACAGTGTCACCAGAAAAGCACCCCTAGACCATAACACCTCCTCCTCCATGCTTTACGGTGGCAACTACACATGCGGAGATCATCCGTTCACCCACACCGCATCTCACAAAGACATGGTGGTTGGAAACAAAAATCTCCAATTTGGACTCCAAAAAAAAGGACACATTTCCACCGGTCTAATGTCCATTGCTCGTGTTTCTTGGCCGAAGCAGGTCTCTTCTTATTATTGGTGTCCTTCTTGTCTTAAAGTAATGATGGACTATCATTTCTCTTTGCTTATATGAGCTGTTCTTGCCATAATATGGACTTGGTATTTTACCAAATATACATTTAGATTTGTTTAACTTTTTTGGTTACTACATTATTCCATATGTGTTATTTCATAGTATTGATGTCTTCAGTATTATTCTACAATGTAAAAAACAGTAAAAATGAAGAATGTGTAGATTTGTCCAAACTTTTGACTGGTAGTGTGTGTGTGTGTACAGTGGGGAAAAAAAGTATTTAGTCAGCCACCAATTGTGCAAGTTCTCCCACTTAAAAAGATGAGAGAGGCCTGTAATTTTCATCATAGGTACACGTCAACTATGACAGACAAAATGAGAAAAAGAAATCCAGAAAATCACATTGTAGGTTTTTAATGAATTTATTTGCAAATTATGGTGGAAAATAAATATTTGGTCAATAACAAAAGTTTCTCAATACTTTGTTATATACCCTTTGTTGGCAATGACACAGGTCAAACGTTTTCTGTAAGTCTTCACAAGGTTTTCACACACTGTTGCTGGTATTTTGGCCCATTCCTCCATGCAGATCTCCTCTAGAGCAGTGATGTTTTGGGGCTGTCGCTGGGCAACACGGACTTTCAACTCCCTCCAAAGATGTTCTATGGGGTTGAGATCTGGAGACTTCAAGGTCCTGGTGTGGCCTAGCCAATGCTTCTTACGAAGCCACTCCTTCGTTGCCCGGGCGGTGTGTTTGGGATCATTGTCATGCTGAAAGACCCAGCCACGTTTCATCTTCAATGCCCTTGCTGATGGAAGGAGGTTTTCACTCAAAATCTCACGATACATGGCCCCATTCATTCTTTCCTTTACACGGATCAGTCGTCCTGGTCCCTTTGCAGAAAAATATGTTTCCACCCCCATGCTTCACAGTAGGTATGGTGTTCTTTGGATGCAACTCAGCATTCTTTGTCCTCCAAACACGACGAGTTGAGTTTTTGCCAAAAAGTTCTATTTTGGTTTCATCTGACCATATGACATTCTCCCAATCCTCTTCTGGATCATCCAAATGCACTCTAGTAAACTTCAGACGGGCCTGGACATGTACTGGCTTAAGCAGGGGGACACGTCTGGCACTGCAGGATTTGTGTCCCTGGCGGCGTAGTGTGTTACTGATGGTAGGCTTTGTTACTTTGGTCCCAGCTCTCTGCAGGTCATTCACTAGGTCCCCCCGTGTGGTTCTGGGATTTTTGCTCACCGTTCTTGTCATAATTTTGACCCCACGGGGTGAGATCTTGCGGGGAGCCCCAGATCAAGGGAGATTATCAGTGGTCTTGTATGTCTTCCATTTCCTAATAATTGCTCCCACAGTTGATTTCTTCAAACCAAGCTGCTTACCTATTGCATATTCAGTCTTCCCAGCCTGGTGCAGGTTTACAATTTTGTTTCTGGTGTCCTTTGACAGCTCTTTGGTCTTGGCCTTAGTGGAGTTTGGAGTGTGACTGTTTGAGGTTGTGGACAGGTGTCTTTTATACTGATAACAAGTTCAAACAGGTGCCATTAATACAGGTAACGAGTGGAGGACAGAGGAGCCTCTTAAAGAAGAAGTTACAGGTCTGTGAGAGCCAGAATTCTTGCTTGTTTGTAGATGACCAAATACTTTTTTTCCACCATAATTTGCAAATAAATTCATTAAAAATCCTACAATGTGATTTTCTGGATTTTTTTTTCTAAATTTGTCTGTCATAGTTGACGTGTACCTATGATGAAAATTACAGGCCTCTCTCATCTTTTTAATTAGGAGAACTTGCACAATTGGTGGCTGACTAAATACTTTTTTCCCCCACTGTATATATATATATATATATATATATACACACACAGTTGAAATCGGAACTTTACATACACCTTAGCCAAATAAATTTAAACTCAGTTTTTCACAATTCCTGACATTTAATCCTAGTTAATCCATTTTATTTTAAGAATGTGATATGTCAGAATAATAGTAGACAGAATTATTTTTTTCAGCTTTTCTTTCTTTCATCACATTCCCAGTGGGTCAGAAGTTTACATAGACTCAATTAGTATTTGGTAGCATTGCCTTTATATTGTTTAACTTGGGTCAAACGTTTCGGGTAGCCTTCCACAAGCTTCCCACAATAAGTTGGGTGAATTTTGGCCCATTCCTCCTGGCAGAGCTGGTGTAGCTGAGTCAGGTTTGTAGGCCTCCTTGCTGGCACACACTTTTTCTGTTCTGCCCAAAAATGTTCTATAGGATTGAGGTCAGGGCTTTGTGATGGCCACTCCAATACCTTGACTTTGTTGTCCATTTGCGACCAAGCTTTAACTTCCTGACTGATGTCTTGAGATGTTGCTTCAATATATCCACATCATTTTCCTTCCTCATGATGCCATCTATTTTGTGAAGTGCACCAGTCCCTCCTGCAGCAAAGCACCCCCATAGCATGATGCTGCCACCCCCCATGCTTCACGATTGGGATGGTTTCTTCGGCTTGCAACCTACCACCTTTTTCCTCCAAACATAACGATGGTCATTATGGCCAAACAGTTCTATTTTTGTTTCATCAGACCAGAGGACATTTCTCCAAAAAGTACGATCTTTGTCCCCATGTGCAGTTGCAAACCGTAGTCTGGCTTTTTTATGGCGGTTTTGGAGCAGTGGCTTCTTCCTTGCTGAGTGGCCTTTCAGGTTATGTCGATATAGGACTCGTTTTACTGTGGATATAGATACTTTTGTACCTGTTTCCTCCAGCATCTTCACAAGGTCCTTTGCTGTTTTTCTGGGATTGATTTGCACTTTTCGCACCAAAGTACGTTAATCTCTAGGAGACAGAATGCGTCTCCTTCCTGAGCAGTATGACGGCTGCATGGTCCCATGGTGTTTATACTTGCGTACTATTGTTTGTACAGATGAACGTGGTACCTTCAGGCATTCGGAAACTGCTCCCAAGGATAAACCAGACTTGTGGAGGTCTACAAAATGTTTTCTGAGGTCTTGGCTGATTTCTTTTGATTTTCCAATGATGTCAAGCAAAGAGGCACTGAGGTTGAAGGTAGGCCTTGAAATACATCCACAGGTACACCTCCAATTGACTCAAATGATGTAAATTAGCCTATCAGAAGCTTCTAAATTCATTACATCATTTTCTGGAATTTTCCAAACTGTTTAAAGGCACAGTCAACGTCTGACCCACTGGAATTGTGAATTATAAGTGAAATAATCTGTCTGTAAACAATTGTTGGAAAAATTACTTGTGTCATGCATATATGTATATATATATATATACAGTGAGGGAAAAAAGTATTTGATCCCCTGCTGATTTTGTACGTTTGCCCACTGACAAAGAAACAGTCTATAATTTTAATGGTAGGTTTATTTGAACAGTGAGAGACAGAAAAACAACAAAATAATCCAGCAAAACGCAAGTCAAAAATGTTGCATTTTAATGAGGGAAAAAATTATTTGACCCCTCTGCAAAACATGACTTAGTACTTGGTGGCAAAACCCTTGTTGGCAATCACAGAGGTCATTCGTTTGTTGTAGTTGGCCACCAGGTTTGCACACATCTAAAGAGGGATTTTGTCCCACTCCTCTTTGCAGATCTTCTCCAAGTCATTAAGGTTTCGAGGCTGACGTTTGGCAACATGTACTTCTTCTTGAGCCACTCCTTTGTTGCCTTGGCCGTGTGTTTTGGGTCATTGTCATGCTGGAATACCCATCCACTACCCATTTTCAATGCCCTGGCTGAGGGAAGGAGGTTCTCACCCAAGATTTGACAGTACATGGCCCTGTCCAACGTCCCTTTGATGCGGTGAAGTTGTCCTTTCCCCTTAGCAGAAAAACACCCCCAAAGCATAATGTTTCTATCTCCATGTTTGACGGTGGGGATGGTGTTCTTGGGGTCATAGGCAGCATTCCTCCTCCAAACACGGCGAGTTGAGTTGATGCCAAAGAGCTCCATTTTGGTCTCATCTGACCACAACACTTTCACCCAGTTCTCCTCTGAATCATTCAGATGTTAATTGGCAAACTTCAGACGGCCCTGTATATGTGCTTTCTTGAGCAGGGGGACCTTGCGGGCGCTGCAGGATTTCAGTCCTTCACGGCATAGTGTGTTACCAATTGTTTTCTTGGTGATTATGGTCCCAGCTGCCTTGAGATCATTGACAAGATCCTCCTGTGTAGTTCTGGGCTAATTCCTCACCGTTCTCATGATCATTGCAACTCCACGAGGTGAGATCTTGCATGGAGCCCCAGGCCGAGGGAGATTGACAGTTATTTTGTGTTTCTTCCATTTGCGAATAATCGCACCAATTGTTGTCACCTTCTCACCAAGCTGCTTGGCAATGGTCTTGTAGTCCATTCCAGCCTTGTGTAGGTCTACAATCTTGTCCCTGACATCCTTGGAGAGCTCTTTGGTCTTGGCCATGGTGGAGAGTTTGGAATCTGATTGATTGCTTCTGTGGACAGGTGTCTTTTATACAGGTAACAAGCTGAGATTAGGAGCACTCCCTTTAAGAGTGTGCTCCTAATCTCAGCTTGTTACTTGTATAAAAGACATCTGGGAGCCAGAAATTTTTCTGATTGAGAGGGGGTCAAATACTTATTTCCCTCATTAAAATGCAAATTAATTTATAATAAATAAATGTACCATTAAAGTTATAGACTGATCATTTCTTTCACAGTGCGCAAACGTACGAAATCAGCAGGGGATATATATATATATATATATATATATATATATATATATATATATATATATATAAAAAATAAAGGGAACACTTAAACAACACATCCTAGATCTGAATGAATGAAATAATCTTATTAAATACTTTTTCTTTACATAGTTGAATGTGCTGACAACAAAATCACACAAAAATTATCAATGGAAATCAAATGTATCAACCCATGGAGGTTTGGATTTGGAGTCACCCTCAAAATTAAAGTGGAAAACCACACTACAGGCTGATCCAACGTTGATATAATGTCCTTAAAACAAGTCAAAATGAGGCTCAGTAGTGTGTGTGGCCTCCACGTGCCTGTATGACCTCCCTACAACGCCTGGGCATGATCCTGATGAGGTGGCGGATGGTCTCCTGAGGGATCTCCTCCCAGACCTGGACTAAAGCATCCGCCAACTCCTGGACAGTCTGTGGTGCAACGTGGCGTTGGTGGATGGAGCGAGACATGATGTCCCAGATGTGCTCAATTGGATTCAGGTCTGGGGAACGGGCGGGCCAGTCCATAGCATCAATGCCTTCCTCTTGCAGGAACTGCTGACACACTCCAGCCACATGAGGTCTAGCATTGTCTTGCATTAGGAGGAACCCAGGGCCAACCGCACCAGCATATGGTCTCACAAGGGGTCTGAGGATCTCATCTCGGTACCTAATGGCAGTCAGGCTACCTCTGGCGAGCACATGGAGGGCTGTGCGGCCCCCCAAAGAAATGCCACCCCACACCATGACAGACCCACCGCCAAACCGGTCATGCTGGAGGATGTTGCAGGCAGCAGAACGTTCTCCACTGTGTCTCCAGACTCTGTCACGTCTGTCACATGTGCTCAGTGTGAACCTGCTTTAATCTGTGAAGAGCACAGGGCGCCAGTGGCGAATTTGCCAATCTTGGTGTTCTCTGGCAAATGCCAAACGTCCTGCACGGTGTTGGGCTGTAAGCACAACCCCCACCTGTGGACGTCGGGCCATCATACGACCCTCATGGAGTCTGTTTCTGACGGTTTGAGCAGACACATGCACATTTGTGGCCTGCTGGAGGTCATTTTGCAGGGCTCTGGCAGTGCTCCTCCTGCTCCTCCTTGCACAAAGGCGGAGGTAGCGGTCCTGCTGCTGGGTTGTTGCCCTCCTATGGCCTCCTCCACGTCTCCTGATGTACTGGCCTGTCTCCTGGTAGCGCCTCCATGCTATGGACACTACGCTGACAGACACAGCAAACCTTCTTGCCACAGCTCGCATTGATGTGCCATCCTGGATGAGCTGCACTACCTTAGCCACTTGTGTGGGTTGTAGACTCCGTCTCATGCTACCACTAGAGTGAAAGCACCGCCAGCATTCAAAAGTGACCAAAACATCAGCCAGGAAGCATAGGAACTGAGAAGTGGTCTGTGGTCACCACCTGCAGAACCACTTCTTTATTGGGGGTGTCTTGCTAATTGCCTATAATTTCCACCTGTTGTCTATTCAATTTGCACAACAGCATGTGAAATGTATTGTCAATCAGTGTTGCCTCCTAAGTGGACAGTTTGATTTCACAGAAGTGTGATTGACTTGGAGTTACATTGTGTTGTTTAAGTGTTCCCTTTATTTTTTTGAGCAGTATATATATATATATATATATACACATACAGTATATACTGTACACACACACACACACAGGACCTATCAGATCTCAGAATTGGGGTGGCCAATAACATTTCAGGGGGGGCATGGACACGTCACCAGTGTCACTGTGCTGACAGGTAATAGCAAGCAAGTGGAGCATTATGCTGTCCTTCATTTCCCCTCTCTCCGGAGGGTAATTATTTTGCTCAGCTCTGATAGATTTTTATTGATAAGAAAATGATTAAATATGGCAGATTCTACCGCAACCGAACCTACTTAGAGCTATAACCAACAAATTGCAGGTTATCAGACTTTCAGTTTCAGTTTGAGTGACTTGAAGGACCTGAGATCCTTTCATGCTTTTCATTTCTGCTTGGCATTCAGATAAAAGAGTTCAATCTAGGTTTCATCAGACCAGAGAATCTTATTTCTCATGGTCTGAGAGTCCTTTAGGTGGCTTTTGGCAAACTCCAAGCGGGCTGTCATGTGCCTTTTACTGAGGAGTGGCTTCAGTCTTGTCACTCTACCATAAAGGCCTTATTGGTGGAGTGCTGCAGAGATGGTTGTCCTTTTGGAACATTCTCCCATCTCCACAGAGGAACTCTGGACCTCGGTCCGAGTGACCATCAGGTTCTTGGTCACCTCCCTGACCAAGGCCCTTCTCCCACGATTGCTCAGTTTGGCTGGGCGGCCAGCTCTAGGAAGTGTCTTGGTGGTTCCAAACTTCCATTTAAGAATGATGGAGGCCACTGTGTTCTTAGGGACCTTCAATGCTGCAGAAAGTTTTTGGTACCCTTCCCCATATCTGTGCCTCGACACAATCCTGTCTTGGAGCTCTACGGACAATTCCTTTGATCTCATGGCTTGGTTTTTGCTCTGACATGCAGTGTCAACTGTGGGACCATATATAGACAGGTGTGTGCCTTTCCAAATCATGTCCAATCAATTGAATTTACCACAGGTGGACTCCAATCAAGTTGTAGAAACTTCAAGGATGATCAATGGAAACAGGAAGCACCTGTGCTCAATTTTGAGTGTGCTCAATTTTGAGTCTCATAGCAAAGTGTCTGAATAATTATTTTTTACATACATTTGCACAAATTTCTAAAAACCTGTTTTCTATTTGTCATTATGGGGTATTGTGTGTAGATTGATGAGGATTTTTTTTGCATTTAATCCATTTTAGAATAAGGCTCGAACGTAACAAAATGTGGAATAGGGGAAAGGGTCTGAATACTTCCCGTATGCACTGTATTGTCATATTTTTGTATTAGTAAAATGCATGGATCCATATGTGCACAGATCTCTACACATTAGATTACACATGCATTTTACTAAGACAAATATATCAGATAAATAACTATTTTTAGGCAGGCTCACACACACTAATCCCTCTTGTATCACACACACACACACACACACACACACGCGCTGTGAGAATTAGTACACATTGATCAACAAATCAGCAATGAAATTCCCTCTGCAATGTGTCTGGGCACCCATGAAAATGCAAATAGCAGCGTGTGATCTGTGGTTGGGGGACAATGCAGCCTCCTCATTAGAGGCCTTCATTAGAGCTGAGCACTGTCCATAAATCCTCTAAGCCCCCTCACAAACAACACACAGCCATGGACAACCTTGAGATGGCCAGGCAGGACAGGGACCAGGGAACACGTTCCCTGATAGTAAACAGTCATGTCACATAGTTAATGAATTCTCAAAAATAAGATATAAATGTGAGAGGCACAAGATTATTTGGGGGTGTGGGAACATTGTTGTTGTGACACTTAGATAATGGTATTCTGTATATCTCTGGTTCTGAAGTGTAGGTTTCCTGCATGCAGAAGCATAACTCCTGCTGTATAATCTATCGACAAATGAAGTGGTATAGCACTAGAAATTTGATTTTATACTATTACAGTACTATGAAGAAGTCACTCAGAAACAACAACTCTTAAACTCGAAAGATCTGCATGACAGTGTGATTTGCTCAATGTAGTATAAAATGAGCTGTTAAAAAAAACAGATGGCTTTATTTGATTTACCTCAGAGCTGATCATCAGGATTCCAACAGGCAGCTAGTTTTTATATGTCTGTGGAAGGCTTGAGGAATGTTTTCTATAGACAGTTCTGACCTTTCCAATTGGCACATTCTCTTATGAAAATGACTGCTTTTCCTTCCTGAAACCAGGAGTGATCTTGCATTAAAAAGTCCAATGTAGCAGTTATTATCTTAATATAAAATAATTTCTGAGGAACAATGAAGTACCTTACTGTGAATGCTTTCAATTAAAATGGTCAAAAAGAAACAAAATAGCTTCTTAGCAAAATACATTTTCTCAATCAATAATTTAGCAAGGACTGTCTGGGAGTGGTCTGAGATAGGGGCCTAATTGTAGGAGCCTAATAGGAGGGATGTGTAACCTGAAAACTAGCTGTTATTGGCAGAGAGAAGAGCAAACTATCTTTGTAATTGGTCTATTAACTAATTTACCACATGGTCCAAAAAAAAACACCCAGCCAAACAAGATGACATTTCTGTCAAAGTAGCTGTAGGTGGGTGTGGTGGTGGAATCAGGCGCAGGACGCAGAACGTTAGTCCAACAGACTTTAGTAGATGCACAAAACACAAGCACAAATAAATGCCCTGAGGCGAGAACTCCGCACGCAGGCGAAAACAAACGGGCGCAGTAAACAGGTGCGACAAAACACTCCAAACACTATGGAGAACAGCTCAACCGAGCAAACAGTAGAAGTACTAGCCAACCGCACGACAGTAAAACAAACACACACAACACTTGACATACACAACGAGAACTTATAGGATACTAATGACACTAAACGATAACAGGTGTAACAACAATCAGACAAAAGCAAACGAACATAGAAACATGCAACGGTGGCAGCTAGTATTCCGGAGACGACGAACGCCGAAGCCTGCCCGAGCAAGGAAGAGAGGCAGCCTCGGCCGAAACCGTGACAGTACCCCCCCCCTTGACGCGCGGCTCCAGACGTGCGCCGACTCCGGCCTCGGGGACGACCAGGAGGACGCGGAGCAGGGTGCGTCGGGTGCCCACGATGGAATTCCGTCAGGAGAGACGGGTCCAAAATGTCTCTCCTCGGCACCCAGCACCGTTCCTCCGGGCCGTACCCCTCCCACTCCACTAGATATTGGAGACCCCCCATCCGACGTCTCGAATCCAAGATGGACCGCACGGAGTACGCCGGTGCCCCCTCGATGTCCAATGGGGGCGGAGGAGTCTCCCTGATCTCACTTTCTTGGAGTGGGCCAGCTACCACCGGCCTGAGAAGAGACACATGGAACGAGGGGTTAATACTTTTATACTCAACAGGTAGTTGTAATTTGTTACACACCTCGTTCAATCTTCTCAGGACTTTAAATGGCCCTACAAACCGCCGACCCAGTTTCCGACAGGGCAGGCGGAGGGGCAGGTTTCTGGTAGAGAGCCAGACTCGATCACCAGGTGCGTACACCGGTCCCTCACTGCGGTGGAGATCGGCGCTCGCCTTTTGACGACGGAGGGCCCGCTGCAGGTGGACGTGTGCAGCGTTCCATGTCTCCTCCGAGCGCCGCACCCACTCATCCACCGCAGGAGCCTCGATCTGGCTCTGCTGCCAAGGTGCCAGAACCGGCTGGTAACCTAACACACATTGGAAAGAGGTTAGTGGAGGAATGGCGTAGGGAATTCTGGGCCATTTCGGCCCAGGGAACGTACCTTGCCCACTCCTCCGGCCGGTCCTGGCAGTATGTTCTAAGAAACCTACCCACATCCTGGTTCACACGTTCCACCTGCCCATTACTCTCCGGGTGGTAACCCGAGGTGAGGCTTACCGAGACCCCCAACCGCTCCATAAAAGCTCTCCAGACTCTGGAGGTAAATTGGGGACCTCGATCAGACACAATATCCTCGGGTACCCCGTAGTGCCGGAACACATGGGTGAATAGCGCTTCGGCGGTTTGCAGGGCAGTAGGAAGGCCCGGCATAGGGAGCAAACGACAGGCCTTAGAAAACCGGTCCACAACGACCAGTATAGTGGTATTCCCCTGTGAAGGAGGAAGGTCAGTGAGGAAATCCACCGAGAGGTGAGACCATGGTCGTTGTGGAACGGGCAGGGGTAGTAACATACCCCTAGGCAGATGTCTAGGCGCCTTACACTGGGCGCACACCGAGCAGGAGGAAACATAAACCCTCACATCCCTCGCCAACGTGGGCCACCAGTACTTGGCACTAAGACAGTGCACTGTCCGGCCGATACCAGGGTGTCCAGAGGAGGGTGACGTGTGAGCCCAAAAGATCAATCGATCCCGAACCTCGAGCGGAACGTACTTCCGACCCTCCGGGCATTGAGGTGGACTAGGGTCGGTGCGTAACGCCCGCTCGAGTTCAGCATCGACCTCCCACACTACCGGTGCCACCAGACAAGACTCCGGCAGTATGGGAGTGGGCTCCACGGACCTCTCCTCCGTGTCATACCGCCGAGACAGTGCGTCTGCCTTACCGTTCTGTGACCCAGGGATGTACGTGATCTTAAATATGAACCGGGTCAAAAACATATTCCACCTCGCCTGGCGAGGGTTCAGTCTCCTCGCTGCCCGGATGTACTCCAGGTTACGGTGGTCCGTCAAAATGAGGAAAGGGTGTTGAGCCCCCTCAAGCCAGTGCCTCCACACCTTTAGGGCCTGTACCACTGCTAACAGCTCCCTGTCCCCTACGTCATAATTTCGCTCCGCCGGACTGAGCTTCTTGGAATAAAAAGCACAGGGGCGGAGTTTAGGTGGCGCGCCGGACCGTTGCGAAAGCACGGCTCCTATACCGGCCTCTGACGTGTCCACCTCTACCTGAAATGGAAAGAGGGATCCGGATGCGCCAGCACCGGGGCCGAGGTAAACAGGTCCTTCAGCCTCCCAAACGCCCTGTCCGCCTCGGCTGACCACTGCAGACGCACCGGACCCCCCTTCAAAAGAGACGTTATGGGAGCTGCCACCTGTCTAAAACCCCGGATAAACCTCCGGTAGTAATTCGCAAACCCCAAAAACTGCTGCACCTCCTTCACAGTGGTTGGCGTTTGCCAATTACGCACGGCTGACACCCGGTCTACCTCCATCTTCACCCCTGACGCAGACAACTGATAACCCAAAAAGGAGACCGACTCCTGGAAAAACAGACACTTCTCTGCCTTGACATACAGGTCGTGCTCCAACAGCCTCCGCAACACTCGGCGCACCAGGGCCACATGCTCGACTCGGGTAGGCGAGTACACGAGAATGTCATCTATGTACACGACCACCCCCTGCCCCTGCATGTCCCTGAAGATCTCATCCACGAATGATTGGAAAACTGAAAGAGCGTTCATCAACCCGTATGGCATGACAAGATACTCGTAATGGCCCGAGGTGGTACTAAAGGCTGTCTTCCATTCATCACCCCCCCTAATGCGCACCAAGTTGTACGCGCTCCTGAGATCTAATTTAGTGAAGAAACGTGCCCCGTGCAATGACTCCGTCATGGTCGCAATCAGCGGGAGTGGATAACTGTACTTCACCGTGATCTGATTGAGACCACGGTAATCAATGCACGGGCGTAACCCACCATCCTTTTTCTTCACAAAAAAGAAACTCGAGGACGCAGGGGAAGTGGAGGGCCGTATGTATCCTTGTCTCAGAGATTCGTCTATGTAAGTCTCCATAGCTCTCTTCTCCTCCTGAGACAGACGATACACATGGCTCCGTGGGAGCGCAGCTCCTGCCTGGAGGTCTATCGCACAATCTCCCTGCCTATGGGGAGGCAACTGCGTCGCCCTCGACTTACTGAACACAATAGCCAAATCCCCATACTCAGGGGGAACGTGCAATGCGGGCACCTGGTTTGGACTCTCCACCGAGGTAGCCCCTACGGAAACGCCTAAACATCGACCCACACACTGGGCAGACCACTCCATCAGAGCCCTCTCCTGCCACGAAATAGACGGGTTATGGGTACTCAACCAGGGCATGCCCAGCACCACCGGATACGCAGGCGAGTCGATCAGAAATAGCTGGATCATCTCCTGATGACCCCCCTGCGTACACATCCTAAGTGGCGCCGTGACCTCCCTGATCAAGCCCGCACCCAACGGACGGCTATCTAGGGCATGAACGGCGAAGGGGACGTCAACAGGGAGAAGGGGAATCCCTAAGGCTAAACAAAATCTCTTATCAACAAAATTCCCAGCCGCGCCTGAATCTACCAGCGCCTTATGCTGGGAATGAGGTGCGACCTGTGGAAAACGCACAGGTATACAGAAGTGTGCAACAGAGAGCTCTGGGTGAGTGGGGCGCCTACTCACCTGGAAGGGCTCCCCAGTGCGGGGCCTGTCGTCTTCTCCCCGAGGAGGCCATCCCCAGCACCTAGCCGCGGTGTGTCCTCCCCGACATCAGTTGGTGCAGGAGATGGACCCCCTCGTACTCCGACCCCTCCTCTCTCTAGCGCCAGCACCCCCGAGCTCCATGGGGCACGGCTCGGAGGCGCTGGAGGGTGAAATGGACGGACCCCCCTCGGGACGTCCGCGGGTAGCTAGCAGGGTATCCAGCCTGATGGACATGTCGACTAACTGGTCGAACGAGAGGCTGGTGTCCCGACAGGCCAGCTCCCTACGGACGTCCTCACGTAGACTACAGCGGTAGTGATCAATGAGGGCCTGCTCATTCCACCCTGCATCCGCCGCTAGAGTCCGGAATTCCAACGCGAACTCCTGGGCACTCCTCCTCCCCTGCCGGAGGCAGAACAGACGCTCCCCCGCCGCTTTCCCCTCCAGGGGATGGTCAAACACCACCCTGAAGTGGCGGGAGAACTCGGCGTACGTGATGGTAGTAGCATCTATTCTCCTCCACTCAGCGTTGGCCCACTCTAACGCTTTGCTGGAAAGGCAGGAGATCAGGGCGGACACGCTCTCGTGTCCCGAGGGCGCCGGGTGCACGGTGGACACGGTTTATCTCCACCTGGAGAAGGAAGCCCTGACACCTGGCAGCGGTCCCATCGTAGGCCCTCGGGAGCGAGAGTCGAACTCCTCTGGGTTCCGGAGCGGGAAGGGGCTGACTTGCCGATGGTGAGGGCAGGGAAGATGGCGTTGGGGGTGTCCCTCGGGTCTCCCAGCGTTGGAGGGTGGTGATCACCTCCTGCAGGGCGGACCCCATCCGCAGGATCTGGTCATTCTGCTCCCGGACTCTGTCCTCCAACGTCTCCTGTGTGGCTGCGGCTCCTGCTGATTCCATTCGAGCGGGTGTGTGTTTCTGTCAAAGTAGCTGTAGGTGGGTGTGGTGGTGGAATCAGGCGCAGGAGGCAGAACGTTAGTCCAACAGATTTTAGTAGATGCACAAAACACAAGCACGAATAAATGCCCTGAGGCGAGAACTCCGCACGCAGGCGAAAACAAACGGGTGCACTAAACAGGTGCGACAAAACACTCCAAACACTATGGAGAACAGCTCAACCGAGCAAACAGTAGAAGTACTAGCCAACCGCACGACAGTAAAACAAACACACACAACACTTGACAAACACAACGAGAACTTATAGGACACTAATGACACTAAACGATAACAGGTGTAACAACAATCAGACAAAAGCAAACGAACATAGAAACATGCAACGGTGGCAGCTAGTATTCCGGAGACGACGAACGCCGAAGCCTGCCCGAGCAAGGAAGAGAGGCAGCCTCGGCCGAAACCGTGACAATTTCAAACAGCTCTTACACTTAAAAGTACATTATAATATATTTCACAGTATTATTCGAACCTCAGTGTGGAACAATATAACAGAGTAAAATAACGTTTTTGACTGCACTTCTTCTTTAGGTACACACAAATAACATTTTCACACTTGGCACCTGGAGGTTAAAAAACTAAGAAATGTGACCGATTTCACATTGGGTTATTTTTGGCTTAGTGGTCTGTGAGAATTCACAGTGGTTCCATTCGGCTGTCCATGAGCTCCATGCCAAGATGGTGATTCACTTGTAAACTTCTGTGCAAGTGCCTTTCAACTGTGTGATATTCATAAACACATTTTAATTTGAATTAATTCAAATCAAATTGTATTAATCACATCCACCGAATACAACAGGTGTAGACCATACAGTGAAATGCGTACTTACAAGCCCTTAACCAACAATGCAGTTTTAAGAAAAATGAGTGTTAAGTAAAAATAGATGAGTAAAAAAGAAATATAAACAAATAATTACAGAGCAGCAGTAAAATAACAGTAGCGAGCTATATACAGGTGGGGGGGGGGGACACACACACACCGCAAATAGTCTGGTCTGGGTAGACATTTGATTAGATGTTCAGGAGTCTTATGGCTTGGGGGTAGAAGCTGTTAAGAAGCCTTTTGGACCTAGACTTGGAGCTCCGGTACCGCTTGCAGTGCGGTAGCAGAGAGAACAGTTTATGAATAGGGTGGCTGGAGTATTTGACAATTTTTAGGGCACCACCTGGTATAGAGGTCCTGGATGGCAGGAAGCTTGGCCCCAGTGATGTATTGGCCGTATGCACTACCCTCTGTAGTGCCTTGCGGTCGGAGGCTGAGCAGTTGCCATACCAGGCAGTGATGCAACCAGTCTTGATGCTCTTGATGGACCATGCCAAATCTTTTCAGTCTCCTGAGGGGGAATAGGCTTTGTTATGCCCTCTTCACAACTGTCTTGGTGTGTTTGGACCATGATAGTTTGTTGGTGATGTGGACACCAAGGAACTTGAAGCGCTCAACCTGCTCCACTACAGCCCCGTCGATGAGAATGGGGGCATGCTCGGTCCTCTTCTTTTTCCTGTAGTCCACAATCATCTCCTTTGTCTTGATCACGTTGAAGGAGAGGTTGTTATCCTGGCACCACACGGCCAGGTCTCTGACCTCCTCCTTATAGGCTGTCTCATCGTTGTCGGTGATCAAGCCTACTACTGTTGTGTCGTCGGCAAACTTAATGATGGTGTTGGAGTCGTGCCTGGCCATGCAGTCATGGGTGTACAGGGAGTACAGGAGGGGTCTGAGCACGCACCCCTGAGGGGCCCCCGTGTTGAGGATCAGCGTGGCGGATGTGTTGTTACCTACCCTTACCACCTGGGGGTGGCCCGTCAGGAAGTCCAGGATCCAGTTACAAAGGGAGGTGTTTAGTCTCAGGATCCTTAGCTTAGTGATGAGCTTTGAGGGCACTATGGTGTTGAACGCTGAGCTGTAGTCAATGAATAGCATTCTCACTTAGGTGTTCCTTTTGTCCAGATGGGAAAGGGCAGTGTGGAGTGCAATAGAGTTTGCATCATCTGTTGATCTGTTGGGGCGGTATGCAAATTGGAGTGGGTCTAGGGGTTCTGGGATAATGGTGTTGATGTGAGCCATGACCAGCCTTTCAAGGCTACATATGTGAGTGCTACGGGTCGATAGTCATTTAGGCAGGTTACCTTAGTGTTCTTGGAAACAGGGACTATGGTGGTCTGCTTGAAACATGTTGGTATTACAGACTCAGTCAGGGACAGGTTGAAAATGTCAGTGAAGACACTTGCCAGTTGGTCAGCGCATGCTCGGAGTACACGTCCTGGTAATCTGTCTCGCCCCGCGGCCTTGTGAATGTTGACCTGTTTAAAGGTCTTACTCACATCGGCTATGGAGAGCGTGATCACACAGTCGTCCCTAACAGCTGATGCTCTCATGCATGCTTCAGTTTTGCTTGCCTCGAAGTGAGCATAGAAGTAATTTAGCTCATCTGGTAGGCTCGTGTCACTGGGCAGCTCGCGGCTGTGCTTCCTTTTGTATTCTGTAATAGTTTGCAAGCCCTGCCATATCTGACGAGCGTCGGAGCCGGTGTAGTACGATTCAATCTTAGTCCTGTATTGAAGCTTTGTCTGTTTGATGGTTTGTCGGCCGGCATAGCAGGATTTCTTATAAGCGTCCGGGTTAGAGTCCCGCTCCTTGAAAGGGGCAGCTCTACCCTTTAGCACAGTGCGGATGTTGCCTGTAATCCATGGCTTCTGGTTGGGGTATGTACGCATGGTCACTGTGGAGACGACGTCATCGATGCACTTATTGATGAAGCCAGTGACTGATGTGGTGTACTCCTCAATGCCATCGGAAGAATCCCGGAACATATTCCAGTCTGTGATAGCAAACAGTACTGTAGCTTAGCATCTGCGTCATCTGACCACTTCTTCATTGACCGAGTCACTGGGGCTTCCTGCTTTAGTTTTTGCTTGTAAGCAGGAATCAGGAGGATAGAGTTATGGTCAGATTTGCCAAATGGAGGGCGAGGGAGAGCTTTGTACGAGTCTCTGGTTGCACATTTAACATGCTGGTAGCAATTAGGTAAAACGGATGTAAGTTTCCCTGCATTAAAGTCCCCGGCCACTAGGAGAGCCGCCTCTGGATTAGCGTTTTCCTGTTTGCTTATGGCCTTATACAGCTCATTGAGTGCGGTCTTAGTGCCAGCATCAGTTTGTGGTGGTAAATAGACAGCTACGGAAAATGTAGATGAAAACTTGCTTGGTAAATAGTGTGGTCTACAGCTTATCATGAGATACTCTACCTCAGGAGAGCAAAACATTGAGACTTCCTTAATATTAGATTTTGTGCACCAGCTGTTGTTTAGAAATATACACAGACCTCCACCCCTTGTCTTACCGGAGGCATCTGTTCTATCTTGCTGATGCACAGTATATATTTTGCCAGCTGTATGTTATCCATGTTGTCGATCAGCCACGAATCGGTGAAACAAGATATTTTTATTGTCCCGTTGTTAGGATATCGGTGATCCTAGTTCGTCTATTTTGTTATCCAACGATTGTATGTTGGCTAATAGGATTGAAGATTAGTGGAAGATTACCCACTGGTTGTCGGATCCTTACAAGGCACCCCGACCTACGTCCCCGAGGTGAGTAATCGCTGTACTGATATCCAGAAGCTCTTTTCGGTGTGCAGAAACATTATGTACAAAATAATTTACAAGTAACGCGAGAAAACACACACAATAGCACAATTGGTTAGGAGCCCGTAAAACGGCAGCCATCTCCTCCGGCGCAGTATGTAGCTTTTTGGGCGACCCAACCAAATTCACATAGAATGTGAGTTATTGTCACGCCCTGACCTATAGAACTCTTGTTTGTTGAGTCAGGGTGTGGAAATCTATGTTATATATTCTATGTTTAGGTTCTAGTTATTCTATTTCTATGTCTGGCCGGGTATGATTCCCAATCAGAGGCAGCTGTCGCTCATTGTCTCTGATTGGGGATCATACTTAGGTAGCCCATTGCCTACTGTGTATTGTGGGATCTTGTTCCTGTTAAGCTGGTATGTGTATAGCCCTTTGGACTTCACGTTACGTTGTTTCTTGTTTTGTTGTATGTTTATTGAGGTAATAAACATGTACGCTTTTCACGCTGCACCTTGGTCCGACCCGTCTCTCAACGTTCGTGACAGAAGATCCCATCAAACGAGGACCAAGCAGCGTGCCCAGGAGAAGACATCCTGGACATGGGAGGAGATCCTGGATGGTAAGGGATCTTGGACATGGGAGGAGATCCAGGCTGGAATGGATCGCCGTCCTTGGGAACGGACAGAGGAAGCCCGGGTAGGAGAGGAGCAACGGCGACACGGACGGCGCCGGCCGAGGAGGAAGCCAGAGAGGCAGCCCAAATAAAAAAATGTGGGGGGGCTAAAGGGGTGGTCGGGGATCGAGAGAGAAGAGCCCCGGTGGGGTTCCAGTTGGAGTCCCTACGACCATGGGAACAGGAATGGGAACAGTTTACACTGAGGAGTCGGAGGATGACGACGATGATGAGTTTCTGTTCCCTAACTCGTGGGGGCTCCCGGAGGAGTCCTCACTGGAGGAGGATTGGGCGCGGAGAGTAAAGGACTGGTACAGTCGTAGACCTCCAGCGCCGGTTCCCAGTCCGGTACGGCCCGTGCCTGCTCCCCGCACCAAACCAGTGGTGCATTTCTCCAGTCCGGCACGGCCCGTGCCTGCTCCTCGCACCAAACCAGTGGTGCGTGCATCCAGTCCGGTACGGCCCGTACCTGCTCCTCGCACCAAACCAGTGGCGCGTGTCGCCAGCCTGGTACACCCCATACCTGCTCCCCGCACCAGGCCAGTGGTGCGTGTTCCCAGTCCGGCACGGCCCGTGCCTGCTCCTCGCACCAGACCAGTGATGCGTGTTCCCAGTCCGGCCCGGCCCCTACCTGCTCCTCGCACCAGACCTGTGGTGCGTGTCTCCAGTCCGGCCTGGCCCGTTCCTGCTCCTCGCACCAGACCAGTGGTGCATGTCCCCAGTCTGGCCCGGCCCGTTCCACCGGTGCCTTGTCAAGCACCGGTCAGCTGCTCCACTCTGGAGTCAGAACAGTCCACTCCACCGGTGCCCAGTCCAGCACCAGTCAGCTGCTCCACTCCAGAGTCAGAACAGTCCGCTCCACCGGTGCCCAGTCCAGCTCCGGTAAGCGGCTCCACTCCGGAGCCAGAGCAGTCCGCTCCACCGGGGTCCAGTCCAGCTCCGGTCACCTGCTCCACTCCGGAGCCAGAGCAGTCCGCTCCACCGGTGTCTAGTCCAGCTCCGGTCAGCGGCTCCACTCCGGAGCCAGAGCAATCCGCTCCACCGGTGCCTGATCCAGCTCCGGTCGGTTGATCCACTCCGGAGCCAGAGCAGTCCTCTCCACCGGTGCCGAATGCAGCTCCGGTCAGCGGCTCCATTGCGGAGCCAGAGTAGTCCGCTCCACCGGGATCCAGTTCAGCTCCGGTCAGCGGCTCTACTCCGGGTCCAGACATCAGCCCCTCTCCAGGTTCGGGGTCTCCCAGACAGGGATCGGTGCATCGTGGGAGGACTGAGAGGGGAATCTCAGCGTTGAGGTCCAGACCGGTCCAGGGGTACAACGCGGAGGCAGCAAGGGAGAAGACGTCACGCCCGGAGCCGGAGCCGCCACCGAAGTGGGAAGCCAACCCGGACCCTCCCCTGTCATGTCAGGTTTGTGCGGCCGGAGTCCGCACCTTTGGTGTACTGTCACGCCCTGACCTATAGAACTCATGTTTGTTGAGTCAGGGTGTGGAAATCTATGTTATATATTCTATGTTTAGGTTCTAGTTATTCTATTTCTATGTCTGGCCGGGTATGATTCCAAATCAGAGGCAGCTGTCGCTCATTGTCTCTGATTGGGGATCATATTTAGGTAGCCCATTGCTTACTGTGTGTTGTGGGATCTTGTTCCTGTTAGGCTTGTATGTGTATAGCCCTTTGAACTTCACATTACGTTGTTTCTTGTTTTGTTGTATGTTTATTGAGGTAATAAACATGTACGCTTTTCACGCTGCACCTTGGTCCGACCCGTCTCTCAACGTTCGTGACAGTTATAGATCTGTCAGTCATTGAAAGTGAGTCTGAGAAGCGGTAGATCCGTTCTATGTGCACCATTTCTACGCCTCCTGTTCCTAAGTGAATATTTTATGTCTTTGTAACTTTTTACCAGTAAAAATGGCTGAAAATACTTTATTTTTGTTTTTGGAAAATATATTTCACTGGACATTAATTGCAGACAGGATGGAAAAACAAGAGTGTTCTCTGTAATGGTCATTAACATGATGTTAAGAAAATTAAGCAGACCAAGGCAGGATTTTGTTGTCATGAGAAAAGTGACAAATTCGTCCCTTGTTGGTAGGTTTTCTCGGAACCTAAATACATTAGCTAGCTTCAACATAATTTAGTTTATTCAGTAGCTGAATGTCTTCACTACATAACCGCGAAAGTGACACATTTCCATGTTTGTCTTAAAATGACTTAATTTCATAGGACTGCTGTACTGGACTCTCTGCACTGAATGCGATTGTCACGATCGTCGGGTACAGAGGACCAAGGCGCAGCGTGGAAGGTGAACATATTTATTAATTTGAATGATAACACGAACAAAAACAACAAATGATAACGTGACGTCCAAAGGTGCAAAACACAAACCTATACAGGAACAAGATCCCACAAACACTGTGGGAAAACTGGCTGCTTAAGTATGGTTCCCAATCAGAGACAACAAGCAACAGCTGATATGCGTTGCCTCTGATTGAGAACCACACTGGCCAACATAGAAACACAATACTAGAATGAACACAAATGAAAACTCACACCCTGGCTCAACATACTAGAGTCCCCCGAGCCAGGGCGTGACAGTACCCCCCCCCCCCCCAAAGGCGCGGACTCCGGCCGCGCCAACCAAACACCACAGGGGATGGACCAGGTGGGCACTCTGCCTTGGCGGCGGATCCGGCTCCGGACCTGATCCCCACTCCCTCTCCAACCCCCCAAAGTACCCCTGGTCCGGTCTGGCCCCGCTGACCGGAGCTGGACTGCACACTGGTGGAGCGGAGATTGCTCCAGCTCCGGCGTGAAGCAGCTGACCGGTGCCGGACCAGGCACCGGTGGAACAGGCACGGGCCGTGCCGGACTGACGACGCACACCACTGGCTTGGTGTGGGGAGCAGGAACGGGCCGGACGGGCTGGCGACGCGCACCATAAGCTTGGCGCGGGGAGCAGGAACAGGCCGGGCCGGGCCGGCGACGTGCACCATAGGCTTGGTGCGGGGAGCAGGAACAGGCCGGACTGGGCTGGCGACGCGCACCATTGGCTTGGTGCGGGGAGCAGGTGCGGGCCGGACCGGGCTGGCAACGCGCACCATTGGCCTGGTGCGGGGAGCAGGAACAGGCCGGGCCGGGCTGGCGACGCGCACCATTGGCTTGGTGTGGGGAGCAGGAGCGGGCCGGACCGGGCTGGCGACGCGCACCATAGGCTTGGTGCGGAGAGCAGGAATGGACCGGACTGGGCTGGCGACGCGCACCACAGGCTCGGTGCAAGGGACAGGAACAGACCGGACCGTACTGGGGACACACACCACTGGCCCTACGCGGGGCTCAGGAACGGACCGGTAACACACCCCAGTACCTCTCGCCGTGCCTCCACACTTTCCTTCCCCTTTAATACCAGTGGCCCCCGTAACCTGGCGGCCTCCTCTGCCAACCCGCTGGACCGCTCTATCGTGGCCTCCTGCTGCCCCGTCGTCCACAGCGTGAGCCCCCCCCTAAAAATGTTCTGGGTGTCTCTCCTCCCCGTGGACCAGGCCTCCATATCTCTCGCCAGACTCTTCCTCCACTGCTCCAAAGTCCAACCTCTCTGCTCTTCACTTGGCTTGACCCAGTCGAGACTCTTCCTCCACTGCTCCCAAGTCCACCCTCTCTGCTCTTCACTTGGCTTGGCCCAGTCGAGACTCTTCCTCCACTGCTCCCAAGTCCAACCTCTCTGCTCTTCACTTGGCTTGACCCAGTCGAGGTTGCAACCGGAGATCCGCTAGAGATTCCCCTGGCGATGGCTCCTGGACACGCTGCTTGGTCCAGTTTTGGTGGGATCTTCTGTCACGATCGTCGGGAACAGAGGACCAATGCGCAGCGTTATTTGCGAACATGCTTTTATTTATGATTACACTAACAAAATAACAAAATCGATACGTGACGTCCAAGGGTGCAAAACACAAACCTACACAGGAACAAGATCCCACAAATACTGTGGAAAAACAGACTGTTTAAATATGTTTCCCAATCAGAGACAACCAGCAACAGCTGACACTCGTTGCCTCTGATTGAGAACCACTCTGGCCAACATAGAAACACAATATCTAGAACACCCTAGAAACACAAAACTACAACAACACAAAGAACCCTCACACCCTGGCTCAACATACAAGCGTCCCCAGAGCCAGGGCGTGACAGCGATCACGTGGTTGATTCTATGTAGCTAGATTGTGTACTCAGGCGATTCTATTGGAACCGTCCCTTGATGTCTCTCTTCATGTTGTTATGTCAGACTCTGGCAACTGCTTCGCCCTTTTGTTATGCGTATACTTAACTATTCATGTAGGCTGCAAAAGGTGATGAGGCTATGGCATCATAATCAATCATGAATCACCAACGCTAAGGGGAAAACACAGCTTTTAGTATCTGTCTTCATCAATATAAAGTTAAGGTAAATTAGGCACAAAGATAAGGTATATTAGGCCAGTTCATTTTTACATTTTTAAAAGCACAGTTAAATAAAAGAGGGTATTCATACATAGCATTAGAAGCACAGTTTGTGACTCCAAAACCATACAGCATTACAACCATGGATTCACATAATCATTGTTTCTCCACTATCATCATCAATCAGGACATAAAAGTAAAATATGCAAATCTACCAGCTCATGTTTGTTGCCTATATTTTAAGTCTACTGCTTATTTCACTATATTTTAGCAAATTTATTGAAAATGAAATGCATATCTCATTTACATAAATATTCACACCCCTGATTCACACCCCTGAGTTAATACATGTTAGAATCACCTTTGGCAGCCATTACAGCTGTGAGTCTTTCTGGGTAAATCTCTTAAGAGCTTTGCACACCTGGACTGTATAATATTTACACATGTTGGTTATTGATCATTGCTTGACAGCCATTTTCAAGTCGCCATAGATTTTTCAAGCCGATTACGTCAAAACTCTAACTAGGCCACTCAGGAACATTCAATGTCGTCTTTGTAAGCACCTACAGCGTATATTTGGCCTTGTGTTTTAGGTTATTGTCCTGCTGAAAGCTGAATTTGTCTCTCAGAGTCTGTTGGAAAGCAGACTGAACCAGGTTGCCCTCTAGGATTTTGCCTGTGTTTAGCTCTATTACGTTTCTTTTTATCCTAAAACAAAACCTCCCTTGCCGATGACAAGCATACCCATAACATGATGCAGCCACCACCATGCCTGAAAATATGAAGAGTGGTACTCAGTGATGTCTTGTGGTGGATTTGCCCCAAACATAATGCTTTGTATTGAGGATATAAAGTTCATTTCTTTGCCACATTTTTTGCAGTTTGACTTTAGTGCCTTATTGTAAACAGGATGCATGTTTTGGAATATTTGTTATTCTATACAGGCTTCCTTCTTTTCACTCGGTCATTTAGGTTAGTATTGTGGAGTAACTACAATGTCGTTGATCCATCCTCAGTTTTCTCCTATCACAGCCATTAAACTCTGTAACTGTTTTAAAGTCACCATTGGCCTCATGATGAGATCCCTGAGCGGGTTTTCTTCCTCTCCGGCAACTGAGTTAGGAAGGACGCTTGTATCTTTGTAGTGACTAGGTGTATTTATACACCATCCAAAGTGTAATTAATAACTTCACCATGCTCAAAGGGATATTCAATGTATACTTTTTGTTTTGTTTTACCCATCTACCAATAGGTGCCCTTCTTTGCGAGGCATTGGAAATTCTCCCTGGTCGTTGCGGTTGAATCTATGTTTGAAATCTGCTGCTCGACTGAGGGACCTTGTATGTATGGGGTACAGAGATGAGGTAGTCATTCAAAAATCATGTTAAACACTATTTTTGCCCACAGACTTGTTAAGCACATTTTTACTCCTGAACTTATTTAGGCTGGCCATAACAAAGGGGTTGAATATCTATTGAATTGTAAAAATGGGTAAAAACATAATTCCACTTTGACATTATGGGGTATTGTGTGTAGGCCAGTGACACAAAATCTCAATTTAATCAATTTTAACTTCAGGCTGTAACATAACACAATGTGGAAAAGGTCAAGGGGTGTGAATACTTTCTGAAAGCAATGTATGCAGTTGTTGATATGGGAGTGGACACCTTTTATATCCCACATTTCAGGTGCGTTCAACAAGGGAAATAGTTTGTGAACGTTAGCTAACATATGCTGTAACATTTGCTTTGTGTTAGTCGTGTCCTGCAAACGTTTGTCGTGTCTGTTTCGGATATAAACAGCCACTACAAAGCCATTTAGGCTTTCTATTACATGTAGTAGTAATTGCAAAGTCATTTGCAGTTTGATTATTGCCGTTAAAATGCCATAATAATCTTTTTTTTAATGCTCTTTCACTAACATTTTGGAATGTTCATTCTTATCATTCAACTTAAATTGTTACTAAGTAGCATGTTCGCTGCAGAAGCCTGGTTGAACCCCTGTTTTGCAGAGTGATAGAGTTTTGTCATTTACCAAAAGCATTATGATGCACCCATTATGATGCATTTACAGTGGGGAAAAAAGTATTTAGTCAGCCACCAATTGTGCACGTTCTCCCACTTAAAAAGATGAGAGAGGCCTGTCATTTTCATCATAGGTACACGTCAACTATGACAGACAAATTGAGAAAAGAAAATCCAGAAAATCACATTGTAGGATTTTTAATGAATTTATTTGCAAATTATGGTGGAAAATAAGTATTTGGTCACCTACAAACAAGCAAGATTTCTGGCTCTCACAGACCAGTAACTTCTTCTTTAAGAGGCTCCTCTGTCCTCCACTCGTTACCTGTATTAATGGCACCTGTTTGAACTTGTTATCAGTATAAAAGACACCTGTCCACAACCTCAAACAGTCACACTCCAAACTCCACTATGGCCAAGACCAAAGAGCTGTCAAAGGACACCAGAAACAAAATTGTAGACCTGCACCAGGCTGGGAAGACTGAATCTGCAATAGGTAAGCAGCTTGGTTTGAAGAAATCAACTGTGGGAGCAATTATTAGGAAATGGAAGACATACAAGACCACTGATAATCTCCCTCGATCTGGGGCTCCACGCAAGATCTCACCCCGTGGGGTCAAAATGATCACAAGAACGGTGAGCAAAAATCCCAGAACCACACGGGGGGACCTAGTGAATGACCTGCAGAGAGCTGGGACCAAAGTAACAAAGCCTACCATCAGTAACACACTACGCCACCAGGGACTCAAATCCTGCAGTGCTAGACGTGTCCCCCTGCTTAAGCCAGTACATGTCCAGGCCCGTCTGAAGTTTGCTAGAGTGCATCCAGAAGAGGATTGGGAGAAAGTCATATGGTCAGATGAAACCAAAATATAACTTTTTGGTAAAAACTCAACTTGTCGTGTTTGGAGGAAAAAGAATGCTGAGTTGCATCCAAAGAACACCATACCTACTGTGAAGCATGGGAGTGAAAACATCATCCTTTGGGGCTGTTTTTCTGCAAAGGGACCAGGACGACTGATCCGTGTAAAGGAAAAATGAATGGGGCCATGTATCGTGAGATTTTGAGTGAAAACCTCCTTCCATCAGCAAGGGCATTGAAGATGAAACGTGGCTGGGTCTTTCAGCATGACAATGATCCCAAACACACCGCCCGGGCAACGAAGGAGTGGCTTCGTAAGAAGCATTTCAAGGTCCTGGAGTCTCCAGATCTCAACCCCATAGAAAATCTTTGGAGGGAGTTGAAAGTCCGTGTTGCCCAGCGACAGCCCCAAAACATCACTGCTCTAGAGGAGATCTGCATGGAGGAATGGGCCAAAATACCAGCAACAGTGTGTGAAAACCTTGTGAAGACTTACAGAAAACGTTTGACCTGTGTCATTGCCAACAAAGGGTATATAAGAAAGTATTGAGAAACTTTTGATATTGACCAAATACTTATTTTCCATCATAATTTGCAAATAAATTCATTAAAAATCCTACAATGTGATTTTCTGGAAAAAAAAATCTCATTTTGTCTGTCATAGTTGACGTGTACCTATGATGAAAATTACAGGCCTCTCTCATCTTTTTAAGTGGGAGAACTTGCACAATTGGTGGCTGACTAAATACTTTTTTCCCCCACTGTACATGACATTACATAATGGTATGGAAGCACACATTTAAGCAATAAGGCACAAGAGGCAGTGCTGTATCATAAATAGAGTCACAGGTAAATGGTATTGTTTGGCCCAACGCGATAGCCCCACAGCCCAGGGAGGAAATAAAATAAACAATCTCACTCGGGACAAAAGCGTTTACACATTCTTTTTCCATGCTACTATTTGGTTTGCAACAGTTGGGGGTTGTATAAAATTACCTGTCTGCCTCTACGACCTGTGCAACAATGTATCGCTTTACAAATGTGATCTCTCCTGTGCCAGTAGGAATTACATCATAGGTCCCTGATCTGTACTACACAGAAATGCATAATTATGGATATGAATGTCATTCACAAGTTTGGACATCACAGCGCAGCATAGCAGAGCACAGTAGAGTACAGTGCAGGACAATACAGCACAGCCGAGTAGGGTTGAGTAGAGTACAGAAGAGTTCAGAACAGTAAAGTAAAGTAGAGTTCAGTACAGTACAATATACTGTACTCTACTGTACTATACTTTACTTTTTTTAACTTTATTGTAATGTACTCTACTCCTGTACTATCCAAACATGTGAAACATTCGTCTATGATAGGTTCAGATTTGGTCCAGTCTGGTCCGTATGTGGACATTAATATCAAGGCCAGTGTGGACTGACCAAATTTCAACTACTTTTCAACATCCATGGGCGGCTGGTGTCGGTCGGTGCTTAGTGGGTGAGGATGCTGTTTAAAGTAGATGGCAAGAGAGGGGGCTCATGGGTAGGTGTCAGTAAGAGCTGGGAGAGGTGACATTAACTGGAGAGAATGAGAAGAGAGAGAGAGGGAGAGACAGACGGTTTTGACCACCAGAAGACAGAAAGAGAAAGAAAACCGTTATCAGCTTAACATAACAGTATGCCAGTGGAAGGGAGGAGAGTAGCAAGTGACCAATTCAATTGCAGTAATTCCATTACAGATTTTTTGTTAATTCCGTTACCAATTTGGTAACAAAATTACGAGTTTTAATCACTTAAGAATTCATAAACAAAACTGATATCAGTAAAATCACTATTATTGATTAGTAGGTCTACCATTACCTGTTACTTCTGTGAACTTTCATTATCCTCCTTCCTCATGAGGGTGAGAAATAAAAAAATATGTGGGTTTTTGGTAACAGAATTCCAAGGCAATATTTCTTTAACTTACACAAGGTAAAACATCCAAAACAAAATATAAGTGTTGATATTAGTTGGCAGGTGTCTTTACATCAACATTATTGTGTTTTGATCTATTTATGGTAACTATTAAAACTTTTTCTGGTAGATGATGTTTTCTTTTCCATCTGTTTATCCATGTCACGCCCTGGCTCTAGGGACTCTTTTATGTTGAGCCAGGGTGTGTAGAGTCTATGTTTTGTGCTCTTTGTGTCTGTTCTAGTTCGTGTGTTTCTATGTTGGCCAGAGTGGTTCTCAATCAGAGGCTACGAGTGTCAGCTGTTGCTGGTTGTCTCTGATTGGGAACCATATTTAGACAGGCTGTTTTCCACAGTGTTTTGTGGGATCTTGTTCCTTTTGGTTTGTGTTAGTACCGTTGGACTTCACGTATCGTTTGTTGTTTTGTTTATCGTGTGTACACTTAATAAAGTAAGATGTACGAGTATCACGCTGCGCCTTGGTCCTCCTCCTTCGACGATCGTGACAGAAGATCCCACCAAAACAGGACCAAGCAGCGTGTCCAGGAGCAAGCGCCGGGTAAGGAGCTGGAGAGGTTGGCGATGGCCCAGGTGGGCCAATGGTGGTCCTGGGAGGACATGCTCGCGGGAAAAGGGCAATGGGCTAAAGTTAAGGCCCTGGCGAGAGAGGAGCAACGGCGTCAACAGTGTCGTCGTCGTCGGACGGACGAGAGGCAACCCCAAACATTTTTTAGGGGGGGGCACACGGCATGGGCGACGGGGCAGCAGGAGGCAGCTACAGGGCGTATTGGGAGGTTAGGTGAGGAGGCCACCAGGTTAAGGGGGCTATTGGTCCAGAGGGAGCAGGAGTTAGTGGTTCAGAGGGAGGAGCTACTGGAGGCGATAAGGGAGAAGGAGAGAGTAGAGGCACGGCGAGAGGAACTGTGTAGGCAGCTGAGGGAGTGGAGGGTTATGAAGAAACCCAGTCCCGCTCCTCACACCAAGCAAGTGGTGTGTGTCACCAGTCCGGTCCGGCCCGTTCCTGCTCCCCGCACTAAGTTAGTGGTGCGTGTTCCCAGTCCAGCCCGACCCGTTCCTGCTTCCCGCACTAAGTTAGTGGTGCGCGTCGCCAGCCCGGCCCGGCCTGCCCCTCACACCAAGCCTATGGTGCGCGTCGCCAGCCCAGCCCGGCCTGTTCCTGCCCCTCGCACCAAGCCTATGGTGCGCGTCGCCAGCCCGGCCCGGTCTGTTCCTGCTCCCCGCACCAAGCCAATGGTGCGTGTCATCAGCCCGGTCCGGCCCGTTCCTGCTCCACGCACCAAGCCAGTGGTGCGCGTCGTCAGCCCAGTCCGGCCCGTTCCTGCTCCCCGCACCAAGCCAATGGTGCGTGTCGTCAGCCCGGTCCGGCCCGTTCCTGCTCCACGCACCAAGCCAGGGGTGCGCATCGTCAGCCTGGTCCAGCCCGTTCCTGCTCCACGCACCAAGCCAGGGGTGCGAGTCGTCAGCCCGGTCCGGCCCGTTCCTGCTCCACGCACCAAGCCAGGGGTGTGCGTCGTCAGTCCGGCACAACCCGTGCCTGGGTCACCGGTTTCCCGGGTCAGGTACCGGTCAGCTGCTCCACATCGGAGCCTAAGCAATCCGCTCCACCGATGTCCAGTCCAGCTCCAACCAGCGGGGCCAGACCGGACCAGGGGCGCTACGGGGAGATTGTTGGAGGGTGGTGGTCAAGCCCGGAGCCGCCTCCGAGGAGGAATGCCCACCCAGCCCTCCCCTGTTCGGTTATGTTTAGGCGCGGTCGCAGTCCGCGCCTTTGGGGGGGGGGGGGTACTGTCACGCCCTGGCTCTAGGGACTCTTTTATGTTGAGCCAGGGTGTGTAGAGTCTATGTTTTGTGCTCTTTGTGTCTGTTCTAGTTCGTGTGTTTCTATGTTGGCCAGAGTGGTTCTCAATCAGAGGCAACGAGTGTCAGCTGTTGCTGGTTGTCTCTGATTGGGAACCATATTTAGACAGGCTGTTTTCCACAGTGTTTTGTGGGATCTTGTTCCTTTTGGTTTGTGTTAGTACCGTTGGACTTCACGTATCGTTTGTTGTTTTGTTTATCGTGTGTACACTTAATAAAGTAAAATGTACGAGTATCACGCTGTGCCTTGGTCCTCCTCCTTCGACGATCGTGACAATCCAGAAATCAAACCCTTTACTTATGCCACATTTTTAAGAAAAATGTATCCATGCCTTCATTTCCCAAACATTATACTCAGCATCATTTGACACCCAATTTTAAATGCACCTATGAACTTCACATGTTGGTGCTCAAGGGTCCTTTTCGATGGAAGTGCCCATAGGTTTATTGGAGGTGTATCTCTGGGGCATCCTAATTGAGTGTTCTTTGTTTCCTTCATGTCAATTTAAGAACCACCAAGATTGATAAATATTCATTATACTCACAAAAGGAAACATAATGACTGAAAATTGCCAGAGCCATTAAAAAAGGCTTCTTAGTAGCCATGTCACGCAGACTGAAGAGAAACAGTGGGTCCCCCCAGGCACTCTTACATAGTGCCTTCTCCTCTCAGTGTGTACACAGCAAGCCTTAATATCACCACTCAAAACTGTCAACGTACTGTACCAAAGGCAGGTCCAGTTCCGGTTATTCATTTAGAGTAGAATGGATTGGGATTACTTCAGATTCGTATAATATGTGTAGTCTGTTCCAAAGAAAATTATTTATTAATTGAAATAATGACAGTCATTGTTTGTTTTCAACAATGTAGCACATAAGTAATGTACAATATTAAATTTTTTTGTATAAAAGAAAACATTGCTCTATAGTCCACAATCATATTAATAATCCTTGATTTGAGAGGTGTATGCAAGAATATATTTATGAAGATAGAGAATGGCAGTTTATTTTGTGTTGTTTTGATTATTTGCAGTGAACTAGTTGATTGGTTAAACCAATCAATAAGGATTTACTCTTGCTTGTTTACAAAGCACCAAGATAAAGGAGCTGATCATGGACTACAGGAAACGGGGGGGGGGGGGGGGGTCGAGAGCTTCAAGTTCCTCGGTGTCCACATCACTAAGGACCTATAATGGTCCAAAAACACCAACACAGTCATGAAGAAGGCATGACAATGCCTCTTTCCCTCAGGAGGCTGAAAAGATTTGGCATGGGCCTTCAGATCCTCAAAAAATTCTATAGCTTCACCATTAAGAGTATCTTGACTTGCTGCATCACTGCTTGGTATGGCAACTGCTTCGTATCCGACCGCAAGGCGCTAAAGAGGGTAGTGTGTACTGCCCAGTACATTACTGGGGCCGAGCTCCCTGCCATTCAGGATATCTATACCAGGCGGTGTCAGAGGAAGGCCCTAAAAATGGTCAAAGACTCCAGCCACCCAAGTCATAGACCGTTCTCTCTGCTACCGCACGGCAAACGGTACTGATGCGAAAGATCTGGAACCAAAAGGATCCTGAACAGCTTCCACCCTCAAGCCATAAGACTGCTAAATAGTTAGTCCGGGTAGCTATTGGTTAACTATTTAACTATCTGCATTGACCCTTTTTGCACAAACTCTTTTGACTCATCACATACGCTGCTGCTACTGTTTATTATCTATCCTGTTGCCTAGTCTCTTTATCCCTACCTATATGTACATATCTACCTCAATTACCTCATACCCTTCACATCGACTCGGTACTGGTACCCTTTGTACATAGCCAAGTTATCGTTACTCGTCGTGTATTTATTCCTTGTGTTATTATTTTTCTGTTATTTCTCTCTGCATTGTTGTGAAGGGCCTGTAAGTAAGCATTTCACGGTTAGTATACACCTGTTGTTTACAAAGCATGTGACAAATAAAAATGTATTTGAAATCAATTAGGATAAAATGTAAATCAGACCAGGCAATACCTACAGCACAGTATTTGAGTTGTTTATTAAATATTTTACCATGCAAACTAGAGCAGTATTGAGTCCTTATATGCCTTTATTGTCTGCCTACATTGTTACAGCAGCCTGTTCATTGTTGTGTTTTTCAAATGTTTTAATTTATAGTCATTTTTACTAGAAAGGTGAGATTTGTATCCTTCTGGCACTATGCAACATTACGATCCAGGGATCGCCATACAGCCATCTGGAAGATCAAGCCATTATTTTCTATCCCCTTCCCCCCCCCCTGTTCAGGTGTGGCTGGTAAGACATGATGTGAATGGATAAGGACAAGCCGAGGGGGGTCATACTGCAGATGACTCACTACACTCTGGTTTTATACAGCCCTTTAATACCACCCGTGAGCTGTTACACTATTTCAGATATAAGAGCAAATACAACGTCGGAGCCTCCGTTTACAACTTTCAAATACTGTAGAGCGAGGGTGAAACTTTCAGTCAGACAAAGACATGGAAATCGCAAACTCTTTCTTTTCGCTCGCAGTGAAATCTTTTGCCAGCAAGGTTTCAGCTTCCACCCTTTAAACTGGTACCGCAACAACACTTAACACGCTGATAAACTGTAGGTACTAAACAGCCAATTAGGAGACAATGATACAGGACATATAATTTGGCTACCAGCGAGTACCATTAGGCCTACCCCCCACCCCTTGTGTACTGAGGTGAAGTGGGCTAGATTGCATCACAGATCATTTATTTCTTTGAGATTGGGGACAGCGTCGATGGGTAAAGGCCAAAACCATTGTTTAACCAGATGGATTAACTTTCAGTGTATCTGTAGGGGGGTACAGTCATAGATAAGAGGATATTTTTATGTCAAATGAACGTGCATGGGTATTGGAACAAGTAACTCAAACATTGAGGGGATGTGAATGTTTGTTTGATTTGGCATCAATGACAACCTGACGGTTTTGAGGGCTAAATCACCAAACTGTTATCTGGAATGAACAATTATGGAATGCAACCATTTTGAGATATCTGAAGCAGAATCCAATATTGAACCAATATTATTTACAGAGAGCAAAACTGCAGATTCCAGCCAATGTCTAGACTCTAGATATACAGTAAATACATAACTCTAGTATTGTTTATGAAACTTGGAATCTTGACAGCAGAGCAGAATGGAGTAAAAATAAAAGCAAGCTCTGATGTGAGTGTTACAGCTAGGAAATGGTAGCTTGTATTGACCCATGATTATGTATAGCTGATGAGTAGTATCACAAGTGCAGTGCAAGCAAAGACTTGATGAATGGCTTTTAGTTTTTGCATTACACTGGGAGGAAGAATGCAATTTGAGTGGGCTGAATAGAGAGATTCATCTTTTCAACTGCGTGGAGGAAGAGAGAGAAAAAGATAAGTATTTCCAGCCGGCTGTGATAAAGTTTTTTTGTTGTTGCTGTTGTTGTCTCTGTTTGTTGCAATCAATGTTGATCAATGTCCATTGCCTCACAGTCTATGGAGGCAATATATGGAAATGAGAATCTAAAGTTGACCCCTACATGCCCACCCATCACCCCCACCACCCCACCACCCCACCACCCACCACCCTTTGGGGTCGCCAGAACAGAGTTTGGGAAACGCTGGCCTAGGCCTATAGTATACCAGGGATATTCAACGCATACCCTCCGAGGTCTGGAGCCTGATGGTTTTCTGCTCTACCTGATCATTAATTGTACACACCTGGTGTCTCAGGTCTAAATCAGTCCCTGATTAGAGGGGAATAATGCAAAAAATGCAGTGGAACTGCCTTCGAGGTCCAGAGTTGTCAAACTCATTCCACGGAGGGTCGAGTGTCCGCAGCTTTTTGCTCCACCATTGTGATTGATGAATTAAGGTCACTAATTAGTAAGGAACTCCGCTCACATGGTTGTCTAGGTCTTAATTGAAATGAAAAACCAAAATCACGCAGACACTCGGCCCTCCATGGAATGAGTTTGACACCCCTGGTATAGGCTATGGATCATTTGATTGAGACCAAACTAGGTGCACTTGATATTGAGCGCCCAGCAGTGAATCAGGGATGATGGGCAGCACATAGAGATATAATAAGCAACTAATTATCAAACACTGAGCAATTACATTTAATCGATTACAAATTACATGACCCTCCCCTGGACTAAATAAAAAAAGACTAAACCCTCCCCCTGACTGAAATTGAAAAAGCATGACCCCCATTTTCCTCCAGGTAACAATTGCGTAAATTTCCACCGCTCCCTAACTATGAATTAACAAACTTATTTTCAAAAAATGGTCAACCTATAACACCATATTAAGGTGTGGGACGTTCACTGTATTACAAGGAACAATAGCATGTCTATTTCGCTCCAGCAGACGGCATATTCTGTCCATTCACAATTCACCTGTGGGAACATGGCGACTTGCAACACCCGACAACAGAAAGAGTTGGCCACTACTATTAGAGATGAAATTACCTCTGTGCTCGATTTACAATTAAACCCGGTAAATGAATCTCTTGCACTGCTCACTTCTAAAGTGGATTCCTACTCAACTAAATTAGAAAGTTTGGAGACATCGGCCAATGTGACAGAGGGACGGAGACAGGACAGTCAAATGTCTCCAAAAAAAACAAAAAGACAATCACACGAAAATCATTCCTGTAAATTCAATGTGCGGGTCACAGGACATTTTACCCCCATTGGTATTTACAGTCTTGTCCCATCGCTGCAACTCCCGTACGGACTCGGAAACACGACCCTGCCAATCCGCACTGCTTCTTGACACACTGCTCGCTTAACCCGGAAGCCAGCCGCATCAATGTGTCGGCAGAAACACCATACAGTTGATGACCGAAGTCAGTGTGCATGCGCCTGGCCTGCCACAAGGAGTCGCTAGAGCGCGATGGGTCCCGGCCGGCCAAACCCTCCCCTAACCCGGACGACGCTGGGACAATTGTGCGCCGCCTCATGGGTCTCTTGGTCGCAGGTGGCTGCGCCACAGCCTGGGATCGAACCCGGGTCTGTAGTGATACAGTGCCTTAGACTGCTGCCCCACTCGGGAGGTCCGATTGGTTATATTCTTTACAGCAAAATGATTAGCAGGTGTGATAAACAAATCTGTAATTACAAATGCCTCAAGTGTGACCTGTCAGCAGTTTGTAGTTGACATCATATTTTTGCTTACATTATATCATGGCTCGCTTTATCCAACAGATGGCATATCACTGCTCATCAAAGTTTAGTTTTGTAATTTTACTGCACCCACAAACTGCTACATTATCCATAATTTAGTCGTTCTTCTTTTGTTACATTACAAGTGCACATACAGTAGTCATGTCAAGTATTTTCTCAATACATTAGAGCAGGGTTTAGAGCAGGGCCATTAGAGCAGGACCAAGTTTGGGAAACCCTGCATTGGAACTAGGCACAACAAAACACAAATAACACACCGTACGTAAAGTATTCCGACCCCTTGACTTTCTCCACATTTTGTTACGTTACAGCCTTATTCTAAAATGGATTAAATTGTTTTTTTGCCTCATCAATCTACACACAATATCCCCATAATGACAAAGCGAAAACACTTTTAGAATTTTTTGCAAATGTACCAAAAAAACAACAGAACAATATTGAGAACCTTTACTCAGTACTTTCTTGAAGCACCTTTGGCAGCGATTACAGCCTGGAGTTTTCTTTTGCATGGCGCTACAAGCTTGGCACACCTGTATTTGAGGAGTTTCTCCTATTCTTCTGTAGTGTCTAAACAGTTTATGACTTTGCTGACGTTTGCAAATGGTGTGTTAGAGGAAGTTGACTCAGCTTGCGGAAGCATCTGGAAGGCATTACTATAGGGGCCCCCTAAAACAGAGGAAGTCTGTTATGTGAAGGCCTGGGATTGGTTTATGGGAAAACCACCCATATCATGTTACAGATTATAAATACCATGGTTGGAACAAAGGACGGGGAGGAACAACATATTAGAGATTGGGTCAGTTGTTCTCCAGATGTCTGCAGGAGTCTGTAAATTGACGCTGAAATCTTTGATGTAATAAACTATTATAATCAAGGACAGTGTCAGCGGATTTCTTGTCATCACAGCATAATTAGCATCGTTATTTCGATACCACAGAATGGCGACGAGGAACTTTGGGACGTGTTGCGTCTCTCCAGCGTTCCATTCATGAGCTACGAAGTGACTCCCGCTCAAGAAGCCGGCACATAAGGTGAGATTTCTCACAATTTTGGGCGCTGGTCGGTTCGTTTGCTTATGTGGGTGTGTGCGCTGAGGAGATGTACCGTTTGAAAGACTTATGTGTGCACTTTGTTGTTATTTGCTGTGGGATAAGAATCCGTTCTAAATTTCTAAATTTGTTTGCGTTGAAAACAACGCAAACAGGGGGGAGTGTCTATAGGAATTGATAACACTGGGCACAGGGATATTTGGCTTGAATAAAATTGAAAAATAATAGAATGAAGGAATAAGGCCAGGAACTAAGGAAAAATTTATACTAATTAGGACGTCGTTGATCTATGGAAGCCATCAAACGAGGCGATCATTAGGATGGGCCGAAAATCCTGAAAACTCACTAGGTTGATTGTTCAGGTCAGTTCTGGGAACTGGAATTTGTGGTAGATACATTCGGTTGCAAGTTACCCCTCGACTTATAGTTGACGAGGTATATGTTCGATGTAACCTCTCATTGAATATCTGCAAACTCGAGGTAGCAGAAATTTAGGAAGGAACAATGAGAAATAAGGAACAACGGTAGCATGCTTAAGAGGACCATAGGAATGTATGCATTCCTCTTGAATTGTGTGTGTGTGTGGAAAAAATAAAATAAATAAATAAAGACGTCTCTGTTGTGTTTCAGCTGTGTGTCGACTCATGTTATGATAAGATTTATGTTAGAGATATATACATATATATGTTTTGGTTGAGAACAGGGATTTTAGTTTTTTGTAAGGAAATATGTTAGTTAAGGTTAAAATCTTATGAGTCTCCATTAGCGAGAACGTTAATAAATGTTAAAAAACTATGAGCCCCCTGATAGGAAGTTAAGGTTAAAAATCTTATGAGTCTCTATAAAAAGAGAACGTTTAATAACTGTTAAAAGATTATGAGCCTACAGGGAGGATTTTAAGAGTGTATAGAGATGTTTTGTAATGGATAAAAAAATAACTATAAATCTGCAGATTAGGATAAGTGAAGTTAAGAAGCTTCAAAGTAGGATTTGTGTTTAATGTTCTGTGTTGGTTTGGGAGTTTTGTTAAGTGTTACTGTTTGTCTATGTTGGAAATAACGGAGGGACAGCTGGTCTGTCTACTTTCTGTTGTTTAGCTTGGAGAGAGCTGCTTGGGAGCTCTTCTCACTCTGAAATCACACTGGTGAATGAACTGCGCATGTGTGGGATTTTATGAGTTTAGAGTTACGTAGAGCAAATATGCCACTCCCCTGCCTGCACTGAGCTGCTGTGACATGCAGACAGAGAAGGAGGGGGAGACTTACACACGAATAAATTATTCTGTTTGTTAAATCGGCTGTTGCTTAACAATGAAACTATTTGATTGAGATCTATTGAATTTATAAATGAGATATATGTTGACGGATTAAAAATAAATAAAATAAAATGTTATTGCGCTATTTATAATATTCCTGAGTTAAGCTGTTTGCTTATTTCTTAGCGCGAGTGTGAACATAGGCATGTCTAAAAGGGTATTGCATGGTTGAAATAACCCAGTGAGTGCATAAAAGACTAAATTCGTGTCTGTTCCTTTGTTCTTCTGTCATGAGAGAGACGAGAAGGAGGAGACAGAGAGAGAGCGGAGGTGCTGACCAGTGCGTCATGCGACAGTGTGTGCTGCCACGGATCAAGTCCAATCAAGGCCAGTACTGTTCTGTTCACAAAACGTACCTTCCCATACAGGATATTGTGTGTGCCTAGCATATTTCATGTTGTGACAATTTGACAGGGACTTAGCAACAGACTGATCAATTGATGTAATTAAGAATTGCACATTGGAGTTTTTTGTGCATGAGTTGGTTTGATTAGAGTTGTGTTGGAAATCCAGCACTGACATTATTCTGTAAAATTAAGGTAATTGGGTGATTATTAAGCAATTGGTTTGTGAGTGCTGTAGTGTTGCTGGATTACAGGTCTTTCTTTTTTGGATTGCTCTGAAGTTGACTACTTTCCTTTACTTTTCCTGATCGGATGTGGTAAGATTGCCACTAATCAATAATTTGGTAAAATAAAATAAAATAAAAATTAATTAATAAATTAATAAAAATAAATACATATGTTGATTAATTAATTAATTAATAAAATAAATAAATAAAAAAGGGAGGGAAACATAAGCTACATGGTCTAAAGTATTTTGGGTTTACAAATTATTTGGTTTAAAATAATAATAATAAAATAATTCACAATAAAGGAATATAGAAGAGTTGTTACAATGGGGAAAAAGAACATCAAAACTATGAAAGTAATTACTCCTGTTGATGTAGTAGAAAATAGTAATCCTCTAGTTAATGGTATTGCAAGGTTATCTGGAAAATGGAATAAACGTTGGCCTGACATTGAACAACCATGGCCAGTGGAAGGGACTCTTAACCCTGACGTCATCAACATAATGAAAGTGCTTGTGTCGATTTATAAGGCAGATCAAAAGAAGGGAAAAAAAAGGGAACAACATAAAGAAAAGACACAAAGAGAGCTGGGTGTTCTTAAGCTGTTTAAAAATGAAGGACAAAAACTGATAAAAGATACCAAAGATAAAAGAAACAGAGGTATAGAGAAAATGGCAAAAGAGGTGAAGGTGACAGAAAAACTAATGGCAGAAGTCAATACACCTTTCTCACATACGGATTCAGCAAAAAGACCCCCACTTTACGAGGAAGAAGTAGAGTTTAAGGACGTCTATCCTCAGCTTCCAGTGATCATTCAGGAGGGTGATTATTGCATCAGAGATGAAGATGAACTAATAATAGAGAGAGGACAAGCAGAAACGACCATAAAGATGAATCCAAACTCCAAAAGTAAGAAGAAAACGAGATGTCTGGAAACTAAGGGTGGAGTGAGGTTCAGGAAGATGGAACTTGAAGATGATGATGATCAGAGTGATTCAGAAGAGATCATGGGTGGATATGACCCTGTGATCAGACGGAGGTTGGCCAGAGCGGAAAGAAGGGGTGTTGGAAGTTGGAAGGAGAAGAATACAAGAGATTCGATCTCTGATGAAAGTGAAGATGAAGACAGCGATAAAGATTTGGAGATTAAAGGTGCTTCATATTCAAGAAGATTTTATCCTACAATGATTAGCACAGAAGAAATAGAAAAAGATATAGACCGATGCGTATCAGGCCTGGATAAGGCGAATAATTTAGAAGAAGTAAGAGAACTGGAAGAACAACTCAAGAAGCTGAAGATACAGAAGAAAAAACTGCTGAGAAAAGGATCCCAAGAATTGGAGAAGAGGTATACATTGAGGCCAAGGAAAGAGAGCACAAGTAAGAAGATGATGCCAGTGATAATTCGAGGACAGAACCTGGAATATAAGCCTTTGCAGAATACCGATATGTCAGATATACTTGAGAAGCTGCCTACTCTTCAAGATGGAGCATATCCTTGGATTTCAAAATTGGAAGAAATTACGGTGGGAACACAGTCTGCCATAGGAGACATTAAGAGACTTTTGGCTAATCTCCTTGGGATTCCAGATATGGTGGACATTTTTCAGAGAGCTGGACTTAATAGATATGTGGGGACTGCGGTGAATGATCCTGAATTGTTGGCTGCAAGTAGAAATTGGCTGTGGACAGCACTGAAAGATACGTTTCCAACAAATGTGCATCCTGACAACATTTTGATTGACCCACTAGGACAACAAGAAAATCAGAGAGCCTATGTGTCAAGAGTTCATCAAGTGTGGAGAAATATTACCGGAAATGATCCAGATGTGAGTCAAATTGAGCAGTCAATTTTGAGAGCTAAACTGCAGATGGGACTGCCCTCACCAGTAAGGAGCAAACTGAAAGAGGTGGTTGGACTTGGAAGCATGACAAAAGGTGTCTATACAGATCATATAGCCCATCAAATGGAGCTGTACAGGAAAAAGGAACACAGCCAGAAAGAACAGGACCAAGAAACTCTCAGAAAACTCAATCAAATACAACTGGTGGAGAATAAGAAGGAGAAGAAACAAGCTTTGGTTATGCAGAATCAGTGTGCACCAAATCAACAATCCCTGCCACAGCTTCAACCGGACCAGTTCCAACCGCAAGTGTACCAGCCACCAATAGCGGTACCAGTTGTTTCATATCCACAGCCAGTCTCTGGACAGACACATAATTGGAGAGGAAGAGGATGAGAAGGCTTAGGAAGAGGAAGATGAGGAAGATTTAAGCCATACTTCCAGCAATCTTCAGAAGTGTATTATAATTGTGGACAGGTTGGTCACTTTGCCCGTGAGTGTAATGGGCCAGGAGGAAACACCAGAGGGAATTTCAGAGGAAGATACAGGGGCCAGTCAAGATCATCTGGAGGACCGGTGAACCCTTATAGGGGCCCGGAGCAAGGATTGTAGGGGTGCCCAGAAGATCCGAAAGGGGGGTGTCAGCTGGTAGCATCAGGACCGGAAAAAGATCCAACAATTGAGGTGAAAATAAACAACCGACCATTGGAAGTGATGGCGGATAGCGGAGCTGCCTTAACCTGTGTTCGGCCTGAAGATGCTACTCATCTCCCTATGTCCAATCAACTAATTAGGACAATTGGATTTGAGGGAGTGAAACAGCTGATTCCTCTTACGGAACCAATTGAGCTCTGCTATAAAAATCAGAAAATTACAATACCCATACTGGTATCAGAACATACACCTATTGCATTGTTGGGAAGAGATCCATTGTGTAAGTTGAACTGTACAATAAAATGTACACCAGACGGCTGTCTGGTAAAAGTGCCAAAAGAAAAGGTTTACCAATTGTTGATGATGACAGAGATGGATTCTTCTACAGTATTCTGGATTGTAAATCTCAGTGAAGATTTTTTGAAGCAGGCTAAGATATGGGAGAAAATCATTGTGGCAAATATGCCAGATGCGAGGCTTCCGGAATATCCATTTCATTGTACGCTCAAGTATTTCAAGAATGCTGCCCAATCGAACTCAGAGGAATGGTTGAGTCATCAACCAAAGAAAGTTCAACTCAGCTCATGTTGCATAATTTTAGGACCACAAGGAGCAGCTATGAAGATAAACACAGATGATTATCTGGATAAAGAATTTGAGATTGAGAAGAGTGTGCCACATGTGACCTTGTTGGTTTCTGAAGGCTATGACAGAAGCAGAGAAAGCTGTTTTCGTACCGATGAAAGATAATTTGGCGATTTGGAGGAGTGAAGATCAGCGATTTCTCAAAATCATGATTTCGGCTCAAGGACAAGTAGAGCCACAAGCTGTACGGATGACACATGAATCTATTTGCAGTGTGAAGATGGATTCAGACCCTATGAAAGAGGAGATGTTGCAACAAGTTCCAGAATGTTTGTGGTCTCAACACAGTACCGATATTGGACTTGTGAAATCAGCCCAACCGGTGAAAGTTGAACTTCGACCAGGAGCCAGCCCTCCTTGGAAGAATCAGTATCCATTGAAAGATGAAGCAATCCAAGGGATTGAACCTCAAATTGAAGGACTTTCGAAAGCAGGTGTTTTAAGGACAACAAAAAACCCTCAGAGTAACACGCCTTTGTTGCCTGTGAAAAAAACAGATGAAACTTATCGTGTGGTTCATGATTTAAGAGCAGTGAATGAGGTAGTGACTGACTTTCCAGCAGAAGTGCCAGACCCGCATACCTTGTTAGCCCAAATTCCTCCTGATGCGACACATTTTACGGTGTTAGACTTATGTGGTGCATTTTTTAGTGTTCCACTTAGTGTAGAAAGTCAGGGTTTATTTGGGTTCACATATAAGGGACAATTCTATGAGTACAGTCGTTTGCCACAGGGGTACAAGCATAGCCCCCATATTTTTTATAAAGTACTGAAGGATGATTTGGTAGGGATAGATCAGATATTGCAAAGCACTGTCATTCAGTACGTAAGGGATTTGTGAAAAGATGAACGGTGTCTTGAAAAATCGCATTGTCAAAATTTGTCAGCATACGGGTCTAAACTGGATAACGGCGCTTCCTTTAGCATTAATGGTGTGTCGCTCAAATGAGTTGCGTGATCTACGTATGACACCCCATGAACTGGTAACAGGAAGAAGGATGCCTACGCCTTGTTTGCGAACAAGCGGAAAGGGTCCAAGTTTGGCTCTTTTGGAAGATGAAATGAGAGCGTATGTTACATATATGGCCCATTTTCATAAAAAGTTGTCCACATATGTTTTCTGACAGGCAAAAAGTCAGACCAAAACGTTACGAAAACTAGGGTTGAAGTAACTCTAGGACAGTCAGCTCAGCTCCCATGTCAGTGCACGAGAGAGAACAGTGGTGAAGGGAAATGTAGAGTTCAGTGGGAAGATAGATATGGCAGGAGTTTAGATCTGTTAGGAGCAGTTGCATTGAGAAAGTATGCGTTGCTGAATGATAAGAGAAGACTGAAGATTGAGGGTGATTGCAGTCTCTGTGTACAATTCCCAGCAGGAGGATCAAGGTGATTATAAATGTATTTTTTATAATCCACAGTTTGAAAGTGAGGGATTAGAGTTGGGACTGAGAGTTGTGATAGATGTGACACTAGTGGTGATAGATGAAAATACAAGTAAAGAGCTCCAAGCTGTAGGGAAAATAGATTAATCAACAACAATGACATCAACACTTCAGCCTAATACAACAACAGTGAGAAGCAATTCAACTCTTTCAACATTGATAGTTATTAAAGCTATAAATGTATCACATTTGATTACAATGGCGCCTCAGACAATCGCTCCAACACCAATTTTAGAAGAAAAGACTTTCATTAGGGTTAGGATGGGTGGTACAGCTCATCTTCCTTGTAGATGTGAGAGACGGAGTGGGGGTGGTGACATTCCTCCCACGTGGAGAGATAATTATGGAGAAGAAGTGTTGTTATCAGGACCAGAAGTAGAAGTTGTTTCATCTAGTCAAAGGAAGTATATTTTGTACAACGATATGAAGTGGAAGAGGGTTATGAGTGATTGCTCACTTATTTTGCGTAATGTTACATGGGAAGATCAGGGAGAATATATGTGTACTTATTTAGAGCCAGCGTTAAAATTTGTCCTGGTTAAGAATTATTGGTTAAAAGGCTATGTAACTCGTAAGGTGACGCTTATGATGGAAGATTTAAAGTCTGTTGAAGTTTCCACAGTCACCAAAGGAGTTCAGGAGCAGTATATTACAGTAGCCACTCCAACAGTAAATAATACGCAGAGGACATCTGTCACTTTTCCACGGGAAATAATTAAGAGTGTTAATACATCAACTAAAGCAACTATTTTAACAGTAACTTTGAAAGAGATTAATGTTACGACGGCAATAACAAATTTCAGAAATGTGACACAGACACCAACAACAATTTTTCTGAAACTAAAGGATGTAGAAAGAGTGACTCAGAAGTTTATGATACGGATGGAGAGTGCTGTGAATGGTAGTAAGGATAGTGTTGAAATAGGAGAGCAGATGGTAGTAGAGAATGATGTAGATTCATCTGAAATAGTGCAGAATACTATCCTGGAGGTAAAGGATGAGTTCTTTAATTTTGATGGAAGACCAGAAGATATATCTGATCAATACCGCTCGTTAGGGAAGAGAGAAATTAAATGGAAGGTATATGGATTTGATTCTTCTGTTTTGCAAATTAAAGATGGATGGGCAGGTAGGAATCTATGGTTCCAGCAGTTAACTCATTCTGTAAGATCAGTGAGGAATCTTGAGGGTCCATGTCTGTTGAGAATTCCAGCACCAGGCACATCAATCTTAGAGACGGTGGCTAAACCTCTATCAAGTACGTGTCAATCTTATGCTTTATCATGGCTGTTGTATCAGCAACAATCATTAACAGATATAATAATGTCGTTGTCGAAGCATTTGTTTAGGCCTAGGTTTAAGTGTTCTTGGTTAAATGAATTACCCTATGTGAATTTGTTAGATCGGAAGGAAAATCAGTTAACAGCGATTCCTGAAGCATTGGAGGTGAAACCTGTGAGGGCTAAAAGCTGTTTTTGTTCAAAGAAAACATATGATGGACCGGGTATGTTTATGGGAATATCAGATTGTGATGATTATATGATGACTTTGGGTAAGCATGAATGTAAGGTTAGTAATGAGAAATATAATGTAACTTTTTATGTTCCATTTAGTAAGAAGAGCAGGCTTTGATGGTGAAAGATCAGCTTTTGCCTGGCAATGTGACTATTGGGAATTTTAGAGATATTTGGTGGGTTTGTGGTGATAAAGCATATATATTCTTACCCTATGGATGGACAGGATGTTGTTACGTGTCGACGTTGAAGCTTCCATATGAGGTTTTTACCATTAAAAGAGGGGAAGCACCGGACACAGATAAATCTGATTCTAGGTTTGGAAATAGGGTGAAAAGGGACATGGCAAAATTTCATAGTCTGGAAGCCTACCATTGGAGGATAAGTCTAGGAGAGAAGTGGGGACTTGGGACTTTTTCCATGGTATGGTGTAACATTTTTGGCAGATCACATTGATAATATTACCTATACTTTGCAGGGTTTTGCAAATGAAACGATAAGAGGGTTTAACCTTCTGTCAAATACTCACAGACTGTCACAGACTGACGCTGTTGAAACATGACATGGCTCTTGACTATCTTTTAGCAAAACAAGGTGGCTTATGTTTGGCTATGAACTTGACGGGGGATGATTGTTATACTTTGATCCCCGATAATATCACTAGTGTTATAGATGCATTGAAGAATATAAGGGGTGCGTTTGGTAGATCTGAAGGAGCTGGATGGTCAGCGAAGGCTTGGTTGCAAGATCAGTTAGGCCCAGTGGGAGCAGTGATAGTTCAGATTTTAGAGGCAGCTCTTATAGCGCTGTGTGTGATGTTTTGCTTTTGTACTTTGTTATTGACTTTTGCGAAGGCTATGATATTGAGATGGGTTGGAGTTGTGATGCCTGGATACAACACTCAGATGCCGTTGTTAACTGTTACTGATCTAAATGGAGATAAACAAGTGGGACTGGATGGAGTATTGATGGATAGATATCCATTTTGAATATCCAATCATTTTTCACATGTCTTTAGATATTATTGTGATATTTAGTATTTTCTTATGAATCAAAGGGGGGAAATGGAATGTGATTCATTTTATATATAATTTTTATATTATTGTTGATATTGATGTTTTAATTTGCATGTGTTGTTTTGAAAAAGATACTGGTTGGTGTTTTCTTTTCTTCCAGAAGCATATGGGGGAATGTGTAGAGGGGATTCAAATACTCAAACATGGACAATATGAATGGACTGGAGGAAGTGGAACAAGGAAGGTGTGGAAATGTTCAGATTCCATCATCGACGTTTCATTGAAATTCGACACTGCTGAGGAGATGCAGTGTAGTGGACTACATTCCAGTGTCTGCAATGATATATAGACATATTTGCATGTGTAATACATAATTTGTGTCATATTCTTTCTGTATTAATTTTTGAAGAATGATGTTTTCTGTTGTTGGGTACATGTGGGGACCTCAGATGTTTTTGTTTATTTCGTGGATGCTTAGGGATATTGGGTCTAGGCAGGGACAGAGAGAATCCACAGGAGGGTCCGATGGGTCGACCAGCCTGAATGTGGACATTTTTTATTGTATTTTGTTTTCTGAGGCTTTCATGTGTATTCAATTGCATCTTAGTTTAAAATGCATTGATAAAGATTTATGAATTGATCTGGAGAATTTTACTGTATTGACTGATTGATGGATATTTGGAAAGAAAGCTGCCAGACAGGTTTTTCGCTCTCACACTCCAGAAAGATTTGTTCATATTTCATAGAAATGTATTTACACTCCATAGAAAAATGTGTTTACTCTCCATACATTTTGGTTTATTGCTAAAGTTACTCAATAAGAGAAATTGTTATTTGTCATAATCCTATTCTTTCTGTTTTCGAGACTTAATTAGTCTCGAAAGGGGGAAATATGTAGTGTCTAAACAGTTTATGACTTTGCTGACGTTTGCAAATGGTGTGTTAGAGGAAGTTGACTCAGCTTGCGGAAGCATCTGGAAGGCATTACTATAGGGGCCCCCTAAAACAGAGGAAGTCTGTTATGTGAAGGCCTGGGATTGGTTTATGGGAAAACCACCCATATCATGTTACAGATTATAAATACCATGGTTGGAACAAAGGACGGGGAGGAACAACATATTAGAGATTGGGTCAGTTGTTCTCCAGATGTCTGCAGGAGTCTGTAAATTGACGCTGAAATCTTTGATGTAATAAACTATTATAATCAAGGACAGTGTCAGCGGACTTCTTGTCATCACAGCATAATTAGCATCGTTATTTCGATACCACACTTCTCTTCAGATCCTCTCAAGCTCTGTCAGGTTGGATGGGGAGTGTCACTGCACAGCTATTTTCAGGTCTCTCCAGAGATGTTAGATCGGGTTCAAGTCCAGGTTCTGACTGGTCCACTCAAGGACATTCAGAGATTTGTCCTGAAGCCACTCCTGCGTTGTCTTGGCTGTGTGCTTAGGGTCGTTGTCCTGTTGTAAGGTGAACCTTCGCCCCAGTCTGAGGTCCTGAACGCTTGTAAGCAGGTTTTCATCAAGGATCTCTTTGTAGTTTCCTCCATTCATCTTTCCCTCGATCCTGACTAGTCTCCCAGTCCCTGCCGCTGAAAAACATCCCCACAGCATGATGCTGCCACCCCCATGCTTCAATGTAGGGACGGTTCCAGGTTTCCTCCAGATGTGACGCTTGGCATTCAGGCCAAAGATTTCAATCTTGGTTTCATAAGACCAGTGAATCTTGTTTCTCATGGTCTGAGAGTATTGAGGTGCCTTTTGGCAAACTCCAAGCGGGCTGTCATGTGCCTTTTACTGAGGAGTGGCTTCCGTCTGGCCAGTCTACCATAAAGGCCTGATTGGAGGAGTGCTGCAGAGATGATTGTCCTTCTGGAAGGTTGTCCCATCTCCACAGAGGAGCTCTGGAGCTCTGTCAGCGTGACCAACAGGTTCTTGGTCACCTCCCTGACCAAGGTCCTTCTCCCCCGATTGCTCAGTTTGGCAGGGCGGCCAACTTTTTTATTTATTTATTTTATTTAACCTTTATTTAACTAGGCAAGTCAGTTAAGAACAAATTCTTATTTACAAACCCGGACGACGCTGGGCCAATTGTGCGCTGCCCCATTGGACTCCCAATCACGGCCGGTTGTGATACAGCCTGGAATCGAACCAGGGGGTCTGTAGTGACGCATCAAGCAACTCTAGGAAGAGTCTTGGAGGTTCCAAACATCTTACATTTAAGAATGATGGAGGCCACTGTGTTCTTGTGGACCTTCAATCCAGCAGACATTTTTTGGTACCCTTCCCCAGATCTATGCCTCGACAAAAATCTGTCTCAGAGTTCTACGGACAATTCCTTCGACCTCATTGCTTGGTTTTTGCTGTGACCTGCACTGTCAACTGTGGGACCTTATGTAAACAGGTGTATGCCTTTCCAAATCATATCCAATCAGTTGAATGTACCACAGGTGGACTCCAATCAAGTTGTAGAAACATCTCAAGGATGATCAATGGAAACAGGATGCACCGGATCTCAATTTCGAGTCTCATAGCAAAGGGTCTAAATACTTACGTAAATAAGGTGTTTCAGTTTTGTATTTCTAATACATTTGCAATATAAATAAATAAAAACCTGTTTTCACTTTGTCATTATAGGGTATTGTGTGTAGATTGATGAGGATTTTTTATTTATTTAATCCATTTTAGAACAAGGCTGTAACGTAAAAAAAAATTACCCACAAAACACCAGTCTCAACATCAACAGCGAAGAGGCGACTCCGGGATGCTGACCTTCTAGGCAGAGTTGCAAAGAAAAAGCCATATCTCAGATTGCCCATTTGAATCTTTTCTCTTTATTGGCCTGTCTGAGATATGTCTTTTTCTTTGCAACGCAGCCTAGAAGGTCAGCATCCTGGAGTCGCCTCTTCACTGTTGACGTTGAGACTGGTGTTTTGCGGGTAATATTTAATGAAGCTGCCAGTTGAGGACCTGTGAGTTGTCTGTTTCTCAAACTAGACACTCTAATGTATTTGTCCTCTTGCTCAGTTGTGCACCGGGGCCTCCCACTCCTCTTTCTATTCTGGTTAGGGACAGTTTGCGCTGTTCTGTGAAGGGAGTAGTACACAGCATTGTATGAGATCTTCAGTTTCCTGGCAATTTCTCGCATGGAATAGTCTTCATTTCTCAGAACAAGAATAGACTGATGAGTTTCAGAAGAAAGTTATTTGTTTCTGGCCATTTTGATTCTGTAATCGAACTCACAATTGCTGATGCTCTAGATACTCAACTAGTCTCAAGAAGGCCAGTTTTATTGCTTCTTTAATCAGCACAACAGTTTTCAGCTGTGCTATCATAATTGCAAAAGGGTTATCTAATGATCAATTAGCCTTTTAAAATGATAAACTTGATTAGCAAACACAACATGCCATTGGAACAAAGGATTGATGGTTGCTGATAATGGAACTCTATACGCCTATGTAGATATTCCATTGCAAATCAGCAGTTTCCAACTACAATAGCCATTTACAACATCAAACAATGTCTACACTGTATTTCTGATCAATTTGATGTTCTTTTTATTGACAAAAAATTGCTTTTCTTTCAAAAACAAGGACATTTCTAAGTGTCCCCAAACTTTTGAACAGTAGTGTACATAGTATATTCAGTGGTGTTCAGTGCCTTGCAAAAGTGTTCATCCCCCTTGGCGTTTTTCCTATTTTGTTGCATTACAACCTGTAATTTAAATGGATTTTTATTTGGATTTGTCACAGCGACGTGTATGCGGTAGGCGAAGTCAAGAGCAGGACACCGAGCTACTGGCAGAAACTTTACTGGATGCAGTGCAAAATACAAAGTACACAATCAACCTCAAACAGTGAGGAAATAAAGACACGCACACATAGGCAACTGCCGCAAAGACCAAAACAATTACGCACAATACACAATGAGAAACAGAGGGTTATAAAGGGAACATAATAAAACATAATGGGAAACAGGCCAAACAGACCAAACAAGACAAACACCGAAACATCGATCGGCAGCAGCTAGTACTCCGGGGACGACGAACACCGAAGCCTGCCCGAGCAAGGAGGAGGAGCAGCATCGGCTGAATCTATGACAGTACCCCCCCCTTGAGCCGTGCGCTGACCCCGGCCTCGGGGACGGCCAGGAGGATGCGGAGCAGGGCGAGTCGGATGACTCCGGTGGAAATCCCTCAACATGGAGGGATCTAGGATGTCCCTCCTATGGTCCCAGCACCGTTCCTCTGGACCGTACCCCTCCCACTCCACGAGACACTGCATGCTCCCCATCCGACACCTCGAATCCAAGATGGAACGGACTGAGTACGCCGGAGCCCCCTCGATGACCAGCGGGGGCGGAGGAGCCTCTCGTACCTCACTCTCCTGGAGTGGACCAGCTGCTACCGGCCTGAGGAGAGACACATGGAACGAGGGGTTAATGCGGTAATTAATGGGCAGTTGTAACCTATAACATACCTCGTTCAATCTCATCAGGACTTTAAATGGCCCCACAAACCGCCAACCCAGCTTCCGGCAGGGCAGGCGAAGGGGCAGGTTTCGGGTCGAGAGCCAGACCCGATCTCCCGGTGCATACACCGGAGCCTCACTGCGGTGGCGATCGGCGCTCGCCTTTTGCCGCCTGATCGCTCGCTGTAGATGGACATGCGCAGCGTTCCAGGTTTCCTCCGAGCGCCGAAACCCCTCGTCCACCGCAGGGGCTTCGATCTGGCTCTGATGCCAAGGTGCCAGGACCGGCTGATAACCTAGCACACACTGAAAAGGCGTAAGGTTAGTTGAGGAGTGGCGAAGTGAGTTTTGGGCTATTTCTGCCAAGGGGATATATTCCGACCACTCCCCCTGCCGGTCCTGGCAATAGGACCTCAGAAACCTACCCACATTCTGGTTCACTCTCTCCACCTGCCCATTACTCTCGGGGTGAAACCCTGAGGTAAGGCTAATCAAGACCCCCAGACGTTCCATAAACGCCCTCCAGACTCTAGAGGTGAACTGGGGACCCCGATCAGACACTATATCCTCAGGTACCCCGTAGTGCTGGAAGACGTGTGTAAACAGGGCGTCAGCAGTTTGTAGGGCTGTAGGGAGACCTGGCATAGGAATGAGACGGAAGGCCTTTGAAAACCGATCCACAACGACCAAGATCGTCGTATTCACCTGGGAGGGGGGAAGGTCCGTGACGAAATCCACCGAGAGGTGAGACCATGGTCGTTGTGGAACGGGTAGGGGTAGTAATTTCCCTCTGGGTAGGTGTCTAGGCGCCTTACACTGAGCGCACACCGAGCAGGAGGAAACATAAACCCTCACGTCCTTAGCCAAAGTGGGCTACCAGTACTTTCCACTAAGGCAGTGCACTGTCCGTCCAATACCAGGATGGCCAGAGGAAGGTGACATGTGAGCCCAATATATTAATCGATCACGAACCTCGAGCGGCACGTACTTCCGACCCTCTGGACACTGTGGGGGAGTAGGATCGGTACGTAACGCCCGCTCGATGTCCGCATCAACCTCCCATACCACCGGTGCCACCAGACAAGACTCCGGAAGTATGGGAGTAGGCTCAATGGACCTCTCCTCTGTGTCATATAGTCGGGACAGGGCGTCTGCCTTAACGTTCTGTGACCCTGGTATATACGTGAGCGTAAATACAAATCGGGTGAAAAACATAGCCCACCTAGCCTGGCGAGGGTTCAGCCTCCTCGCCGCCCGGATGTACTCCAGGTTACGATGGTCAGTCAAAATGAGAAAAGGGTGTTTAGCCCCCTCAAGCCAATGCCTCCACACCTTCAGGACTTGCACCACAGCTAACAGCTCCCTGTCCCCCACATCATAATTGCGCTCCGCCGGACTGAGCTTCTTAGAAAAGAAAGCACAGGGGCGGAGTTTACGTGGCGTACCCGAGCGCTGAGACAGTACAGCACCGATCCCAGCCTCGGACGCATCCACCTCAACTTGGAACGCCAAAGAGGGATCCGGATGTGCCAGCACCGGAGCCGAGGTAAACAGGTCCTTCAGATGCCTAAAAGCCCTGTCCGCCTCAGCCGACCACTGCAGACGCACCGGACCCCCCTTTAGCAGGGAGGTAATGGGAGCTGCTACCTGCCCAAAGCCCCGGATAAACCTCCGGTAGTAATTGGCAAAACCCAAGAACCGCTGCACCTCCTTCACCGTGGAGGGAGTCGGCCAATTGCGCACGGCTGAAACACGGTCAATCTCCATCTCCACCCCTGAAGCGGACAACCGGTGTCCCAGGAAGGAGATGGACTCCTGGAAGAACAGACATTTCTCCGCCTTTGCATACAGGTCATGCTCCAACAGTCTACCAAGCACCCGGCGAACCAGGGACACATGCTCTGCGCGGGTAGTGGAGTATATTAGAATGTCATCAATATACACCACTACACCCTGTCCATGTAAGTCCCGGAAAATCTCATCCACAGACGATTGGAAGACTGAAGGAGCATTCATTAACCCGTATGGCATGACGAGGTACTCATAGTGACCCGAGGTGGTACCGAATGCTGTCTTCCACTCATCTCCCTCCCTAATGCGCACCAGGTTGTACGCGCTCCTGAGATCCAATTTTGTGAAGAATCGCGCCCCGTGCAATGTCTCCGTCATACTAGCAATCAGAGGGAGAGGATAGCTGTATTTGATGGTGATCTGATTGAGACCACGGTAGTCAATACACGGGTGTAAACCCCCATCTTTCTTCTTCACAAAAAAGAAACTTGAGGACGCAGTGGAAGTGGACGGCCGTATGTATCCCTGTCTCAGCGATTCAGCGACATATGTGTCCATTGCCGCCGTCTCCGCCTGAGGCAGAGGATACATATGGCTACGTGGAAGCGCAGCGCCTACTTGGAGGTTTATCGCACAATCCCCCTGTCGATGGGGTGGTAATTGAAGGCGAGAGCCAAATCGGCATATTCAGGTGGAATGTGCATGGTGGGAACTTGGTTCGAACTTTCCACCATCGTGGCCCCTACGGAAACACCCACACACCTCCCGACACACTGATCAGACCATCCCTTGAGAGCCCTCTGTTGCCATGAAATGTTGGGGTCATGAGACGTCAACCAGGGAAGCCCCAACACCACGGGAAACGCAGGAGAGTCAATCAAATACAACCAAATTATCTCCTCATGGCCCTCCTGCGTTTTCATCCTGAGCGGTGCCGTGACCTCCCTAATCAACCCAGATTTAAAGGGCGACTATCCAGGGCATGGATAGGGAAGGGCACATCCACTGGAACTATAGGAATCCCTAACTTATGGGTGAAATGGCGATCGATAAAATTCCCAGCTGCGCCTGAATCGACTAGCGCCTTATGCTGGGAATGAGGAGAAACCTCGGGAAACACAACTTTAATACACATATGCGCAACAGGGAGCTCTGGGTGAGTTGGAAGCCTACTCACCTGGAATGACTCATCAGTGCGCGGCCTACTGCCTCGATTCAGAGGAGACACTCCCCAGCACCGACCAGCAGTGTGTCCTCTGCGGCCACAGTTGGTGCAGGGGACGGCGTCTCTCCTGGTCTCTCTCCTAGTACCAGCACCTCCGAGCTCCATCGGGGTCGGCTCGGAAGTGCTGGGGGATGGAATAGACGGCCCCGAGTCCAGACGTCCGCGGGTAGCCAACAGGGTGTCCAGGCAAATCGACATGTCCACCAGTTGATCGAAGTTTAGGTTGGTGTCCCTGCAGACCAATTCCCGACGCATGTCCTCCCTCAGGCTACATCTGTAGTGGTCGATTAGGGCCCTCTCATTCCATCCTGTGTTGGCAGCCAGTGTCCGGAAGTCCAGTGCGAACTCCTGCGCGCTCCTCCTCCCCTGTCGAAGGTGGAATAGACGTTCACCCGCCACCTTACCCTCTGGTGGATGATCGAATACTGCCCTGAAGCGGCGGGTGAACTCCGCATAGTTGACTGTAGCGGCGTCTATTCCCCCCCACTCGGCGTTGGCCCACTCCAGCGCCTTTCCGGACAGACAGGAGATGAGGGCGGACACGCTCTCGTATCCCGAGGGCGCCGGGTGGATGGTTGCCAGGTAGAGTTCCACCTGGAGCAGGAAACCCTGACACCCGGCAGCTGTGCCATCATAAGCCCTCGGGAGCGAGAGCCGAATCCCTCTGGACCCCGGAGATGAAGCGATGGGCATAGCTGATGGTGGTGGTATCGGAGGAGGAGGTATAGACCAACTTCTTCTTTCCCATCGCTCCACGGTTTTCACCACCTGTTACATGGCGGTGCCGGAGCCTGGATCATAGCCGCTTGTTGTTCTACGCGCTCTTCTATTGATCCAGCTGGCACCGCCGCTCCTGCTGACTCCATGTCTAAAGGTGCGTAATTCTGTCACAGCGATGTGTATGCGGTAGGCGAAGTCAAGAGCAGGACACCGAGCTACTGGCAGAAACTTTACTGGATGCAGTGCAAAATACAAAGTACACAGGCAACCTCAAACAGCGAGGAAATAAAGACCCGCACACATAGGCAACTGCCGCTAAGACCAAAACAATTACACAATGAGAAACAGAGGGTTGTAAAAGGGAACATAATAAAACATAATGGGAAACAGGTGTAAACAATAAAGACCAAACAAGACAAACACCGAAACATCGATCGGCAGCAGCTGGTACTCCGGGGACGATGAACGCCGAAGCCTGCCTGAGCAAGGAGGAGGAGCAGCCTCGGCTGAATCCGTGACAGGATTTCATGTAATGGACATACACAAAATTGTCCAAATTGGTGAAGTGAAAAAAATTACTTGTTTCAAAAAATTCTAAAAAATAAATAACGGAAAAGTGGTGCGTGCATATGTATTCGCCCCCTTTGCTATGAAGCCCCTAAATAAGATCTGGTGCAACCAATTACCTTCAGAAGTCACATAATTAGTTAGATTGCACACAGGTGGACTTTATTTAAGTGTCACATGATCTGTCACATGATCTCAGTATATATACACACACCTGTTCTGAAAGGCCCCAGAGTCTGCAACACCACTAAGCAAGGAGCACCACCAAGCAAGCGGCACCATAAAGACCAAGGAGCTCTCCAAACAGGTCAGGGACAAAGTTGTGGAGAAGTACAGATCAGAGTTGGGTTACAAAAAAATATCAGAAACTTTGAACATCCCATCGAGCCCCATTAAATCCATAATTTAAAAATTGAAAGAATATGGCACCAAAACAATCCTGCCCAGAGAGGACCGCCCACCAAAACTAACGGACCAGGCAAGGAGGGCACTAATCAGAGAGGCAACAAAGAGACCAAAGATAACCCTGAAGGAGCTGCAAAGCTCCACAGCGGAGATTAGAGTATCTGTCCATAGGGCCACTTTAAGCCGTACACTCCACAGAGCTGGGCTTTACGGAAGAGTGGCCAGAAAAAAGCCATTGCTTAAAGAAAAAAATAAGCAAACACATTTGGTGTTCTCCAAAAGGCATGTGGGAGACTCCCCAAACATATAGAAGAAGGTACTCTGGTCAGAATAGACTAAAATTGCGATTTTGGGCCATCAAGGAAAACTCTATGTCTGGCACAAACCCAACACCTCTCATCAACCCGAGAACACCATCCCCACAGTGAAGCATGGTGGTGGCAGCATCATACTGTGGGGATGTTTTTCATCAGCAGGGACTGGGAAACTGGTCAGAATTGAATAAATTATGGATGGCGCTAAATACAGGGAAATTCTTGAGGCAAGCCTGTTTCAGTCTTCCAAAGATTTGAGACTGGGACGGAGGTTCACCTTCCAGCAGGACAATGACCCTAAGCATACTGCTAAAGCAACACTCGAGTGGTTTAAGGGGAAACAGTTAAATGTCTTGGAATGGCCTAGTCAAAACCCAGACCTCAATCCAATTGAGAATCTGTGGTATGACTTAAAGATTGCTGTACACCAGCGGAACCCATCCAACTTGAAGGAGCTGGAGCAGTTTTGCCTTGAAGAATGGGCAAAACACCCAGTGGCTAGATGTGCCAAGCTTATAGAGACATACCCCAAGAGACTTGCAGCTGTAATTGCTGCAAAAGGTGGCTCTACAAAGTATTGACTTAGTTTTTTAGTTTTTTTGCCTTATTTCTTGTTTGTTTCACCCCAAACATTTTTTTGCATGTTCAAAGTTGTGTAAATCAAATGAAACAAACTCCCCCAAAATCCATTTTAATTCCAGGTTGTAAGGCAACAAAATAGGAAAAATGCCAAGGGGGGTGAATACTTTCCCAAGCCACTGTAGTTGGGGCTATATGCAGGTATACGCCGTATACCCACTTTTTTTTGCAGTGGGCATTGCATATACTCACTTCTTTATCCCCACTGATTTGTAACAAAGTAGAGTAGTGGAGATATACGCCATATCAATTATGTAGTACAATAGAGAAATCATACATAAAGTAGCTTACACAAATGCAAAGCACTTGAAATACTGTATATCATCTGACAGGCAGCTCACAGAACAACGACATCGGTAGCCATACATTTGATTTCCAAAAGCGGCTTGTGAGTTTCAAGTTTGGGGAAGCTTACAATTTATCCTACCATTTCTACCGATCTGCGTGCCAGTTGTGATTATTTTTATGTGCGCATTTTCGTCGAAAAGTGCCATTTTAATAATAATGCTTTCATTTCTTAATATAATTGTCAAGTGGTTAATCATAAAAATCTGAATTAAAATGATAAAAATCTAAAAGTTAAAATTCAACTAATACAAGAGTACCAGCCTCTGCCATATGGATCCATTGATACACTGTGATCCATTGGCGGCTGAAGAAATTAGAGCATGGAACTCAGAGATAGCCTATAGGCCAATGCAGTAGTAGTCCTATAACGTCCATCGTCAATTAAGCAAAATACACTGAACAAAAATATAAAACGCAACATTTCAAAGATTTGACTGAGTTACAGTAAATAAAAGGAAATCAGTCAGTTAAAATACATTCATTAGGCCCTAATCTACAGATAAGTATCTGTTGGTCACAGATACCTTTAAAAAATATGGGTGTGGATTCAGAAAATCTGTCAGTATCTGGTGTGACCACCATTTGCCTCATGCAGCGCGACACATCTCCTTCGCAAAGAGTCGATCAAGCTGTTGATTGTGGCTTGTGGAATGTTGTCCCACTCTTCAATGACTGTGTGAAGTTGCTGGATATTGGCGGGAATTGGAACACGCTGTCATACACGTCGATCCAGAGCATCCCAAACATGTTTGTTGTCCATAGTTTATGCCTGCCCATACCATAACCCCATCATGGGGCGCTCTGTTCACAACGTTGACATCAGCAAACCGCTCGCCCACACGACGCCATACACACTGTCTGCCATCTGCCCGGTACAGTTGAAACTGGGATTCATCTGTGAAGAGCAACCTTCTCCAGTGTGCCAATAGCCATCGAAGGTGAGCATTTGCCCACTGAAGTCAGTTACGACGCCGAACTGTAGTCAGGTCAAGACCCTGGTGAGGAAGATGAGCATGGACGACAGTTTGTGCAGAAATTATTCAGTTGTGCAAACCCACAGTTTCATCAGCTGTCTGGGTGGCTGGTCTCAGACGACCCCGTAGGCGAAGAAGCCGGATGTGGACGTCCTGGGATGGCGTGGTTACACGTGGTCTGCGGTTGTGAGGCCAGTTGGATGCACTGTCAAGTTCTCTAAAACGACATAGGCTTATGGTAGAGAAATTAACATTCAATTCATGTTACACCTGTGTAATGATCATGCCGTTTAATAAGCTTCTTGATATGCCACAACTATCAGGTGGATGGATTATCTTGGCAAAGGAGAAATGCTCAATAACAGGGATGTAAAGAAATTTGTGCACAAAATTAAGCTTTTTGTGCATATGGAACATTTTGGGGATCTTTTATTTCAGCTCATGAAACATGGGACCAACACTTTAAATGTTACGTTTATATTTTTGTTCAGTATACATGGGCCTAAAGCCGACAAATAAAAACAGTAGAAAATATCTTGATGAAAATTAATGTTCTTTCAATCGCATTCACCTCTCTACTCTGACTGTCTGCCTCCCTTTCTGTCGGTCTTGACTTGAGCTATCACTAGTGAAGTGCAAATTTGTATCAAATCAATCAACTGGGTCCTGCCTAAAGCTGTTGCTAGAGAACTTGCAACATTGTATCAACTAGCCTATTCTGGGCACAGCACCAGTGAGCTCAGGACAGACAGCTGTTTATGACGTTTGCCCTGGATATATGGGATCATCAGATCATGATATTTTGCTCTTTCACACTGAGGCTTGGTGATTATCGAGGCCGGGAGTGTTGGAAAGATTTTTCAAAAACTGTGATGAACTATTATGATTGCAATGTATGTTAAAAAAACAGACTTTGTTGACTTACTGTGTGAGGTGAAGATAAAATGACTGAGAAGCTCAGCTTATTAGTGATGGAGTGGCGAGTTAAGACAATCAGAAATCAGACATCCCCAAATGGGCACTTTCCTAAATTTGCTCGCAGCAGGCCCGCTTTGCCTACTTCTATGCATGCTCAAGCGTGCCCGCTCCCTCAACGTTACTAGGACAGAGAAACCAGACACATGCTCATTGCTCATATGGAGCACTCCAAACAAAAGACAATTACAAATTTGACAGAACTTGTAAATGATGGTTATGAAATAAACCATCACTTGTTTCTCATAAGTGTAGCAGGTTGTGAAATCTGCAAACATTTCCAATCCGAGAATGAGAACCGTAGGCTAAATGACTGTAATTAATAGGCCTACATGCATTAACAGAAATGTATATAACCAAACTAAAGGGATTAACCTCTACGAGATCGGTGTCCCATAAACGGGAGGGTTGAGCTAATGTGCGCTAATGTGATTAGCATGACTGTTGTAAGTAACAGCAAACTTTACTGGACATAGACATGTCTTATATGGGCAGAAAGCTTAAATTATTGTTAATCTAACTGCACTGTCCAATTTACAGTAGCTATTACAGTGAAAACATACCATGCTATTGATTGAGGAGAGTGCACAACAACAACAAATGTATCATGCAACTGGTTTGATATATTCACCTCTGAAGGTAAATAATGTACTTACATTCAGTAATCTTGCTCTGATTTGTCATCCTAAGGGTCCCAGAGATAAAATGTACCATAGTTATGTTTGATAAAATCAATTTTTATATTCAAATGTAGGAACTGGGTTCTACAGTTTGAACCCCTGCTGTCTCTGGCTCCACACCCACCCTGCCTGGCCATCTAGATGTGTGAAAGTTAGTGTATAAGCTAATGATCCATCATGTAAGACATTTTGTATTACCATATCATTTTTGTATTTTCTCTATAGTTATGTACTTGAAAATGTATCAATTGACCAATTCGGCACATTTGGGCAGATTGCAATGCCTCACTGGATCAATCTGAAACTTTGCACACACACTGCTGTCATCTAGTGGCCGAAATCTAAATTACGCCTAAACTGCAATATTATATTGTGGCATTTCTCTTGCATTTCAAAGATGATAAAAAAAGAAAAAAAAGAAAAAAAAGAAAACGCATGTTTCTCCTACATTAATTTCGCCTTTCCACAAACTTCTAAGTGTTTCCTTTCAAACAGTATCAAGAATATGCATATCCTTGCTTCAGGTCCTGAGCTACAGGCAGTTCGATTTGGGTATGTATTTTAGATAAAAATTGAAAAAAAAGGGTCCGATCCTTAAGAGGTTAATGGTACATTTAGTAGGCTTACTGGTGACATACAGTATGTAATGGGGAATTTATCAAAATAAACAATCAATCAAAGGGCAAACAATGAATACTGAATGCGCAAGAATTGGCGGGAGACCAGCCAGGTCACCAGTGATACAAGTCAGTATTCGACTTCCATTCATGTCTGAGGACATCGGGAGATTACGTGGAAACTGGCCACCAGGGGCAACAGTGAGTGTTGTTACCTTCCAGTAGGTTTCGGTTTTGCTATGGCATTGTGGGTGGGGTAGCAATGGATGTAAGCATCTGCTGCTGGTTCCAAAGGTTGCAAGTTCAAATCCAGTGATAGAAAGTTGATTTTCATATTTTCGTTTTGAGCCTATCCCAAACCTTATCCATTCAGAGTTAATGCCTAACCTTAAAAATTCGGAGTTAATGCCTAAAAATAACCTTAAACACTTAGAAATGTGATGTTTGGAACAACTTAGAAATTTGACATTTGAGAAACATGGATGAACATCTAATTCTGACGTGATACTGTGAGAGCTGCTTGGGGAGACAGCTGAGCACATTTTGAAGAGCTGAGTGCATGCATTCTGAAGAGACACGCCATAACTTAGAACATTTGTGACGTTTTTCAACAACAACAAAAGTGATTTTCAGCGTGAAAACCTAAAAAAACAATAGGAAAACAGAATTTTTAACACAGGTCGCCTTTCCGTCCCCGGGAGGACTGTTTGGGAAATCCTTGGCAACTTCAGTTGCAGACATCCCAGTGCTTTACATTTCCCCTTTCTCCTCACTACACAGTAACGATCGGTTTGGGCATAAAATCATGGGTAATCAATGAGTAATTATTCTCTCAATGTCAAACAAAATGAATATTCAAAGAGAAGAGACAGAGAGGCTCAATCATTTTAATTGAGTTTGAATCATTCTGATGAAGTACTGTTACTGTATGTACTCAGAAAAATGTGGAATCTGAGCATTACTGTTGTGTAATACAAATTCATCACAGAGGCAGCTCCCACAAATGCTCCCATGTCCTTGAGATCCCACGATAGAGTGCAACATATTCATCACTGCATGCGCGCACGCACAGGGAACACTAGAGTGATGAAGAGTGACCTCTGATTCAGTTGATGTAAATCCTATTCTTTGAATTATTGATACAGTACAGTCTGTGGCTAGCTAAGCTGTCTACTGTAGGTACCCAGACATACATTTTACATTTACATTTTAGTCATTTAGCAGACACTCTTATCCAGAGCGCCTTTTTTAATTTTTTTAAATATTTATTTTAACAGGAAAAAACAGACTGAGACCTGGATCTCTTTTACAGCTGTGCCCTGTGTAAACATGTTGACTTACAGTTAGTGAGTGCATACATTTTCATACTGGCCCCCCATGGGAATCGAACCCACAACCCTGGCATTGCAAGCGCCATGCTCTACCAACTGAGCTACACGGGGCCCAATCAAGGCTTTGATTAAGGCAATGCAGGGAAAATATGTTGCAGGCTTAACACAGAAAACCCAGAGAACACAAAACCATGGTTGGACAGCAAACACCTTAACAGGGCTGTCAATGAATGAGTCATATCAGTTGGGACTTGGAGACTGAGAATCGGAACAATCCATAAGTCAAACAATAGACATGAAGGAATATCTGACATGTCTGTCAACATCTCTTATACTCAGTCACAATACAACACAAAAACAAAGCTCAAGCTACCATTCAATCTGCCTCCCACATGGACTCCCTACTATAAAGCAGGTCCCGTGGGGTTGGACTGGGAGAATGAGGGGTCAGAGCAGTGCCGCCCGCCCCTGCCCTGCTGCTGGGGAGACCCTGCAGTTCAGGGCTCAGCTCTAATTGCAGTGCTGAGCGGGGGTGGGATCTGACCTTTACTGATTTATTTACCGACAAACATCTCTATCGCCGCAGCTATGGCTGGCTGTCTTCTCTGGGAGAAATCCCAGCAGCCTCAGGGAGACAGGAAACCTCTTCTGTTCACAGGTCGAAAAGTCCCCGTCATTAAAACAGTAGGCTGCCCACTTCTCTTTAATAGGACACACGCACACAAACAGTGAAATTAGAGATCATTTGGAATTTGTACAGAGGGAGGATGAATAGATAAGAGTTTGACGGTTACATTTGAAATGTCAGTCTTTAAAGATAGAACCTTGTCTGTAGAACACTGTCAGAGGATTCTCGAGTTCATGTGAAGGATGCCCATAGATTTATAGCTTTATAAAATCAGTGGTTGTGGTTCGGTCAGTTATTTCAGTACATTGTGTGGGATGGGATCATCCAATGTGTTCAAGTATGATGCAATCCCCTTACTAAGCACTCTGTGTCTCTCTATTTGACCAGTTAGACTTTTTACCTCATAACCCTAGGCCTAGTAGAGCTTATTCCCTTTGTCCTCAGGATATGATTTTACCGCTTTCTGCTTTTTGATGAGGATTCTTATTCTCTCTCTGAATCAGGATGAGCTCATATAATATTTACCTTTTTGAAAAACATATTTGAGGAATCCCTCAGTTTCAAGGCTGTATAGTAATACAGTGATAACATGTCTGTAGAATGATAACTAGTACAGAACGTTCTATTTTTCATATGTTTTATCAATAGCTGTCACGACTTCCACCGAGGCTGCCTCCCCTCCTTGTTCGGGCAGGTTTCAGCGTTTGTTGTCACCGGCTTACTAGCCACTGCCGCTCCATATATCATCATTCCGTTTGTCTTGTCTTGTCAATTACACACACCTGGTTCATTTCCCTCATTAGTCCGTGTATAAGTGTTCCCTCTGCCCCCTTGTCCTTGTGGGTGATTGTTTATTGTGAGAGTAGTGTAGCTCAGTGGAGCTACTCGTACCTTGTATTGCCAGGGTAGATCGTTTCCCCTGTGCCTGTTTTCTGTTGTCACTATCCAGCGTAATTGTGTACAACGGAATAAACTCTGTATTCGGTGATATACCCTCCTGCGCCTGACTCCTTCTATCACACTCATCACAATAGCTTAGTATCACAATACTATTATCCTCATTATTATCAGCAATTTACTATACCAGGCACACATTTTGGCTATAGAACACCACAGCATATGATTATTCCCAATCCCAATTCTTACAATAGGTTATCACTTACTATACAATTGTAACAAAGAGTATGGCCATGGCCACTCAAACTACAGTACAATAGGAACCAATCCTGGGAAAATCTTTTCAAATGTCATGAGACAGGCTGGAATCTCATTTGTGTGTCCCCAATCCTTTCCAGACTCTTCACCATCCTTATTGAACTTGCTGTTATTCGATAAAGGCCTCTGTATTTGCTGAAGTCATCACTTTAAGACACTGACTCTGGGTTGGCTATACAAATCACTCTATGACACTTGAATGTGTCATTTGAAGTTATGTGGTGCATGTAAATAGTTTAATTACTTGTAGCTATTGATTTGACCATATTAGGGGATTGATGAGAAAAAGGATATAGAATTAACAGTGTTCTATGCTTTTTAGCACAAACATTATGCTTAATCAACAGCCAATATATGCTTGGCAAGTGCTTTACATATCCATTATAATCACTTCTAGGTATTATTAAAGCACTATATTTTATCACTCAAAGCATGTATGATGTGTATATCAGAAATGACAGAAAGAACAACAGAGCAAGGAGAGAGAAAGATGGTGAAATGAGAAAAAGGGCCTCAGGGTACAAATGAGTTTCATGTGGGCCTTCCACTATCTCACTTCTTCTTCTACTCACTCACTCCTCTCTAGCCCTCTCCCTCTCAACTCCCTCTCTATCTCCCCCCTTTGTCTGCTCTGTCACAATCATTAGACCGGTGCAAAGGGAGGGAGACAGCACCATGGCAGGTACGTAGAGATCAAGATTGCTGACAGGCAGCAGAGTAAGTAGGCTAGGCAGACAGACAAGGAGTGGGCGTCAGTCAGAGGAACATTTCAGATCGCCCACCTCATCTCCTTGTCCCTCTTGTTTTGGATTTATGGAACATCAGTGAACAGAATGCGTCTGCGTCCAAGAGATCGAGGAGGACCGTGAATATTTTGAAACTTCTGATACTGCAATCTAAGTGCTCCCCCTCCCTTCTGAGGTATTGAAACTGAAGTCGACAGAATATTTCTGTATTATTCAGAGTATTAATTTTTTTTAGTTTACGTGGTGCCTAAAGCATATGCCAATTATGCTGAATCACTGTTGAGACATCAATAAAGATAATGTTTTTTAGTGGAGAAAATTAGAGGGAAGACTAAATGAAAAATAGAAAACTGTTCATGCAAGGGACAATGTAATTGGATCGGGCAGATCTACAGTGGTAATAAGAGTAATTCATGGCATTACAACAAAAACACAAAATATTGTTGATTAGGCCCAAAATGATATATTTACATAGCCAGGACTGTTTAAACAGTTCACAGCATTCATCATCTTAAACTCATTGCTTATTGTCAAATATATTAACGTTTTAGTCCAGGGGATATGATGAATCTAATGATATAAAAAAAAATGTAATTCTTCAGTTGGAAGAAATTAATCTACCTCTGTAGCCGTGCGTCTTTAAGAACGGCTGAATCAAAGCAAATATTTGAACGTTTGTAATATTCAACACATTTGGGAGACAACTACACTTCATTCAACTTATCATGTCATATATAGATAATTAAAAACTACATTCCCACTCACACTCACTTTGACTAAGCAGGAACCTCAAGTTATCAAATGAATGGGTATTGAATTGGAGGGGTCTGCTGGTTCCACTGTGGGGGGGGGGGAATCTGTGAGAGGGACAAAGTGAACAGCAATAAAGGAAGATGAGTGAGAGATTTGGATAAGTCTCCCAGGATCCCCCCATTATATGAGCTATTGCTTTCTAAACCCTCATCAGCATTGCAGGGGATTTCCACTGCGGCCCTCTGGCTGTGTCAGGACCACTGCCTCGTCCGTCTCCCAGGAGACCAATATCTTTTTATAGCCCTCCTCCTTGGTACTGTCATTTATTGTTGCATGGCAACAAAGGCCACTTATATTTATGAGGTTTAACAAATTCAGGTGGTAACTCTTTATGTAACAGTGTCATCTATAAATGGTTGGAAAAGGGGATCCTTAGTTAGTCAATCTATAGTAAGTGCAGAGATTTAATATGTCAATACTGAATCATTTGTCTATAAATTATGTACAGATCAATTCATTAGGGCTTACCCTGAAGCCACGAAAATGTGCTTTTTTATAGCCATACTACAAAATGTTGGAACCGAGTTGGTGATGCAGATGTCAGGGGACTAGTGAAACAGTGTCAAACCTTTAACCTTGAGGTCATAAGTTTAATAGGTTAATGTAGAACTATTCATTTTGGGTCATAAAAATAGCTAATTAATGGGTGGATATTTTAACGGATTTCAGGAAATACAGTCAGTTTTATGCATCTGTTCTCTAGGGCCTAATACATCTTGAACATCTCACAGTGTCTTCGGAGTACACAAACAAATAGTAACGTATAATAGGTCACTCTCCACTGTTCAGGTCCAAGATGCAGTTTATTGATCTCAAAGTTATTGTGATTGGTTGCCATGGTAGAATGGTAATGATGTTCGGTCCACTGCAGCTTACTAATAGCTTATTTGAATGACCATTATAGTAGCTAGTTTGCCAGCTTGCTGATGACGTTTTCCTGCACCAAAGTTATGAGACTATGGGACTGTCCTCAGAAATGTCTCTAACTCTGACAGCTTGCACTTGTGTTGCTCGCTACTTTCTAACATTTGGCCTACGCGATAACATCATAGCTATAGCAGTCAGCTATTAATCTTGGCAGAACAGCAATTGCCATGGTAACTCAGTGTTATTAGCTAGAATTTTACTACACGAGAGGTATAAATGTAAACCAACATTGTTAGCATCCATTTTGACAAATGTATAAATAAGTAATTCGAATACTTTTATTCAGAACTGGCTGAAAACGGCAGAAAAATATACTTGACGTGCTCTGATCCAATGCAGCACCTTTACAAGGGTACATGTTGACGATTGTATTTTTACGGTGCTGGAACGCTGAAGGCTATTTGTCAATGGTTTCACACGACTACATTTCTCTGACCGACAGGACGTGGTTGAAAGTCAAATGTAAAAGTCACGGTCCTCTGTTGTACTGTATGTCTAAGTCTCACTCTGGTTATGTATTGTTGCAATCCTCACTATAGGAGCCACATTACAATTCCCACCAAGTGGGTTAACCATATTGGCGTGATGCATAGGGTGTTTGCCTTTCATGCCAGCGACCCGGGTTTGCGTTTCCTGCTCCGCCGTTGGCTACAGTATGTATAGTATTTACAGAAGTTGCAGGGACAGCTTTTTACTCTGGCTGGCTGGCTGGCTGGCACACTAGCATCCAGTTTCTCTACAGTGGCGTGCAAAATTATTCACCCCCCTTGGCATTTTTCCTATTTTGTTGCCTTACAACCTGGAATTAAAATAGATTTTTTTGGGGTTTGTATCATTTGATTTACACAACATGCCTACCACTTTGAAAATGCAAAATATTTTTTGGGGTGAAACAAACAAGAAATAAGACAAAAAACAGAAAACTTGAGCGTACATAACTATTCACCGCCCAAAGTCAATACTTTGTAGAGCCACCTTTTGCAGCAATTACAGCTGCACGTCTCTTGGGGTATGTCTCTATAAGCTTGGCACATCTAGCCACTGGAATGTTTTCCCATTCTTCAAGGCAAAACTGCTCCAGCTCCTTGAAGTTGGATGGGTTCCGCTGGTGTACAGCAATCTTTAAGTCATACCACAGATTCTCAATTGGATTGAGGTCTGGGCTTTGACTAGGACTTTCCAAGACATTTACATGTTTCCCCTTAAATCACTCGAGTGTTGCTTTAGCAGTATGCTTAGGGTCATTCTCCTGCTGGAAGGTGAACCTCCGTCCCAGTCTCAAATCTCTGGAAGACTGGAACAGGTTTCCCTCAAGAATTTCTCTGTATTTAGCGCCATCCATCATTCCTTCACTCTGACCAGTTTCCCAGTCCCTGCCGATGAAAAACATCCCCATAGCATGATGATGCCACCACCATGGTTCACTGTGGGGATGGTGTTCTCGGGGTGATGAGAGGTGTTGGGTTTGCGCCAGACATAGTGTTTTCCTTGATGGCCAAAATTTTAGTCTCATCTGACCAGAGTCCCTTCTTCCATATGTTTGGGGAGTCTCAAACATGGCTTTTGGCGAACACCAAACGTGTTTGCTTATTTTTTTCTTTAAGCAATGGCTTTTTTCTGGCCACTCTTCCATAAAGCCCAGCTCTGTGGAGTGTACGGCTTAAAGTGGTCCTATGGACAGATACTCCAATCTCCGCTGTGGAGCTTTGCAGCTCCTTCAGGGTTATCTTTGGTCTCTTTGTTGCCTCTCTGATTAATGCCCTCCTTGCCTGGTCCGTGAGTATTTGTGGGCGGCCTTCTCTTGGCAGGTTTGTTGTGGTACCATATTCTTTCCATTTTATTATAATGGATTTAATGTTGCTCCGTGGGATCTTCAAAGTTTCTGATATTTTTTTATAACACAACCCTGATCTGTGCTTCTCCACAACTTTGTCCCTGACCTGTTTGGAGAGCTCCTTGGTCTTCATGGTGCTGCTTGCTTGGTGGAGTTGCGGACTCTGGGGCCTTTCAGAAAAGGTGTATATAGACACTGAGATCATGTGACAGATCATGTGACACTTAAATTGCACACAGGTGGACTTTATTTAACTAATTATGTGACTTCTGAAGGTAATTGTTTGCACCAGATCTTATTTAGGGGCTTCATAGCAAAGGGGGTGAATACATATGCACGCACCACTTTTTCGTTATTTATTTTCATTTCACTTCACCAATTTGGACTATTTTGTGTATGTCCATTACATGAAATCCAAATAAAAATCCATTTAAATTACAGGTTGTAATGCAACAAAATTGGAAAAACGCCAAGGGTGATGAATACTTTTGCAAGGCACTGTATAAGCCATATAATATAAGGGTACATCTATGTGTGATTTTTGGTCAAATTATTGAATAATCAATCCCTCTGCTCAACTAGAAAAGGCTTTATGATTATATGAATGGAAATAATCTTAATCATGTTTTTGAAAAAGTGAAAAGAAAGGTTACTAACGTAATGATATACTGCTATAATTGAACACTTGTAGTCAAGGAAGTTAATAACATCCTCTACAAGTCCTCTGCACTTGAGGTGAACTTCGGATGTGTTCGACAAAGGAGAGAGGCAATTAAAAATTGATAAGACTTGTTTGAGAGGAAACTTTAACGGATGCAGTCATCAGCAGTCAGCAGAACAGAAAACCTCACATTCTTCCAATGAACCACGAAAAAATTAAGTACCAACGGAGTTGCAGTGGATATGAATTCTCACTTGTGCTGCATTCTCTATAAATAACATGTACAGTGACTCATTGCTTCATCTTTAGGATTTTAATACAGTGGATATGTCTCTTAGGATGGCCTTATAAATCGACCCACTTCAATGCTGTGTACTTGACAAATATACTATAGGGAATTGTGTGCCATGAACGTGCCTTAGGTGGAGCTTTTTAGACATAGGGAGGGAGAGAGTAAGTGAATACCATTGGCATGGATGAAGTCAACGTCCCATTGCAATCCCATGCTATTGTAAAGTAGAAGGACCCAGAGGGATTTCTTGCTGCTCTTCCTCTTCCTCAATGATAGTGAGGGTCTCGACATTCTCATATGGAGTGAAGAACATCATACTGTATACTGTACTGTTCTGCGCATCACTTAGAATTGTATTAAAACCTTTACACAAACTGAGCAAAATATAATCAATTTGTCATGATTGTGGTAAATATTCTGACATAATACACAGTTTAAATGGTGTAGATATACTGTACATTGTAACACTGCAAAACACAGAATACTTACGGTAGTACCTGAAATCTCATCTATCTCCACTTTGTGGTTGACCTCAGACCAAGGTCCCTTAGCCAAATCATCAGGCCTGGATTCCTGTATTATCTTTCCTATGGAATTTAAAGCACAATGGCACCTGACCCTTGACTGCCTCCGCTGGCTATCGATCCGGCTCATCCTTAGTAACTAAGGATCCACAGATCTCCTGCTCTTACACCCAGCACAGGCCCAAGGGAGATGAATGATGCTGTGTAAATTGCAGTAGAGCACCTCATCCATACTGCTTTGAGTGAGAGCCAGACCCAAACATCACACTAGCTAAGGATTTCCCAAACTTATGCATAACATTTATCTGAATACAAAACAGGCTTTACTAATATCAACAAGGGCACAGCGCAACGTGTGGGGCTCAATCAATTGTATGCAAATACCTGTGTTCAGCAGTGAGGGTTTTTTCTCAACCCATGGAGCACAGACAGATGTGTGCGCATACAAATATGGACACATATTTACAGTGTGTCTGTGTTGCAGCATTTCCTATGTTCAGTGGGTTTAATTGATTTAAGTGTTCAGCACGACAAAATAAGCGACCAGAACAGTGACTTTGCAGTCAGCGAGTCTGCTCAACACAGATTCAACATTGACGTCATATGCCACGTAAAGAATTATACAATGTCCAACATAGCCTTACATGTACTGTTACTCTGAAATATGACAACCCTGAACAGCTGAGACCTACTGCCTCAGCTCAGTCATATTGAACTGTTCTGAAGCTAAGACTGTACAGGCGTCAATACAGTGATGAGTGACACAGGCAATCAACACTCCCTCTCCCCAGCGGTCGAAAATTCCCACAGCACTGCATGTGTTCATTATACGGCCCGTCCACATTGCTCAAGTGGGCTAACCCTATCGATCCCGCTCCCCTACCTAGCCACCCGCAGGTAGGGATTTCATTACTAAGACAGTCCCATTGCTCATGCATCACATCACATTGCTTACTGCACCAATCAGAGAGAATTGACCACAGGCCCTCACTGAATTCCTAAACGTTAGATAAATAAAGGCATCAGTCCAGCTCATATTCTGTGAGGAGATAAAAAAAAAGAAACATTGAGGAAACCCAATGATGTACAATGTGTGGCGAGGTCACATCTGACTTACATAGCTAATCATTGCAGTTTACGGCAACAATCTTTAGTTGTAATTGGTATAGCAAACCTATGAAGCTAGAATTCATGGTTTGACTGAGTGAAAAGCAAATGGGGGAAATTAGTTGGTAAATTCATACCCTTCAAAGGCCAAACATTATACACAAATGTGGGTCTGTTTCTGTAGCGCATGTGTGGAGGTATGAACCATTCCCTTGATGAAGGCTCTTTCTGCTAGTGAATTGAAAAGGTTCATTGCATCACTTAAGACTCTTCATCAACCATCTCCCTGACCACCATCCTCTGATCAAGCCATGAACTGTCCATCTCCATCTTTGGAGGATGCATGCACTCAAAGACTTTGCCTCTTTTGGTTGATCTAGCTAACTATAACTAGGCTACTCATGATGATGTTTTGGTTGATCTAGCTAACTATAACTAGGCTACTCATGATGATGTTTTGGTTGATCTAGCTAACTATAACTAGGCTACTCATGATGATGTATTGTTTTTTTGTTTTTTATAAAGCACTTTGAGATTATGAAAAGCGCAACATACATTTTATAAATTGTTATTATTATCCAATTCAGAGCAGTGGCATGTCTGAGTACCATGTTCATTTCTTCAGCGGAGGTGTGAAATGAGGGCTATCGATTCAAGAGAGGGCGTGCTGTGCTATCAGTGTCAACGTACAGCAGGGGAGAGAGTATCAGGGCAATGGGGAGAATGCAGAGGAACAGTGGTATGTGGTAAGGATGTGGTATGGTGAGCACACAGGCAAGTAAAAATGCACAAACATTCCACACACTACATAGAACCATATATAGAAACAAACACAAAACCTTGGCTGTGATTTCAAACCTTCACAGGGAATGTGTAATTTACACAGCAATTACTTGAGTCCTAAAGGAGGAATATTTTTTATGGAAAAATCTTGTCATCTTCACAGTGGCAAACTTTCAAGCTTGTGTTGCAGTTCCCCTCAGTTCCTTAAAAGGCAAAATAAAAAAGGTTTATACACAGGCAAAGCGATTTAAAACTTCCCCAATTTCTATCATGTTGAGCTGCTACCAATAACACAGCACAAAAATGCCAATCTCAGTGGGGTTTGTATCAGGCATGCATAAAATATGACTTCAATAAAAAGTAGGGTGAGTGAACATATAAAATACAAATTAGAAAATGAGATGAATTAATTTGGTGATTATGACCGTAAGTAGGCTCCCGACCGATCCGGGAAAAGATGGAGTCATGTCATTGTCTAAAATGTACCTGCAACTTGGGGTTAATAGACTTTCAAACTCAGAAAATGACAAATTAGTATTCTATTTACTAAGGTTTCCTCCTTTTCCAACACACAGTTAGTTGAATAGAAGTACAGAGTATTTGCCAAGGGGAGAGCACCTGATGTCTCTGTAAGCTACTCTTAAGGAAATGTAATTATAGGCCTTAATGTGCTTTATCATAAGGAGAATCTTACATTCCTGGTGCCCCGTGTGAGGATATTCCACTATCGCACCATATGGTTTGCAAAAATGAGTCAGAATTCATTATCAAAACACCCCGCATGAAAAATTATTACAGTTTACTATAGAATACTATACTACTTACTGAAATAAACTGTAGTATATTGTAGAATACTATACTCCACACTGTAGTATCCCTCGATCATGTGTAGTACTTACTAAAGCATTTCTTAGTATACTGTAGAATACTATACTACACACATCGTCTGTCCTTGGTTGCAACACTCACTACTGAGTTCCAAACTATCTCTGGAAGCAACGTCAGCACAATAACTGTTCTTCGGGAGCTTCATGAAATGGGTTTCCATGGCTGAGCAGCCGCACACAAGCCTAAGATCACCATGCGCAGTGCCAAGTGTTGGCTGGAGTGGTGTAAAGCTCACCGCCATTGAACTCTGGAGCAGTGGAAACACGTTCTCTGGAGTGAGGAATCACGCTTCACCATCTGGCAGTCCGATAGATAGAATCTGGGTTTGGCAGATGCCAGGAGAACGCTACCTGGGGTCTGGGGCTGTTTTTCATGGTTCGGGCTATGCACCTTAGTTCCAGTGAAGAGAAATCTTAACACTACAGCATACAATGACATTCTAGATGATTCTGTGCTTCCAACTTTGTGGCAACAGTTTGGGGGAAGGCCCTTTCCTGTTTCAGCATGACAATGCCACTGTGCACAAAGCGAGGTCCATACAGAAATGGTTTGTTGAGATCAGTGTGGAAGAACTTGACTGGCCTACACAGAGCCCTGACCTCAACCCCATCGAACACATTTTGGGATGAATTGGAATGCCTACTGCAAGCCAGGTCTAATTGCCCAACATCAGTGCCCGGTCTCACTAATGCTCGTGGCTGAATGGAATCAAGTCCCTGCAGCAATTTTCCATCAGCTAGTGGAAAGCCTTCCCAAAAGAGTGGAGGCTGCAGCAATTGTCCATGTAGTGTACCACGGCTAAGGGCTGTAGCCGTGGTATATTGGCCATATACCACACCCCCTCGGGCCTTATTGCTTAAGTATACTATAGTAGTTTGTGGGACTAGCTGGAATATATCCAATAAACAGATATTTTGAAAAGTTTGTAAAACACTGGAAGATTGGAGTATTGGTAAAGCATCTTATGATGCAAACAAATTATCATTAATAACAGATGTATTCTGTAGAGGAGACAGCCCAGAGTTAATCCATCTGTAAGAATCTCTTTTCAGCACACACCCACTGCAAACTACACAACAGACGTTAGAAAAGCCTTCAATCTTCATTCAAAACACAAAGATCCATCCTGAAAGGACCACATGTATAGCCTACAAATCAGCATTATAGACTAACAACTCACTGACACCCTCCCTAAAGGCAACAGCGAGAATATGGCCTAGCATTGGAATTGCCAAGTGTGATCTTTCTCGAAATGTGCTGCAGCACTATTTGTCCAGTTTGTTTAATCCTTATGCAAAACAGTGTATGTTATTCATGCCGTGGCTCGTATCAGACAGCATCTCTGAATCCAGGGCTTGATTAACTGAATAACCTGTGTATAGAGGAGGGAGATGGCTGCAGGGATGCACTCAGGGCTTCTGCATAAACAGATGTGGGCTCTGACTTCCTCCACTATGGATCTTCACCTAATAAGAAATGCTGAGAATGTGAGCGGTAACACATTCAGCCACTGATGTCAGTAAACATTAGCAAACTCAAGAATGATGGAATATGTATTTGATTATGTCTGGAAATGCTGTACAACTGGAAATATACATTTGGCAGGTATACATGCAAGCACACACATACACAAATTCAAAAAGCATGTCTGAATCTGTCCTGAATAAAAAAATCAATCCGGCCTCCAAACCTTCCATCCAAATTGCTTTCACGCCAATAACCCTTGACCACAACTACCAGACCCTTTCGGATACTTTTCCATATATGGGATTTATTGGACTGAGAATAATAGGATATGAACTAAGGACAAGCCATTTAGGAGAAGGAACACATAACTAAGGTCGTTGAGGGTGACAAATGTGGAACACTTAAGAGGTTATTAAGGGTCATCGTCATGACAACTCATTAGACATCTTTTACAAGAGGCCTTTTACCCACGCTTCAACACAACATGCAATAACATCATGGAGTTATCTAACTTATGGTCAACACAAGACAAAATAACAGCATGGTCAACTTCAAATAAAAAGAGAAGCTTGACATTGTTAGTTTGGCCCAAATATCTGGGATGCATATTTAATAGGGATGAACATAATCTCCATATCAATGACATTAATTTCAAATGACAGCCTCTGCTTTGGCGTCCCTCCATCAGTTTGCTGAGGTCATCAAAGCATTGTAGGATGTTGATGGTAGAATGGCAGATTGAACACACTTCAAAACATCTGCAACAACGAGGAGGTATGGAAACACTATAGATACAGGATCTTAATTTGAGCCAGTTTGCTACAGCAGGAAAATAATCCATGAAATGTTAATTATTGTGTAGATTATAATTAATGTTCATTTTTGTATGGGTTGTTGATACATTTTTCAAAGGGAAAATCAAGTCTGAAATTTCAAAGTGGAAAATTACAAAACTTCAGAAGCCTTTTTAAACCTCAAATACACTACAAGTTATCCTGCAACAGGGAGACCAAATTAAGATCCTACATCTGTAGCTATTATTATCATCATCAACTGCTCTTCAGCCAGAGCTTGAGTGGTACCATTAGTATGATCAGATAATGATAAAAGTACTTTATTGGTATTGGTAGCAAGACCATGCACTTAAAGCTCTTTAATATCATTTGAATCATAGGGGCTAACATTTTCCACTCTGTGCTGGCTGCTTGTTATCAGGAGGCCAGTCATGGGTTGATTAGTAATTACATAATTGCCGATTCTGAGGAGCTCTTGTTCATTTGGAAATGCAATCATCATTATAGAGATAATAACTATCTGTAGGGAGACCTTTTATGATGAGACAGAGGCTTAACAGATTAATATTGAACACAAGCATGAAGTTCATATTGGAGTTGTGGCAGAGGTCATTCTCAGATGTCATAGATCGTGATGTGTTTGACATCACTCAGGGCCCTATTCAATCTAATAATGATTTACGGGATAAAACTGCAAAATAACTTTCTTGCAGGACCCTCACTATTACAGTAATTACCAGTAAGCCTTGAAGTTGTCCCAAACATACACACACAGTGCATTCGGAAATTATTCAGAACCTTTGACTTTTTCCACATTGTTACGCTACAGCCTTATTCTAAAATTGATTAAATTAACATTTTCCCCCATCAATCTACACACAATACCCCATCATGACAAAGCAAAAACAGGTTTATAGAAATGTTTGCAAATGTATAACAAAAACTTATTTTTTTAAACTCCTTATTTACATAGGTATACAGACCCTTTGTTATGAGACTAAAATATTGAGCTCAGGTGCATCCGGTTTACATTGATCATCCTTGAGATGTTTCTACAACTTGGAGTCTACCTGTGGTAAATTCAATTGATTGGACATGATTTGGCACAAACCTGTCTATATAAGGTCCCACAGTTGACAGTGCAAAAACCAAGCCATGAGATTGAAGGAATTGTCCGTAGAGCTCCGAGACGACAGGATTGTGTCAAGACACAGATCTGAGGAAGCATACCAAAACAATTCTGCTGCATTGAAGGTCCCCAAGAACACAGTTGACTCCATCATTCTTAAATGGAAGAAGTTTGGAACCATCTAGATTCTTCCTAGAGCTGGTCGCCCGGCCAAACTGAGCAATCGGGGGAGAAGGGCCTTGGCAGGAAGGTGACCAAGAACCCAATGGTCACTCTGATAGAGCTCCAGAGATGGGAGGGAAAATGGAGATGGGAAAACCTTCCAGAAGGACAATCATCTCTGCAGCACTCCACCAAGCAGGCCTTTATGGTAGAGTGGCCAGACGGAAGCCACTCCTTAGTAAAAGGCACATGAAGGCCCGCTTGGAGTTTGCCAAAAGGCACCTAAAGACTCTCAGGCCAGGAGAAACAAGATTCTCTGGTCTGATGAAATCAAGATTGAACTCTTTGGCCTGAATGCCAAGTGTCATGTCTGAAGGAAACCTGGCACCATCCCTACGGTGAAGCATGGTGGTGGCAGAATCATGCTGCGGGGATGTTTTTCAGAGGCAGGGACTGGGAGACTAGTCAGGATCAAGGGAAAGATGAACGGAGCAAAGTACAATGAGAGATCCTTGATGAAAACCTGCTCCAGAGCGCTCAGGACCTCAGACTGGGGTGAATGTTCACCTTCCAACAGGACAATGACCCTAAGCACACAGCCAAGACAACGCAGGAATGGCTTCGGGACAAGTCTCTGAATGTCTTTGAGTGGCCCAGCCAGAGCCCGGACTTGAACCGGATCTAACATCTCTGGAGAGACCTGAAAATAGCTTTGCAGCGACGCTCCCCATCCAACCTGACAGAGCTTGAGAGGTTCTGCAGAGAAGAATGGGAGAAACTCCCCAAATACAGGTGTGCCAAGCTTGTAGCGTCATAACCAAGAAGACTCAAGGCTATAATCACTGCCAAAGGTGCTTCAACAAAGTACTGAGTAAAGGTTCTGAATACTTATGTAAATGTGATATTACATTTTTTTATTATAAGAACATTTGCAACAATTTATAAAAACCTGTTTTTGCTTTGTCATTATGGGGATATTGTGTGTAGTTTGATGAGGGAAAAAAAAACAATTTTATCAATTTTAGAATATGGCTGTAACGTAACAAAATGTGAAAAAAGTTAAGGGACTGAATACTTTCCAAATGCACTGTATACTGTATAATAGCCAGAAACTTTGCATAAAATGGTTATACCGTCACATGTTTGTCTAAAACAAAGTCTCATTCAATAGAGATAGATATAATATCTCAATAGAGATACCAGTAATGAAAATATAAAGTCCTCTACTACACTGAATAGGTCAACACAATAATATAAGAATTACTTATGTTTTATTAATTCCTATCATGAATTTAATTCCAATTCACTAATTAAAAACCCTACAATGTGAAAAAATGTGAGTTCAGCAGGTCTGTGTTTGAGTGATAAGGTGACAAAATGTTAAATGCACATTTAGAAATTGGACACCAGGTCCTCACCATGCAACAAACCAGCCTTGTTTACATTCCACTTTTAGTCTGATTGGCTGAATGTGTTTTTAACAGAATGCACAGCTAGAAAATGTAAAGACTAAAGGGGTATAATATACAGTCAAGCTTTTACTGGTTGTTTAATAAGGACTGGCGTATATGAGCAGCACAGATTGGCAGTAGTGTGCCCTGGGGACTCGCCTATGTATTCACCCTGACACAGACTAATACACACAGCAAAGGATTGTTACCAAGTAGTAATTATTTAAAAGCCTGAACAGTTCCATGTTTGGTAACACACATTTTAGAAAATTGGATCATGCCCTGGAATCAATATTATATAGACAGTATCAGTCAATACTAGAGAATGCCCCAAACATGCAGGCCTGCTAGCTTATTATTGAAGTAGGCGGAGAGAGTAAGATAATAACAGTAGTACAATTGCATTATTTTCTGCTGTATTGTCTCGGTGTCAATGTATCATGACCAGTTACATAAAGTTCCCCTTGGTTAGAAAAATACATTGTACTTGCACTGTGACATTGTACATTTTGGGCACATTTTAATTAATAAAACAATATTTACCGTTTTTGTAAAAAGTAAATGGATCCAACTCAAACATTCCTTTAGGGCAGGACAAATATTTATCCAAAACATGGAAGCATTGTTATCGGTTTCCACTGAATATGGCCCAAAGACTCCAACAATTCCATTCAAATTTGGTTCCATAGCAATGTCTTTCTCTCATAATTTGTCATAGAGCTCTCTAAAAGAGACCTAAGTCTGAATCACTCTTAGCGACAGCCTCCTATAAGACAAAAGTAGTAAGGAAGATATCCATATCTCTATGACACCTGGCCTCTGACCCTTCAGCCTCAGTTAGCAGTGACTGAACCTAAGCCTAGTACGATCTAAGGTCTATAATGAGAGTCCCCAGCTAGGGAGTAGTAGACTGCTGAGAGGGGTTAGGGCTGAAGCAGCACCTTTAATGTGTAGAAATGGGTCTGGGATTGGAAAGAGCACAGAGGGACTTCAATGCAAAGGCTTTAGTGATGCTTGAAGCTCACTCGTCTCCAATCTTTTTCTCACTCACATCCCAGTCCATTGTTTTCTCTCCTGCTCTCTCACCTCTCTCCCCATTTATCTTCTAGTCTCTCTCTCTCTCTCTCTCTCTCGCTCTCTCTCTCTCTCTCTCTCTCTCTCTCTCTCTCTTCTAGCACATCTCTCTCTCTCTCTCCCTCGCTCTCTTTTCAGGTATTATAATGAGAAACTCTCCAGTGTCCTTTTCTGTACAAGGCTCTTGAGAGGGTCTTTGAGAGGATTCTATAGCTAGAAAGATCCCCACTGCGAGTGAGAGCCCCCTGCTAGGTTTTACAAAGTCAAATGTAACAAATAACTACATATCTCTCCAAAACTCTTGAGCGTGCCGTCTTTAGCCAACTCTCTTGCTATCTCTCTCAGAATGACCTTCTTGATCCAAACCAGTCAGGTTTCAAGACTGGTCATTCAACTGAGACTGCTCTTCTCTGTGTCACGGAGGCCCTCCGCACTGCTAAAGCTAACTCTCTCTCCTCTGCTCTTGTCCTTCTAGACCTGTCTGCTGCCTTTGATACTGTGAACCATCAGATCCTCCTCTCCACCCTCTCCGAGTTGGGCATCTCCGGCGCGGCTCACTCCTGGATTGCGTCCTACCTGACAGGTCGCTCCTACCAAGTGGCGTGGTGAGAATCTGTCTCCGCACCACGTGCTCTCACCACTGGTGTCCCCCAGGGCTCAGTTCTAGGCCCTCTCCTATTCTCGCTATACACCAAGTCACTTGGCTCTGTCATATCCTCACATGGCCTCTCCTATCATTGCTACGCAGACGACACACAATTAATCTTCTCCTTTCCCCCTTCTGATAACCAGGTGGCGAATCGCATCTCTGCATGTCTGGCAGACATATCAGTGTGGATGACGGATCACCACCTCAAGCTGAACCTCGGCAAGACGGAGCTGCTCTTCCTCCCGGGGAAGGACTGCCCATTCCATGATCTCGCCATCATGGTTGACAACTCTGTTGTGTCCTCCTCCCAGAGTGCAAAGAGCCTTGGCGTGACCCTGGACAACACCCTGTCGTTCTCCGCTAACATCAAGGCGGTGACCCGATCCTGTAGGTTCATGCTCTACAACATTCGGAGAGTACGACCCTGCCTTACACAGGAAGCGGCACAGGTCCTAATCCAGGCACTTGTCATCTACCGTCTGGCTCCCTGCCTGTGCCATTAAACCCCTACAACTCATCCAGAATGCCGCAGCCTGTCTGGTGTTCAACCTTCCCAAGTTCTCTCACGTCACCCCGCTCCTCTGCACACTCCACTGGCTTCCAGTTGAAGCTCGCATCTGCTACAAGACCATGGTGCTTGCCTACGGAGCTGTGAGGGGAACGGCACCTCTGTACCTTCAGGCTCTGATTAGTCCCTACACCCAAACGAGGGCATTGCGTTCATCCACCTCTGGCCTGCTGGCCCCCCTACCTCTGCGGAAGCACAGTTCCCGCTCAGCCCAGTCAAAACTGTTCGCTGCTCTGGCACCCCAATGGTGGAACAAGCTCCCTCACGACGCCAGGACAGCGGAGTCACTCACCACCTTCTGGAGACACTTGAAACCCCACCTCTTTAAGGAATACCTGGGATAGGATAAAGTAATCATTCTACCCCCCCTTACACCCCCCCCCCCCCCCCCCCCCCCAAAAAATTAATAAAAAAATAAAATATTGTAAAGTGGTTATCCCACTGGCTATAAGGTGAATGCACCAATTTGTAAGTCGCTCTGGATAAGAGCGTCTGCTAAATGACGTAAATGTAAATGTAAATGTAAAAAGTTGTACAAATGTTGCATTTGTGATGTCAATATAAACTATATATGAATTAAAACTGAGAACAGTAATATTTTACACACACAAAGGTACTCATAAGCAATCATTTCTGATAAAACATTCGTGTATATAGTGTTTTGTAAATAAACTTCACACACACTCATGACAACTAATTTGAATAATTTAATCTTGGGCCTCATGTTGTTTTTCTGGTTCCTTCAATAGATCATTGCCATGGCTCTCACCTCTAACATAATATTTCATAATATAATATTTGATGTTGTGAGGGGCTGTCATAATTGTCAGCCATCCCCTCTGTTCTCCAGGTTTACTATCCAAAATAAAGCACAGGCCCAGCCTTAAATCAATTGGAGGATATTAAATCTGTCTCATCAGAAAACATCAAAGACATAATTGAGGAAATTCTTCAGGCACTGTCAGCAACCAAGATGTTTTTCTCCCTTTGCACCTGGGTCGTTCCACGAAATGAGTGCCTTAAGTAGAAATTATGCACCAATATTGAATTTTAAAAGCCTGTTATATTAAAGTGCCCTTTAACGTAGACCACATGGATATTGGAATTCAGTCAGTCAGATTTTTCATATGAATAAAGACTTGCTAAAGTGCCAAAATTCTGCATTTTGACATGCCCCTCTGTGCACCCTTTGACTTCTTGGAAGATTTTAACCCACTTAACCCCAACATTTCTCCATGTTTTCACCATCATTGTAAAGCCCTAGTTATTTTGTTTCTTTGATAAATAATAAACGTCTGTCCCTCATTTTGAGTTCAACCCTGTTACGTGAACGGAACTCTGGATTTAATACAGTGAAACTATTCCTTTGTAAAATATTTTTTTCAAAAGAAACATTGAACATCTAATACTCATATCATAGTGAAAAAGCAGTAGAGCTGGTTCTACTCTTTTTCTGGTGTTTTGTGGTGGAAAACCGAGCAGGTCAAGCATAACACATCAACCCTGTTTGTGAAGCTTGCTTTCAATTGCCAATCCCCGTTGCGCACCACAAGCTTTCTGTCACAAGGGGATTTATGGCTGATTTAAAGATGAACTCATCAACCCTGTTATTTTATTCAAAATCAATCAAATCGTATTTTGCAGATGTTATTGCAGGTGTAGCGAAATGCTTATGTTTCTAGCTCCAACAATACCTAGCAATATATACAAATCCCTTTACTTAAATAAGTATTTGACCACTCTGCAAAACATTACTTAGTACTTGGTGGCAAAACCCTTGTTGGCAATCACAGAGGTCAGACGTTTCTTGTAGTTGGCCATCAGGTTTGCACACATCTCAGGAGGGATTTTGTCCCACTCCTCTTTGCAGATCTTCTCCAAGTCATTAAGGTTTCGAGGCTGACGTTTGGCAACTCGAACCTTCAGCTCCCTCCACAGATTTTCTATGGGATTAAGGTCTGGAGACTGGCTAGGCCACTCCAGGACCTTAATGTGCTTCTTCTTGAGCCACTCCTTTGTTGCCTTGGCTGTGTGTTTTGGGTCATTGCCAGGCTGGAATACCCATCCACGACCCATTTTCAATGCCCTGGCTGAGGGAAGGAAGTTCTCACCCAAGATTTGATGGTACATGGCCCCGTCCATCGTCCCTTTGATGCGGTAAAGTTGTCCTGTCCCCTTAGCAGAAAAACACCCCCAAAGCATAATGTTTCCACCTCCATGTTTGACGGTGGGGATGGTGTTCTTGGGGTCATAGGCAGCATTCCTCCTCCTCCAAACACGGCAAGTTGAGTTGATGCCAAAGAGCTCGATTTTGGTCTCATCTGACCACAACACTTTCACCCAGTTATCCTCTGAATCATTCAGATGTTCATTGGCAAACTTCAGACGGCCCTGTATATGTGCTTTCTTGAGCAGGGGGACCTTGCGAGTGCTGCAGGATTACAGTCCTTCACGGCGTAATGTGTTACCAATTGTTTTCTTGGTGACTATGGTCCCAGCTGCCTTGAGATCATTGACAAGATCCTCCCGTGTAGTTCTGGGCTGATTCCTCACCGTTCTTATGATCATTGCAACTCCACGATGTGAGATCTTGCATGGAGCCCCAGGCTGAGGGAGATTGACAGTTATTTTGTGTTTCTTCCATTTGCGAATAATCGCACCAACTGTTGTCACCTTCTCACCAAGCTGCTTGGCGATGGTCTTGTAGCCCATTCCTTTGTTGTTATTCTGTCTCTCACTGCTCAAATAAACCTACCATTAAAATTATAGATGGATCATTTCTTTGTCAGTGGGCAAATGTACAAAATCAGCAGGGGATCAAATACTTTTTTCCCTCACTGTAAATAGAATCACTGTAAATAGAAAAGGTGTGTACAGCAGTTGTTTATTTGGCACTTAATAGGCACTTACTGTAGCATTTTTTTATTTAACCTCTTGAGATAGGAAAACATGTTTTTTTATGAAGCTGAACATGTGCTCTTTATGACAGAATGTTAAATGTATTTGACCAAGTTACACTTCTCAAAAGGCACTGAAATTGGTGGAAAGACCCACCTATGGTAGTCGAAGAGAAATGCAGTGCTTCATTTCAAAGAGAGAAACAGCCGTATGAAACATCTAATTATATGGTATTCTGCCACTTATTTAATATACACAGAGTGCTTTTTCCATGACACAGACTGACCAGGGGGGTGGGGGGTGCAACTCAATATTAGGAAGGTGTTTTGTACACAATGTATAGCCAACATTGACTGACTAGGGAAGGTGTTGGTAAGTGTGCTATTCAGTAGCTATTTAATAACACAGATTGTCCTCTGCTTATGAATGACCCTAGCCATGTCAATTTGATTGACACTGCACAGGAAAATGGTACATAATGTCAGAAAACATCTGTATAATTCATTGGATGCGCTCCTGACTGGGGTAGGATGTATAGAAACCAATAACAATTCATGTACACTTTCTCATACTAAAAGACAACCTAGGGCTGTTGTCTGTCAAACCTGTCGTAACAATGTTTATTGTCTTTATTTGCACAACTACCAGCGATGCCTCTCCATGTCTTGAAGATCTACAGTGCCTTGCAAAAGTATTCAGACCCCTTGGATTTCTTCACATTTTATTGTGTTACAAAGTGGGATTAAAATATATTTAATTTTCTATTTTATGTCAACAATGTACAGAAATACTCTTATGTCAAAGTGGAAGACAAATTAGATTTTAGGTTTAAAGATTCATAAAAAATGTAATAACTAAAATAGTCGTTAAGTATTCACCCCCTCCTGAACTAAGCCTAAATTAGTTGAGTAAAAACACTTTTTAAATGATTAACCCTTCTTCTGTCTCACACACACACAAAAAACACACACACACACACACTGTCAAAAGTTTTAGAACACATACTCATTAAAGCATTTTTCTTAATTTTTACTATTTACTACATTGTAGAATAATAGTGAAGACATCAAAACTATGAAATAACACATATGGAATCATGTAGTAACCAAAATAGTGATTCTTCAAATAGCCACCCTTTTCCTTGATGACAGCTTTGCACACTCTTGGCAAAGGGTGGCTATTTGAAGAATCTCAAATATATTTTGATTTGTTTAACACTGTTTTGGTTACTACATGATTCCATATGTGTTATTTCATAGTTTTGATGTCGTCACTATTATTCTACAGAAAATAGTACAGATAAAGACACACCCTGGAATGAGTAGGTGTTCTAAAACTTACAACACCTGAAAGGTCCCTCAATCAAGCAACTACAAAGACCAGGGAGATTTTTGAAAGCCTCATAAAATAAGTGCATTGATTGGTAGATGGGTAACAATAACAAATAAGACATTGAATAGATCTTTAAGCATGGTCAAGTAAATAATTATGCTGTGCATTAGGTATTAAACCACCAACACACCTCAAAGACAGGAATGAAACTGCTCAGGGATGTTACCATGAGGACATGGGTGATTTTAAAACAGAGTTCAATGGCTGTGATGGGAGAGAATGGACCAACAACATTGTAGTGACTCCACAATAATGACCTAAATGAAAACATGAATATTGTATGCAACAAGGCACTAAAGTAATACTGAATGCAAGGCCCAATGTTGGGGAAAATTCAACACAACACTGAGTAACTGCCTCCTTATTTTAAAGCATGGAAAGGGGGATACCTTGTCAGTTGAACAACTGAAATGTGTCTTCCGCATTTAAACCAATGCCTCTGAATCTGAGATGTGCAGAGAGCTGCCTTATATCGACATCCACGGAACAGCGGGTTAACTGCCTTGCTCAGGGGCAGAACGACACATTTTTACCTAGTCAGCTCGGGGATTTGATCCAGCAATCTTTCGGTTACTGGCCCAACGCTCCTACCCACCAGGCTACCTGCCGCCCATGGTGGTGGCTGCATCATGGTATGGGTATGCTTGACGTCGGCATATTCTTGGGAGTTTTTCAGGATAAAAAATAAAACGGGATAGGGCTAAGCACAGGCAAAATCCTACACTCTTAGAAAAAAAGGGTTCCAAAAGGGTTCTTCGGCTGTCCCCATAGGATAACCCTTTTCAGTTCCAGGTATAACCCTTTTGGGGTCCATGTAGAACCCTCTGTGGAAAGGGTTCTACCTGGAACGAAAAATGGTTCTACAAAAGGGTTATCCAACGGGGACAGCCAAATAACCCTTTTGGGTTCTAGATAGCACCTTTTTTTCTAAGAGTGTAGAGCAAAACCTGCTTTAGTCTGCTTTCCACCAGACACTGGGAGATGAATTCACCTTTCAGCGGGACAGTAACCTATAACACAAGGCCATATCTACACTGTTCTTAAGTGGCTAATTTACAGTTTTGACTTAAATCAGCTTGAAATACTATGGCAAGACTTGAGAATTGCTGTCTAGCCATAATCCCCAACATCTTGACAGAGCTTGAGGAATTTTGAAAAGAATAATAGGCAAATATTGCACAATCCAGGTGTGGAAAGCTCTTAGAGACTTACCCAAGAAGACTCACAGCTGTAATTGCTGCCAAAGGTGTTTCTAACATGTATGGACTCAGGGAGCTGAATACTTATACAACGACTAGATTTTATTTGTATAGAAAAATACAAAAAATTACATGTTAGAATTTTTCTTCCACTTTGACAGAGTATTTTGTACAGATTGTTGATAAAAAATTACAGTTGAATCCATTTTAATCCAACTTTGTAACATGATAAAATGTGAAGAAATCCAAGGGGTCTGAATACTTTTGTAAGGCACTGTTTGTACCTGTCCGAGGGGTTTGTCTGCTATTACAGTACCCAAAAACATTCTATGGTTTTATTTGAATACAGGTAAAAGGGTATGTATTGCGACGTAAATACAGCACTGTGGAGTGAATTGAGTTCCTGGATTTCAGGAAGGGATCTCTTTTCAGTCCTCATCTTCACCCATTCCCTTGTGATAATCTCTCTTGCATAAATGCCACGGAGGTCCTGTGTCAATATTGATGTTTAATAAGAATGTGTCAAGAGATGATAATACTTGGAGAAGAGGTGACGAGGAGGCTGTCAGTGTGTCGTTATCGCCCTTTTAGGGAGGTCGTGTTGCTGACTTCAACCCTGACACTTATATACAGGTACAGAATAAATTACAGTTCATTTATAAAATGTCACAGAGGGAGAACGTGGAAGAGGTCACCAAAATAACTGCCAGTAAGGGTTCGCTCTCTAATGTTCTGTCCTTTCAAATGTTGTCGATATTTCTGGTGAATCTGGCGAATTAAACAGAACGGCAGGTAGCTTAGTGGTTAAGAGCGTTGTGCCAGTAACCGAAAGGTCGCTGGTTCTAATCCCCAATCCAACTAGGTAAAAAATCTGTCGATGTGCCCTTGAGCAAGGCACTTAACCCTAATTGCTCCTGTAAGTCGCTCTGGATAAGAGTGTCTGCTAAATGACTAAAATGTAAATGTAAATATATTACATTAACTAGATGGGGGTATATTATTAAGGATTGTCTGTAAGCAGAGGCACATTACATTTTATAGTGAACCTTGATTTTGCAAATCCCCTTCAAGAAGATGAGCAGAAATCGAAAGGTGGATTTTGTGATGTTATTTGTTGTGTTTAATGAAGCAATGACCCTTTCACCTTTGAGTTGCACAGATATTCATGAGCATGCAAACGGAATGTAGAAGCGATTGATAAATGAAAATGCAGGATACATGTTTAAATCTACCTTACACAAAACACACTAGATAATGAAGAGAGACTCAGCCCGAACAGTACTCCATGTCAACATACAACAATGGCCTTTTGGACGCTATTTCATCATTACAAATTAGACAATTATTCAGGGGAAATTAAGGTTGTATGAAAATAAGATCAACAGACAAATTGGAATGACAATGGTTGGCTGGAAGGTAACGCTGTACTGTAATACCTATTCATTAGTCATTAGCAGATTGTTAAATATCATCACCAATCACTGACAGTTTATTTCATGTATTTGTGTGTCATCGGAGCTGTACTACAGTGTATTTAACATCTTCTTACCAGCTAGTTTTCATGTAGGTTTTTGCAAACTTTTCCAATTTGTTGTTGCCAGCTGTTCATTCAAAAAATTTATTTCCCACGGAAAGACTCAGGATTGATGCATTTTAATTTCCCACGGTAAAAACTTAGAGATGATGAGATGAATGATATGATCTTAGATGTGTGATCATCCTTGTTTTTGCCTGTATCTCAATGTAATGAACCAACTGAGTAATATCAGAGACACACTCCTGGTTAGACTGAGGCATCTCCTGCTGAGACTGAGGCTGTCCTAAATTGGACACAGTACACCAGAAATACTGATGGCTGCGGTGTACTTGGCACCTCTACTAGAATGTTGTCAGTCCATCTTTTTTTGTGTTCACATAGCGTAACACATAGGCCATCAGCCGAGTTAAAATACTCTAGACCAGGAGGTAGAAGTAGTGTTGCATTCTTAAAAGGCCCAATCCAGCTGTTTTTATCTCAATATCAAATCATTTCTGGGTAACAATTAAGTACCTTACTGTAATAGTTTTCCATTAAAATGGCCAAAAACTAAAAAATAATATTTCTCAAGCAAGAGTTATGCAAGGACTGTCTGAGTGGGAAGGGAAAGGACACCAAAGCGGTGGAGGGGCCTAATGGGAGGGGAATGGAATCTGAAAACTAGCTCTTATTGTTATTGGTCTATTAACTTGTACCACCTGGTGATGTCACCAGGCAAGCCAAAACTCCACCCATGCAAAACCTGCTGATTAGAAGGTCCTGTGGAGATTGTATTTTCAACCAGAAACTATCCGGAAATAACACTGATCTAATGTTTTCACACTTTTACAGTGTTTGTTTAATCCAGGGTTGTACAATATGATTTAAAACACAGGAAAAACTATTGACTGCACTGGGCCTTTAAGCTTTGTTTCCATTGGCATTCCCAGGGCCACGTTGCTATAGCCAACGCGTGCATCTAGTGAATTCATTGTGATTTAGACAACTAATTCATTGTGATTAATAATAGTGTTACTACAGTGGCTAGATAGCTTATAGAGGAAGCATTAGTGTTGAGTATTGTGTCCAATGGCATCCCATATTATTAGCAATGGCATTCCATTTGTTTCATATGAAGTGTGACTGGTTCAGCTAGCAAACTTCTCTCAATGTCTCCTTAGGCCAATGCTACAAGTGTTAGGCCTACTGCTGCTAGGTAGCTCTCTCTCTGCTCTCCCCCTCCCCTCTGTCTGTTCTTGATTGCAGGAGTGAAGTCTGGTGTGCGGGAGTCAGGGTTCCAGCTGCAGCTCATTCACCATAATCACCTCAGCCTTAAAGACCCGGTCAAACTTGCCACTCATCGTCAGATCATAGTCAAGACGACCATGTTAGTCTCGCTGCTGATTCAACCTGCTTGTTTTCGCTCCTTGTGTTTTTGGCCTGTTCTATTTACATTTCTCCTGTGCCACAGATTATTGGAACCTGACTCCTGCCTCCGCTTCACTCCTGCCACCACCATCCCGTTTACCACTACTGGACTTCCCTTTTGGACTCACCCCGGACACTAGGACGTTACGGTACCACTCCTGCTCAGAACCTGGATCTGTTACCCTCCCTGTAGACCTGGACTTGCTCTTCCCCCCTATTTTTGGAAACCTGGACAATTTTACTTTGTAATAAACCTGTTAAACCTTCTCTGGCTCGGTGTAGTTGTCTGCATTTGGGTTCATATCCAGTTAAATCATGACAACAAGTTGAAATGGCGAGAGAAGCAGCCATTCGACGGCATCCAGCAGGTGTACCGTGGTACCTATTGTTTTAGCAAGCCAGCTGAGAGTCTGCTGGTGTGTTCAAGTGATATTAAAATCTTTCAATAAAAGTAGCATTTGCTTACATTACATTGGCTTTATATACACAGAACACAGACCTTATTGAGTGAGGCATTCTGAAAAGAGCCTTTTACTGCGGTCACATTCACCTTTCCGTCCAGCATTGCACATTATCAAGTAAAACCATAGTGAATAAATTATCCAGTAAAACCAGTCTATATGTGTTTATCAACTTTGGCAAAGACAATGTTTCTCCATGGATTTGCATCGCTTGGAAGGAGTGAAAAATAAGTGTGTCACTGAATATTGAAGCGTACAGAAAAAGGGGATGCAGTGTTGGTTCCGGCAAGCCCTGGATTTATTTGGCTCATAGAGCATGGATAGAGAATATGCCTGCCTCATAAAAAGTGAAATTGATCACATTCACTGTGGGGAACCACAAAGTCCCCTCTGACTTCAAAGAAACGCAAACTCTCAAACACAGTAAAAAAATGAAATAAAAATGGTGTTCTCTCTTACAAGGGTACACAAACCACACCACCCACACACAGGTTGTGGAAGAAAGGATTGAGGAGAAATTCATGGGCCAAGGATTCCATTGAAGAAAGAATGGAAGAGCAAGCTCATTTCAGTACATCATAGGCAAGTCAACTACAGCCTGGGAAGAAAAGCCACTATCCATATTCTCTGAAAAAGAAAAACAAAGCCAACACAATATCCCACAGATGTATCATTGGCAAAGACAACAACCCTATCTTGAAAGCATGCACCAATAGCTATTCGCAGTGCAACCTCACATAAGTTATTCCCATTGAGAATTATTACACTGTAGATTGGCCTGGGATATTCTTCCATTATGACCAGACCAGGGTTGCTGACATCTCATTGGTTCCCTAAAACAGTAGACATAAGAGTATATAGTCTTGTCAGAGGGTCTGGTGCCAAGTTTCTGAGCTCCTTAGCTAATATACTTATTTCTCATTTTCATCCAATTGGTGCTTCAAAACATTTCCCACCTATTTCCAGCAAAGTCTCCAAAATCTTAAAGCTGTATCTTTCTGTGATGTCTCATTCCTCTCTAGTTTGAAATTTCAATTTACTGCCTGCCTGCATTTACAAAAAAGACATTGAGCATTGAACGTTGAGCATTGAAAATAAAGGACGAGGACCGCTCTGGACTACGCGCTGGAGTTCCGGACGCTGGCAGCGGGGTCCGGGTGGAACGAGTGGGCCCTGATAGACCATTTCCGGTGCCACCTAAGGGAGGATGTCCGACGGGAGCTAGCCTGCCGGGATGCCATGCTATCGTTCTCCCAACTGGTGGACATGGCCATCCGGCTGGACAATCTGCTAGCAGCCAGAGGACGTCCTGGTAGGGGTCTGCCCGTTCCCAATCCGGACGACTCTGACCCCAAGCAGATGGAACTGGGGGGAGCCGCCGGTCGAGAGAGCGCAGGAGGACAGCAACAGTGCCACTGGTGGCACGAAGGGACAATCTACCTCACATCGCAGTCAACGTTCTTTTGGGTCTGGAGGCGGTAGGCAGGGTACTCACGCCAGGTAACGAACACCCAAACGTGTTCAGAGCCCTTTGCGGCGCACTGTACTTTATCTATCTTCTTTCCCGATCACTTGGTAGGTTCCCAGTGTAAGGTGCTAGTCGATTCAGGCGCAGCTGCAAATTTTATGGACAGGGCATTTTAAAACTGACAAGGCATTTCATTGGTTCCCCTAACCATTCCACTCCCCATCAGAACACTTCATAGTCGACCATTAGGGTCCGGGTTGGTTAAGGAAGTTACGGTACCAGTCACCATGATTACGCAGGAGACAAATGTTGAGCAGATCACCTTTATGATTATTGAGTCTCCTGCTTACCCTGTAGTCTTGGGTATCCTGTGGTTAGCCCTTCACAACCCCAATTTCTCATTGCCGCAGAGGGTTCTTACGGGGTGGTCGCGTGTGTGTCCGGGTATGTGTCTAGGTGTTTCTGTGGTGTGACCACGGTGGAAAGTCCAGACGGTGCCCCCACCGTGCGCATTCCCCCCGAATACCATGATCTGGCGCTCGCGTTTTCCAAGACGCAAGCAACTAAATTACCACCTCATCTGGAGGGGGATAGCGCGATAAACCTTTGGGTAGACGCTGTACCTCCCAGGAGTCATGTGTATCCCCTGTCGCAGGCTGAAACGAAGGCTATGGAAATATACGTCACCGAGTCCCTGCGCCAGGGTTATATACGTTCCTCCACTTCACCTGCCTCCTCGAGTTTCTTCTTTGTGAAGAAGAAAGATGGCGGTTTACACCCGTGCATTGATTATCGACCACTGAATAATGTGACGGTACGATTTAGTTATCCTCTTCCCCTCATTCCTTCAGTGATTGAGTCAATGCATGAGGCCTGTTTTTTCACTAAATTAGACTTCAGAAGTGCCGACAACCTGGTGCGTATTCGGGAAGGGGATGAGTGGAAAACAGCATTCAGCACAACCTCGGGGCATTATGAATACCTGGTGATGCCCTACGGTTTGATGAATGCTCCATCCGTTTAACAGTCCTTTGTGAACGAGGTGTTTCGGGACATGCTTGGTCACGGTGTGGTGGTTTACATCGATGACATCCTGGTGTATTCCGCTACGCGCGCCGAGCATGTGTCCCTGGTTCGCAAAGTACTGGACCGACTGCTGGAAAATGATCTTCATGCCAAGGCAGAGAAGTGTGAGTTTTACCAGCAGTCAATCTCCTTCCTCGGATATCGCATTACCACCACAGGTGTGGAGATGGAGGGAGACCGCATTGCAGCCGTGCGTAATTGGCCGACTCCAACCACAGTAAAGGAGATGTAGCGCTTCCTTGGCTTTGCCAACTACTATCGAAGGTTTATTCGGGGCTTTGGCAAGGTCGCAGCTCCCATTACCTTCTTGTTGAAGGGTGGCCCGTCCCGGCTCCACTGGTCTGCTGAGGCTGATTTGGCATTCAGTAGATTGCGTCCAGGCTGTGTAAGGGCTATTTTACCAAGAAGGAGAGTGATGTAGTGCTGCATCAGATGACCTGGCCTCCACAATCCCCCGACCTCAACCAAATTGAGATGCTTTGGGATGGGTCAAGCCGCAGAGTGAAGGAAAAGCAGCCAACAAGTGCTCAGCATATGTGGGAACTCCTTCAAGACGGTTGGACAATTATTCCAGGTGATGCTGGTTGAGAGAATGCCAAGAGTGTGCAAAGCTGTCATCAAGGCAAAGGGTGGCTATTTGAAGAATCCCAAATATAAAATATATTTGGATTTGTTAACACTTTTTGGGGTTTCTACATGATTCCACATGTGTTCTTTTATAGTTTTGATGTCTTCACTATTATTCTACAATGTAGAAAATAGTAAAAATCAAGAAAAACTCTTGATTGAGTAGGTGTTCTAAAACTTTTGACTGGTATTGTATGAGTAGATAGTCTTGTCAGAGGGTCTGGGGCCAAGTTTCTGAGCTCCTTAGCTAATATACTTTTTTCTCATTTTCATCCAATTGGTGCTTCAAAACATTTCCCACCTCCTATTTCCAGGAAAGCTTCAAAAACTATAAACCCTTCATTTTAGAGAGAATATTAAAGCTGTATATTTCTGTGAAATGCCTTTCTAGTTTGTTTGAAATTTCAATTTACTGCCTGCCTGCATTTACAACTTTGCGCATTGAACGTTGAGCATTGAAGATAAAGGACGAGATTAGATCAGACCTCATATTGCTACACCTCTGGGTTGTTTAAAACACTGGTCCTTCAGAACAGTGATGGGTCGTTGGCGAACGAACTGTTTTTTTTACACAGATCTTTTTGGTTAACCGAATCGTATCTGCGAAAACTACGTTCATTTGGCTCCCAGATTTGCATAATCTTACTACTTATTTTTGAGCTGCCAACAATGATTATCTTCAGATAAGTTATAAAAACATTCTCTGAAGATGGTAATTCCTCACTGCAGGAACAATTAATAGTGAGGAGAGAGTCTCATTCTGGTCCACACTCATTTTTGCAGTTAGTTCAATTTTGTTCTTCATTTCTTTTGCAGGCCGTCTAATAACTTGTTCAGGTAAAAATGTATTTTAACTCGCATGTCACAATCTGACATCATGGCAGGTAATCTTGTTTAAACTCCACGGGATCAGTGTCCCATATACGGGATGGTTGAGCTAACGTGCGCTAATGTGATTAGCATGACGTTGTAAGTAACAGCAAACTTTCCAGGACATAAACATGTCTTATATGGGCAGAAAGCTTAAATTCTTGTTAATCTAACTGCATTGTCCAATTTACAGTAGCTATTACAGTGAAAAAATATCATGCTATTGTTTGAGGAGAGTGCACAACAACAAAAAACGTATCACGGCAACTGGTTTTATACGTTCACCTCTGAAGGTAAATAATGTACTTACATTCAGTAATTTTGCTCTGATTTGTCATCCTAAGGGTCACATAGATAATAATATAATAATAATATGCCATTTAGCAGACGCTTTTATCCAAAGCGACTTACAGTCATGCGTACATACATTTTTGTGTATGGGTGGTCCCGGGGATCGAACCCACTACCTTGGCGTTAAAATGTACCATAGTTTTGTTTGATAAAATCCATTTTTATATTCAAAATGTAGGAACTGGGTTCTACAGTTTGAACCCCTGCTGTCTCTGGCTCCACACCCACCCTGCCCGGCCATCTAGATGTGTGAAAGTTAGTGTATAAGCCAAAGATCCATCATGTATGACATTACTGGGAGTGTGTAAACTTCAAATCAAATCAAATCAAATCAAATTTTATTGGTCACATGCGCCGAATACAACAGGTGCAGACATTACAGTGAAATGCTTACTTACAGCCCTTAACCAACAGTGCATTTATTTTAAACAAAAAAGTAAGAATAAAACAACAACAAAAAAGTGTTGAGAAAAAAAGAGCAGAAGTAAAATAAAGTGACAGTAGGGAGGCTATATATACAGTAAAATAAAGTGACAGTAGGGAGGCTATATATACAGGGGGGTACCGTTGCATAGTCAATGTGCGGGGGCACCGGCTAGTTGAGGTAGTTGAGGTAATATGTACATGTGGGTAGAGTTAAAGTGACTATGCATAAATACTTAACAGAGTAGCAGCAGCGTAAAAAGGATGGGGTGGGGGGGCAGTGCAAATAGTCCGGGTAGCCATGATTAGCTGTTCAGGAGTCTTATGGCTTGGGGGTAGAAGCTGTTGAGAAGTCTTTTGGACCTAGACTTGGCACTCCGGTACCGCTTGCCGTGCGGTAGCAGAGAGAACAGTCTATGACTAGGGTGGCTGGAGTCTTTGACAATTTTGAGGGCCTTCCTCTGACACCGCCTGGTATAGAGGTCCTGGATGGCAGGGAGCTTTGCCCCAGTGATGTACTGGGCCGTACGCACTACCCTCTGTAGTGCCTTGCGGTCAGAGGCCAAGCAGTTGCCATACCAGGCGGTGATGCAACCAGTCAGGATGCTCTCGATGGTGCAGCTGTAGAATTTTTTGAGGATCTGAGGACCCATGCCAAATCTTTTTAGTCTCCTGAGGGGGAATAGGCTTTGTCGTGCCCTCTTCACGACTGTCTTGGTGTGTTTGGACCATGATACTTACATTTTGTATTATCATATCATTTTTGTATGTTCTCTATGGTTATGTACTTGAAAATGTATCAATTGACCAATTCGGCACATTCGGCACATTTGGGCAGACTTGATACAGAATAGTATTGCAACGCTTCACTGGATCAATCTGAAACTTTGCACACACACTGCTGCCATCTAGTGGCCAAATTCTAAATTGCGCCTAAACTGCAATATCATATTGTGGCCTTTCTCTTGCATTTCAAAGACGATAAAAAAAAAACTTTTTTTTGTTTGTATTATCTTTTACCAGATCTAATGTGTTACATTCTCCTACATTAATTTCACATTTCCACAAACTTCAAAGTGTTTCTTTTCAAATGGTATCAATAATATGCATATCCTTGCTTCAGGTCCTGAGCTACAGGGAGTTAGATTTGGTTATGTCATTTTAGGCCATAAATTGAAAAAAAGGGTCTGGTCCTTAAGAGGTTAACCCAGAACTAAAATATTGCATAATTTGCTCAGATGATCGATTAATTCCTGGGGGAGATGTGTTTGAAATTGAGAAGTCTCCACCCTCACAAATGGAAACTCTCAGCCATACCCCCCCCCCCACCCCCCAACATGGAAGCATGTGAGGATGTTCAACACTCCTATTTCAAATCCCTTTGTTTAAGCCACTGCAACAGTTGTGCTTAATAATGTTGACTGGCAAAAGAGATGTTTTTGCATGCTTGCCAACTGGCAAAGGCAAAAGTCTGATATATCAAGGGTGGCCAGGTTCGTGCAATCTGCTTTTGCAGGAATAGCTTTGCAGCGTATACCCTCCCCCAGTTTATGCACCACCCTCATGCGTCCAATAACCAATTACAAAAAACGCAAGCACCGGAACTACTGCTGCTCGTTATGTAACGCGTCCCATAGTCGCTTGATAGAATCTACAGCACCATTTATGTTTCCATAGTCTGTCCATGAGAGATTAAATGGGAGGCAACTTTTTTGGATTTACATTAAAGATATTTGGTTTTAGGTACATTTTAAAGCACTATTGAACGAAGAGCTGTTTGGGAGCCAAAGGAACGTCTCTATTAGCTGAACGGAGCCAAATAATCCAGCTCACCATAAATACTCTGAATGCCCTACACTACTTCAGAAATTATCCACCCTCAACTGTCACCACTTTAAAGACAATCTCTACTAACCTGTCAGCCCAATGAGAAGCTTAAAGATTTTCTATTCTCCACAGTTGAGCTTAGATCTACTGGCAGGGTTTTACACCTGAGTCCTAGTGTCAGAGCCGCTCAGTCAAACAGCAGGTAACTGCTTCACAGTCACACCTCTGTCAAATGATAGAATGTCTACATCATGGCCAAGCTGCAGGCGTCTGCCAGTGTTTCACATCCCTTTTCTGTTGAGGCCTGCAACACTGCTAGTGTAGAATGTACCAACCTGCTTTTGGGATTGGATGACATCTTCTCCGTATTATCGGAGCACTGGCATTGAAGATGTAAAGTCCCCTACTTAGCGGACTTTGAGTGGTTCTGGACCGGTTCAGGCCACCACTTTTGTGTACAGAGCGCTCTGTAAACGGCGTGACATCAATTGCTGTACACTGACGTCGTCCCCACATACATACCCCAACCAGAAGCCATGAATTACAGGCAACATCCGCACGGAGCTAAAGGGTAGAGCTGCCGTTTTCAAGGAGCAGGACTCTAACCCGGAAGCTTATAAGAAATCCCGCTATGCCCTCCGACGAACCATCAAAGAGGCAAAGCAACAATACAGGATTAATATCAACTCATACTACACCGGATCCGACGCTCGTTGGATGTGGCAGGGCTTGCAAACTATTACAGACTTCAAAAGGGAAGCACAGCCGCGAGCTGCCCAGTGACATGAGCCTACCAGACGAGTTAAATTACTTCTATGCTCGCTTCGAGGCAAGTAACACTGAAACGTGCATGAGAGCATCAGCTGTTCCGGACGACTGTGTGATCACGCTCTCCGTAGTCGATGTGAGATAGACCTTTAAACAAGTCAACATTCACAAGGCCGCAGGGCCAGACGGATTACCAGGATGTGTACTCCGAGCAAGCGCTGACCAACTGGCAAGTGTCTTCACTAACATTTTCAATCTCTCCCTGTCTGAGTCTGTAATACCTACATGTTTCAAGCAGACCACCATAGTCCCTGTGCCCAAGAACACTAAGGTAACCTGCCTAAATGACTACCGACCCGTAGCACTCACGTCTGTAGCCATGAAGTGCTTTGAAAGGCTGGTCATGGCTCACATCAACACCATTATCCCAGAAACACTAGACCCACTCCAATTCACATACCGTCCCAACAGATCCACAGATTATACAATCTCTATTGCGCTCTACACTGCCCTTTCACAAAAGGAACACCTACAGTGCCTTGCAAAAGTATTCATCCCCCTTGGCGTTTTTCCTATTTTGTTGCATTACAACCTGTAATTTAAACATATTTTAATTTGGATTTCATGTAATTGACATACACAAAATAGTCCAAATTGGTGAAGTGAAATGACAAAAATAAATGTTTTCATAAAATTCTAAAAAATAAATAACAGAAAAGTGGTGCGTGCATATGTATTCAAACCCTTTGCTACGAAGCCCCTAAATAAGATCTGGTGCAACCAATTACCTTCAGAAGTCACAGAATTAGTTAAATAAAGTCCACCTGTGTGCAATCTAAGTGTCACATGATCTCAGTATTTATACACCTGTTCTGAAAGGCCCCAGAGTCTGCAACACCACTAAGCAAGGGGCACCACCAAGCAAGCGGCACCATGAAGACCAAGGAGCTCTCCAAACAGGTCAGGGACAAAGTTGTGGAGAAGTACAGATCAGGGTTGGGTTATAAAACAATTTCCAAAACTTTGAACATCACACGGAGCACCATTAAATCCATTATTTTAAAAATGTAAAGAATATGACACCACAACAAACCTGCCAAGAGAGGGCCACCCACCAAAATTCAAGGACCAGGCAAGGAGGGCATTAATCAGAGAGGCAACAAAGAGACCAAAGATAACCCTGAAGGAGCTGCAAAGCTCGACAGCGGAGATTGGAGTATCTGTCCATAGGACCACTATAACCCGTATACTCCACAGAGCTGGGCTTTACGGAAGAGTGGCCAGAAAAATGCCATTGCTTAAAGAAAAAAATAAGCAAATACGTTTGGTGTTCGCCAAAAGGCATGTGGGAGACTCCCCAAACATATGGAAGAAGATCAGATGAGACTAAAATTGATTTTTGGCCATCAAGGAAAATGCTATGTCTGGTGCAAACCCAACACCTCTCATCACCCTGAGAACACCATCTCCACAGTGAAGCATGGTGGGGGCAGCATCATGCTGTGAGGATGTTTTTCATCGGCAGAGACTGGGAAACTGACCATTCCTTCCAGTTCTCTGCTGCCAATGACTGGAACGAACTGCAAAAATCTCTGAAGCTGGAGACTCTTATCTCCCTCACTAACTTTAAGCGTCAGTTGTCAGAGCAGCTTACCGATCACTGCACCTGTACACAGCCATTCTGAAATTAGCCCACCCAACTACCTCATATTGTTATTTATTTTGCTAATTTGCACCCCAGTATCTCTATTTGCACATCATCTTTTGCACATCTATTATTCCAGTGTTAGTGCAAAATAGTTACAATTTCGTATTATGGCCTTTTATTGCCTTACCTCCATAACTTACTACATTCACACACACTGTATAGATATATTTTCTGTTTGTATTTTTGACTTTATGTTTTGTTTACCCCATATCTAACTCTGTGTTGTTGTTTTTATCGCACTGCTTTGCTTTATCTTGGCCAGGTCACAGTTGTAATTGAGAACTTGTTCTCAACTGGCTTACCTGGTTAAATAAAGGTTAAATAAAATAAAAAATAAAGAATTGAAGGATTGATGGATACAGGGAAATTCTTGAGGGAAATCTGTTTCAGTCTTCCATAGATTTGAGACTGGGACGGAGGTTCACCTTCCAGCAGGACAATGACCCTAAGCATACTACTAAAGCAACACTCGAGTGGTTTAAGGGGAAACATTTAAATGTTTTGGAAAGGCCTAGTCAAAGCCCAGACCTCAATCCAATTGAGAATCTGTAGTATGACTTAAAAATTGTTGTACACCAGCAGAACCCATCCAACTTGAGATGTAGCTCAGTTGGTAGAGCATGGCGTTTGCAACACCAGGGTTGTGGGTTCGATTCCCACGGGGGGCAAGTATGAAAAAATAAATAAAGGATAATGTATGCACTCACTAACTGTAAGTCTCTCTGGATAAGAGCGTCTGCTAAATGAAGTAAATGTAAATGTAACTTGAAGGAGCTGGAGCAGTTTTGCCTTGAAGAATGGGCAGAAATCCCAATGGCTAGATGTGCCAAGCTTATAGAGACATACCCCAAGAGACTTGCAGCTGTAATTGCTGCAAAAGGTGGCTCTACAAAGTATTGACTTTGGGGGAGGTGAATGATTACGCAAGCTCAAGTTCTGTTTTTTTGTCTTATTTCTTGTTAGTTTCACCCCAAAAAATATTTTGCATCTTCAAAGTGGTAGGCATGTTGTGTAAATCAAATGATACAAGCCCCAAAAAAATCTATTTTAATTCCAGGTTGTATGGTAACAACGTGATCAAGACAAAGTAGATGATTATGGACTACAGGGAAAAAGAAGAGGACCGAGCACGCCCCCATTGTTATCGACGGGGCTGTAGTGGAGCAGGTTGAGAGCTTCAGGTTCCTTGGTGTCCACATTACCAATAAACTAACATGGTCCAAGCACACCAAGACAGTCATGAAGAGGGCAAGACAAAACCTATTCCCCCTAAGGAGACTGAAAAGATTTGGCATGGGTCTTCAAATCCTCTAAAGGTTCTACAGCTGCACCATCGAGAGCATCCTGACTTGTTTCATCACTGCCTGGTATGGCAGCTGCTCAGCCTCCGACCGCAAGGCACTACAAAGGGTTGTGCGTACGGCACAGTACATCACTGGGGTCAAGCTTCCTGCCATCCAGGACCTCTATTCCAGGCGGTGTCAGAGGAAGGCCCTACAAATTGTCAAAAACTCCAGCCACCCTACTCATAGACTGTTCTCTCTGCTACCGCACTGCAAGCAGTACCGGAGCGCCAAGTCTAGGTCCAAGAGGCTTCTAAATAGCTTCTACCCCCAAGCCATAAGACTCCTGAACATCTAATCAAATGGCTACCCAGACTATTAAGCATTTCACTGTAAGGTCTACACCTGTTGTATTCGGCGCATGTGACAAATCAAATTTGATTTGACGCCGTGAAAGCGCTGTTTTCCTGCTTCAGATGCCACTTCCTGCTCCCAGTTGATATGGTCAGTGCTGTCTGGATCCTTGGAACGTCGCTACGCTAAACTCTAACCTTACCCTTACCATAACCCTTACCTAACCATAACCATTTAAAAATGTAAACTTTAAAAATGGGATAGGGACATCAAGGAACCCAGATAGCATGGGCCCAACTGAGATGCAGCCTGTAAAGTCTGACAACTCATTTGCATAGGGAGTGCCCATCACATTTTCTGACCTATCCAAACAAAGGATCGATTTTCTCTGGCTGCGAGAGTCACAGCTCCACCTGGTTTATATTTATTCAAAGGGCAGACTGGCTTGAGTCTCTTGATGTGTGTGATCTCACTGATGTTCTCAGACGGATTTAGAGCTCTCAACATGAACAAATACTAAAGAATTTCATAGAATTTAAGCAAGACCACTTTCTTTGTGCTTAAAGCTGAAGTTGTAACGAGTCAGCAGGCATTTGAATGGCATCTCTTCGTTGCTCAGAGGATGCTGGGCAGAATTATTCTCTGTCGTCAGTTATATGAAATGTTGCAAATTTTAAGTATGATCATATTTCTTTGGTGAAATCTTATAGTAAGTCAGTTATAATTTGATTGTTACTATATTTAGAAAGCATTTCAATCATTACAAGCCCTATTCCTCTACTTTAGTTAAATGGGAAAAATATGATTTTTTATATTTTCATCAAATTTCTACAGTGTACTTCAACTTACGTCCTCAAAAGTGACTACACCTCAGCAATTTATAATTATTTTTTACCAGAAAAGGTGAGATTTTAATCTTTCTGGCAGTAGAAGTATTGTTTATGGCCCTCTCACCCTATAAAGCACTGCAACATCTCATACAATACATCCTGTCTGCTCTGAGACACAAATTAATTTAAGCTCATCAGTGCTGCACAGGAGTCAGAGCAGATGACTACCCTGTCTGGCCACACCTCCTCCACCCACTCTGCAGCCAATAGTATGGCCAACAACTTCATTGTGTAAATAGATAAATGATCCATTGCTCTTTTTGTCACTGCCACCTTAAACTCAGGAACACTAAAAGATGCACCTGTCCTCCCTGTTTTAGGGTCCTTAGATCCATCTGTGAATATATTCAAGAAAGCATAGTATTGTGTTCTTAAATGTTCACTTACAACTGAATCTACTCCTTCCTCAACATCTCTTACCCTCTCAAGCAACCCTAGATCTATCACTGGCTGAGGGAGAAACCAAGGTGGGATAGCAGGATGAACCACAGAGGGGCTAAACTCTCACCATGCCATTACCTATCCATCCAAAGCTTGTATTCAGATTTCGTTCATGTTCCCAGCACTCTAGGAGGATGTGTAACCTTATGTCCTTGTAGATTTACCCAATATGTCATGGCTAGCTGTTCTCTTCTTAACTTTAACGGATTCGCTCCCAACTCTACCTGCATCGCTGCCACCGGGGAGGTCCTGAGTGCTCCACAACATTCTTAGGGCTTGGGCCTGGATAACATCTAGCTTTTTTAAAGATGTCTGAGCTGTTGATCCATATGCTATACTTCCATAATCCAGTGATGACCTTAACAGCACTATACAGTGGGGAAAAAATGTATTTAGTCAGCCACCAATTATGCAAGTTCTCCCACTTAAAATGATGAGAGAGGCCTGTAATTTTCATCATAGGTACACGTCAACTGTGACAGACAAAATGAGAAAGAAAATCCAGAAAATCACATTGTAGGATTTTTTATGAATTTATTTGCAAATTATGGTGGAAAATAAGTATTTGGTCACCTACAAACAAGCAAGATTTCTGGCTCTCACAGACCTGTAACTTCGTCTTTAAGAGGCTCCTCTGTCCTCCACTCGTTACCTGTATTAATGGCACCTGTTTGAACTTGTTATCAGTATAAAAGACACCTGTCCACAACCTCAAACAGTCACACTCCAAACTCCACTATGGCCAAGACCAAAGAGCTGTCAAAGGACACCAGAAACAAAATGGTAGACCTGCACCAGGCTGGGAAGACTGAATCTGCAATAGGTAAGCAGCTTGGTTTGAAGAAATCAACTGTGGGAGCAATTATTAGGAAATGGAAGACATACAAGACCACTGATAATCTCCATCGATCTGGGGCTCCACGCAAGATCTCACCCCGTAGGGTCAAAATGATCACAAGAATGGTGAGCAAAAATCCCAGAACCACACAGGGGGACCTAGTGAATGACCTGCAGAGAGCTGGGACCAAAGTAACAAAGCCTACCATCAGTAACACACTACGCCGCCAGGGACTCAAATCCTGCAGTGCCAGACGTGTCCCCCTGCTTAAGCCAGTACATGTCCAGGCCCATCTGAAGTTTGCTAGAGTTCATTTGGATGATCCAGAAGAGGATTGGGAGAATGTCATATGGTCAGATGAAACCAAAATAGAACTTTTTGGTAAAAACTCAACTCGTCGTGTTTGGAGGACAAAGAATGCTGAGTTGCATCCAAAGAACACCATACCTACTGTGAAGCATGGGGGTGGAAACATCATGCTTTGGGGCTGTTTTTCTGCAAAGGGACCAGGACGACTGATCCGTGTAAAGGAAAGAATGAATGGGGCCATGTATCGTGAGATTTTGAGTGAAAACCTCCTTCCATCAGCAAGGGCATTGAAGATGAAACGTGGCTGGGTCTTTCAGCATGACAATGATCCCGAACACACCGCCCGGGCAACGAAGGAGTGGCTTCGTAAGAAGCATTTCAAGGTCCTGGAGTGGCCTAGCCAGTCTCCAGATCTCAACCCCATAGAAAATCTTTGGAGGGAGTTGAAAGTCTGTGTTGCCCAGCGACAGCCCCAAAACATCACTGCTCTAGAGGAGATATGCATGGAGGAATGGGCCAAAATACCAGCAACAGTGTGTGAAAACCTTGTGAAGACTTAGAGAAAACATTTGACCTGTGTCATTGCCAACAAAGGGTATATAACAAAGTATTGAGAAACTTTTGTTATTGACCAAATACTTATTTTCCACCATAATTTGCAAATAAATTCTACAATGTGATTTTCTGGATTTTTTTTCCTCATTTTGTCTGTCATAGTTGACGTGTACCTATGATGAAAATTACAGGCCTCTCTCATCTTTTTCAGTGGGAGAACTTGCACAATTGGTGGCTGAGTAAATACTTTTTTTCCCCACTGTATATATCATTTTCAACACCATTTAATCTGCCCCCCACTCCATTCCTGACAAGCAACACATCACATTCAATATTTTCTTTCCTTTGACAACTACTCTGTTAATATGCTCCGCCCATGTAATTTGAGTGTCAAACCAGACCCCCAGGAACCTAAACCATCCCATCCTCTCCAGATTCCTTCCATACAACTTTAAGTATATTTAGTCCCCAACCTTCCTTCTAGAAAAAAATACAGTCTGTGTTTTCTCAACTGAAAGCATTAAGCCCCACCTGAGGGACCACTGCTCAACTTCACTGATCGCTTCTTGAACTCTTCTGGCTGTATGGGGAATATTTCTCCCTCTCTTCCACAGTTCCCCATCATCCGCAAACAATGACCCCCAATATCACAGTACAGGATCCATCGTTCCGCTACCTTTCCTGAACCCACTTTGATTTGGTGACATTAGTCCTCTACTCTCCAGAAAGTAAGTCAGCCTTTCTGTTATCATCCTTTCCATAAGTTTACATACGTGAGATGTCAACGCTATCGGCCTATAGCTTGAAGGACTAGTAGGGTCTTTCCCTGGTTTCCGTATCGGCACCACTACAGCCTGCTTCCAACTTCCAGGCAGTTTCCCTTCCTGTCACACGTTATTGTAAAGGCCTAATACTTTCCCCATTGCAGTGTCACTGAGATGAGCCATCATGATGTAACATCTCATCCTTCCCAGGAGATGTTACCCCAGCTTTAGCTAATGCACTCTTCATCTCAGCCAACATAAAAGGGGCATTCAATGCATCCCCCACCATCTCTCTCTGATCCAGGACCCCTGGATGTTCTCCTCTGACCCTCTCTCTCCTATGCTGCCCCTCTTCCGTCAGATAATTTGAGCTGTGCACCTTTAAAAATGCCTGGGCTAACATTCCTGCCTTCTCCATATCTCTCACTGCAACAATCTCCCCACTTTTCAGCACAGGGAGATCCCAATCTCTCCCACAGGAGTGGTCCTGCCTATGTTTCCACAGAACTGGCGCTCTTAGTTGTCCTTAATGATCGTCCTTACTACTGCTTGTGCTTGTTTATACTGAATCAGGTGCTGGTAATTATGGGACATTTTCAACATTCTGAAAGCCCTGTTCCTACACTTTACTGCTTCTCTACACTCTTCAGTCCACCAGGGAACTGCGTTACTCTTTCTTCCCCCTGTATCCATAGGAATCACCTGGCTTGCAGTCCCTACTATTGCTTCTCTCTCATCATTCACTGTTTCTATATCTGAATTAAGATCAATCTGAGACAGCTCCTGTTCACGCAACTCCTGAAACTGACCTCACTCTGCTTTCCCAAATATCCATCTCCACAATCCATTTCCTACTGAATCTTCCACCTTCAACCCTACAATACATGTTAGGATAGTGATCACTACCCCCTGTAGATTCTTCCAAAACCTCCCAACAAAATCTGCCTGCCATTGAACTTGAGATCAAAGTAAGATCCAGAGCAGATTCATTTCCAGTTACTGGGTCAATCCTGGTTCCCCGGCCGTCATTAAGACTCACAAGCCCTTTCTCATCCAGTAGTACCTCCAACACTTGTCTGTTCACATCAGTCCATAACCCTCCCTAGAGCGTACTATGATCACTAAAATCGCCACACCACATTACCTGTCTCCTATCTTGACCTTACACATTCCCAAGGGCCATCAACTCTAGCCTCTAACACAGGTTGTAAAAGTACACTATTACCATATTCCCCCTCCCAAACACACCTCTACCACTACATACTCCTGTTCCACTCGCTCTCCCACACACCTATATGGGATCCCCTGCTTTTAAAGGTAGCACACCCTCCTCCCCCTGCCACCCTATCTCTACGGACTGCAACATAACCTTGTAATACAACATCTAGAGTAAGTTTAAGCCATGTCTCCTGGAGACATATCACATCACGTTTGGCTGGTAACTCTTCAAGAAACAGTTTGAACTCTTGTCCATTAGCCATCAAACGAATGGCATTCCATTGAAGGATTAACACCATTATGAAAATTAACCTATTTATTATCTTTATTTAACTAGGCAAGTCAGTTAAGAACAAATTATTATTTACAATGACGGCCTACACCGGCCAAACCCGGGCCAATTGTGCGCCGCCCTATCACGGCCGGTTGTGATACAGCCTGGAATCGAACCAGGGGGTCTGTAGTGACGCCTCAAGCACTGAGATGCAGTGCCTTAGACCGCTGCGCCACTCGGGAGCTGATCTCATTGACACTGCAATGGGGAAAGTATTGGGCCGTTACAATACATGACTCCTGGCTGGACTGATTCTCAATTTTATTGAGGTCATCCTGTACATTTTCTCATGTCAGTCCTGTGATCCCAAGATACCTCACTGCCTGCTCCACTATAATCTTCATCTTCTAATGTAATTTCTGTGCAATTGATTGCTGCTGTCACAAATGTAACAACCTTCATCATGTCTCCTACCAGTCATTGTGTTCTCCCCCATTCTGCTCCCTCCATCACGCCCAACCTGCATCCCGATCTGCCCTGGAATACCTGGTCTTCTAGGTGCCCCGATTGTTTCTGTGTGAACTACCTTCACTGCTTCTGCTTCGTTCACTCCTCACCTGCTGCACTTCCACCAGTCTTTTCATCACTGAACAGCCCCCATACACCACACTATGGGCGCCTCCACTGTTACAGCACTTTAACTGAACCATATCTCCACATTCCCCATATGTATGTTCTCCCCCACACTCCTTTTGCCTTTACACCCCGCCGCCACATGCCCAAACCTTTGACAGTTATAGCAACGCAATGGTTTCTGAACATATCCTCGCACATAGTAACTCATATACCTAATCCTAACTTTTTCTGGCAGTACCAGATCCTCAGAGTTTAGTAGCACTGACAAGCTATCCACCTTCTTCCCATCTAGTGTCATCTGGAGGCACTTTGCCTCAATAAGAGAGCCTCTCTTCAAGTCTTCCTTTATTTATTTAATGTTAACCATTTCTGGAACTCCTGTAATAACTTCCTTCACCCACTGCCGTCCAGTTTGATCCGGCATGCTACTATCAACCACACGTTTACCACAGGACATTGGTGGCAGCTTAATTGGGGAGAATGGGCTCGTGGTAATGACTGGAGCGGAATCAGTGGAATGGTATCAAACACAAACACATTGGTTTCCAGGTGTTTGATGGCATTCCATTTGCGCCGTTCCTTCCATTATTATGAGCTGTTCTCCCCTCAGCAGCCTCCACTGACATTTACATACAGTACCTGCTTGACTTTGAGCACCTTCTTATACTGTTTAGCATTAAAACACACCACCACCAAAGAACTTTAGCAGCAGACAGAACAAAGAACTTTAGCAGCAGACAGAACAAAGAACAAAAAACTTTAGCAGCCGACAGAACAAAGAACAAATAACTTTAGCAGCAGACACAACTTCACCTACTTCACTCTCTAAATCCCTACTCAACATGATCAGACTCACTTCCGTGACTCCACCTTGAACTCCACTTCCTGATGCCATCTTTACCCATAACCCCTTATATGCTGTCCTACAGGTAAACCCAAAAGGTGACCACCAGGTGTCACATAGCAAAGTAAGGGTTTCTAATATACATATTTAACATAATAACAGTTTCCATACAATTCTAAGCATTTCTATTCAATAATAAATCAACCAAATTATCTTCTATACATTTTGTTTTCTTATATACAAAATGGCTCTAACAGCCAGTATTGACATTATTTAAAACAGCTCAGACTTCACAGTTCAGCCTCAAGCAGTTGTCAAAGCTGAACCTTCTTCCACCTATAAAACCTACTGTGTGCACCAGAGGAGGCTGGTGGGACGAACTGTAGGAGGATGGGCTTATTGTAATGGCTGGAATGGAATTAATGGAATGGAGTGTTTGATGTGTTTGGTACCATTCCATTTATTCCATTCCAGCCATTACAATGACCCCTTCCTCCTATAGCTCCTCCCACCAGTCAACACTTGTGTGCACAAATCCCTAGGTTTCTGTCATCATGATAACCTTTGGATTTGCAAACTCATGTTTTTGGATATTGTGGCTTGAAAGCTAGAGTGGTGCAAGTTTAATTAGGCAACACTTTTATTGAATTTCCATCAGTCTGCTAGCATTTAGAAGTTCAAGTGTGACAGAATGGCTAGCTGTAGTGGTTGCTATTCAAAGATCAAATGCAATGCACTTGATCTTGCAATGCAAAACACTTGATCTTGCAATGCAACGCACTTGATCAGTAAAAGCTTTTATTTCTCTTCTCATTACAAGTTTTCCATGGATTCTGCCCTCTCAAAAGAGCCTCAGGTTGTAACTGTTGGTGATCTCCTCAGAACAGTAACGATGGGTCTGTTTATTATTCTGATCAGGCAGACATTGCCCATGAAGAAAAAGGAACGCAGCATAAGGAACAATAGAGGAGGAAGAGGAAAAACGAGACACCTGAAAATGAAGCAACAGTCTCCAGTCTCTTGGGCTCTCCACAGATCACTCAACACTGATCAAAGTTCAAACACAACTCAGCGGCCGTGTCCGAAATCTGGCTTGCATACTCCTTTTCATTTTTTGTATGTTTTATTTGTCTCACTTTAATCCCATTTTTTATTTATTATTTAATTGTCTACATCAATTCCAATCCCCCATATGTTATATATATATATATATATATATATATATATATATATATATATATATATATATATATATATATTGATGGGCACTTCTTACGTACCATACGGTCAAGCAGCTCCCACAACAGCTCAATAGGGTTGAGATCCGGTGACTGTGCTGGCCACTCCATTATAGACAGAATACCGGCTGACTCCTTCTTCCCTAAATAGTTCTTGCATAGTTTGGAGCTGTGCTTTGGGTCATTGTCCTGTTGTAGCAGGAAATTGTCTCCAATCAAGCACCGTCCACAGGGTATGGCATGGAGTTGCAAAATAGAGTGATAGCCTTCCTTCTTCAAGATCCCTTTTACCCTGTACAAATCTCCCACTTTACTACCAAAGCACCCCATCACATTGCCTCCACCATGCTTGACAGATGGCATCAAGCACTCCTCCAGCATCTTTTCATTTGGTCTGCGTCTCACAAATGTTCTTCTTTGTGATCCGAACACCTCAAACTTCGATTCGTCTGTTCATAACACTTTTTTCCAATATTCCTCTGTCCAGTGTCTGTGTTCTTTTGCCCATCATAATCTTTTATTTTTATTGGCCAGTCTGATATTTGGCTTTTTCTTTGCAACTCTGCCTAGAAGGCCAGCATTCCGGAGTCGCCTCTTCACTGTTGACGTTGAGACTGGTGTTTTGCGGGTACTAGTTAATGAAGCTGCCAGTTGAGGACCTGTGAGGCGTCTGTTTCTCAAACTAGACACTCAGTTGTGCACCGGGGCCTCCCACTCCTCTTTCTATTCTGGTTAGAGCCAGTTTGCGCTGTTCTGTGAAGGGAGTAGTACACAGCGTTGTACAAGATCTTCAGTTTGTTCACTTTTTTGTTGTTGTTGTTTTATTTTACTTTTTTATTAAAAAATAAATGCATTGTTGGTTAAGGGCTGGGCTGTAAGTAAGCATTTCACGGTAATGTCTACAACTGTTGTATTCGGCGCATGTGGCAAATAAAAATGGATTTGATTTGATTTGATTTACTCAGCACAACAGTTTTCAGCTGTGCTAACATAATTGCAAAAGGGATTTCAAATGATCAATTAGCCTTTTAAAATGATAAACTTGGATTAGCAAACACAATGTGCCATTGGAACACAGGATTGATGGTTGCTGATAATGGGCCTCTGTACGCCTATGTAGATATTCCATTAAAAATCAGCAGTTTCCAGCTACAATAGCCATTTACAACATTAGCAATGTCTACACTGTATTTCTGATCAATTTTATGTTATTTTAATATACAAAAAAATTGCCTATCTTTCGAAAACAAGGACATTTCTAAGTGACCCCAAACTTTTGAATGGTAGTGTACATATAAATACATATACATACATATATATATATATATATATATATACATATATTTCCCTTTATTACTTTCCAACCCCACCACCCCTCCCCTAATTGGAGTAAACTAGTGAACAACAACGCTTAGGTCTCTACTTCCAGCTTATACATACTATATACATTTTATGGACACAGTCAATTTTACAATAATTCTATTCTGTTTGTTTTTACTCCTGAACTTCCCCTACCCTCAACCTCTCAGATCATTGATGTCCATCCGGTTTGCTTCTATATGCCATATCTTTCCAACTGTGCTCTTTCACGAAAGCTCTCAACCTATAACCTATATACATATTATGGAGACAGTATGCTTTACATTAGTCATCCTGTTGTTATTAGTTGTTGTTAGTTGTTATTAGTCCCATCCTTCAGCTCCATTCAACACCTCCCATCTATCTCCCAACACCATCCATATTGGATTTCTATTTGCCATATAATTTATCTTTCAACTGTACTGTGATGTTTCACAAAAGTTCTGAACCCTTCTATTCTCATTGTTTCTACAGATTGTAAATTGAAAATAAACATTTTTGCTAAAAGTATTATTATATTATTGATCGGTTGACTATGACTTTTCAGATCACCCAGTAGTGCTATCTGCAGGGTTAGCTCCAGGTAAATATTGCAATCCTTCAGCCATTCCTGGACCTGTGACCAAAAACAAGCTACAAATGGACAGTACCAAAACAAATGATCTAATGATTCTCTCTTCGCAGCAAAATCTGCAGAGCTGGGAAGATTGTATCCCCCATATAAATAACATTATATTGGTAGCAAGAATTTGTATAATAATTTAAATTGAAAAATTCTAAGTTTTGAATCCATCGTCATTTTGCGTATCAGTTCATAAACAATTTGCCATGGAATCGTTACGTCAAAAATCTCTTCACAACTATTTTGCAATCTATATGGGACGGCTGTCAATCTTTTGGTCCTTAAATGAAACTGGTATACTTTTTTATTTATCCCAATATTCTTTAACCAATTATGGTCTTTAATGCAGGGCCAACAGACAAGTTCATTACTTTTTCCCCCTTCCACTTTCCTCTTACATATGCAGACATTTCCATATGAATGTGTGACATCACTCCACCAGTCCTACCTATGATATCATTTGTGAAGATTATTCCTTTTAAAAACATTTTTTTAAATCAATTAGTATATTTGAGTTTAACCACAATATTTGTTGCATTATTTGTTCTGTCATTTCTGGAGAATTAAATTGAAATTGCAACCAACATTCCATGACTTGTTTTAGAAATAGTGATATTTGGGAGATTATTTCCTTTTCAAATAACTGAAAGTGAGAGGTTGTAATCTGAATAAAGGGAAAAAGGCCATTCTTGAACATGGGGTGAGACAATCTTATTAATTTGCTAGAGAACCAGTTCGGATTTAAGTATAACTTTTGCATGACTGAAGCTTTTAGTGATAGGTCTAATGCTTTAATATTTAGTAATTTCTGTCCTCCGAATTCATATTAATTATATAAATAGGCCCATTTAATTTTGTCTGGCTTGCCGTTCCAAATAAAATTGAATATTTTTTTCTCATATAATTTAAAAAACTGTTCGCTAGGCGTAGGCAAGACCTTAAGCAAATAGGTAAACTGGGATAATAATAAAGAGTTAATCAGGGTGATTTTTCCACAAATAGACAGGTATTTACCTTTCCATGGTAGCATGATCTTATCTATTTTCACTAACTTTCTATAAAAATGTATTGGAGTGAGATCATTTATTTCATTTCATTTGGGATATGTATTCCGAGTATATCCTTTCAACTCCTCTAATTGTTACCTGAAGCAAGATAGCTCAGATAGCAGTGCATTTTTGAATGTTGAATGTAAAACACACCAACAGTATACAAAGGTTAATTACAAACAAGAAACTATTTAAAATGAGAAAACAGAAATACACTTTAGGTTTAACCCTTTGATGCGTACGATTACATATTTGTGATCATGGTTGAGTGGACCCTGCAGTGTACCATTGCAAATATGTGATTGGAACAGTAACAACAGAACTTATTTTATTTTTTATTTTTATTTCACCTTTATTTAACCAGGTAAGCCAGTTGAGAACAAGTTCTCATTTACAACTGCGACCTGGCCAAGATAAAGCAAAGCAATGCGATAAAAACAACAACACAGAGTTACATATGGGGTAAAACAAAACATAAAGTCAAAAATACAACAGAAAATATATATACATTGTGTGCAAATGTAGCAAGTTATGGAGGTAAGGCAATAAATAGGCCATAGTGCAAAATAATTACAATTAGTGTTAACACTGGAATGATAGATGTGCAAGAGATGATGTGCAAATAGAGATACTGGGGTGCAAATTAGCAAAATAAATAACAATATGGGGATGAGGTAGTTGGGTGGGCTAATTTCAGATGGGCTGTGTACAGGTGCAGTGATCGGTAAGGTGCTCTGACAACTGATGCTTAAAGTTAGTGAGGGAGATAAGAGTCTCCAGCTTCAGAGATTTTTGCAGTTCGTTCCAGTCATTGGCAGCAGAGAACTGGAAGGAATGGCGGCCAAAGGAGATGTTGGCTTTGGGGATGACCAGTGAGATATACCTGCTGGAGCGCATACTACGGTTGGGTGTTGCTATGGTGACCAATGAGCTAAGATAAGGCGGGGATTTGCCTAGCAGTGATTTATAGATGGCCTGGAGCCAGTGGGTTTGGCGACGAATATGTAGTGAGGTCCAGCCAACAAGAGCGTACAGGTCACAGTGGTGGGTAGTATATGGGGCTTTGGTGACAAAACGGATGGCACTGAGATAGACTACATCCAATTTGCTGAGTAGAGTGTTGGAGGCTATTTTGTAAATGACATCGCCGAAGTCAAGGATTGGTAGGATAGTCAGTTTTACGAGGGCATGTTTGGCAGCATGAGTGAAGGAGGTTTTGTTGCGAAATAGGAAGAAGATTCTAGATTTAACTTTGATTTGGAGATGCTTAATGTGAGTCTGGAAGGAGAGTTTACAGTCTAACCAGACACCTAGGTATTTGTAGTTGTCCACATACTCTACGTCAGACCCATCGAGAGTAGTGATTCTAGTCAGGTGGGCGGGTGCCAGCAGCGTTCGATTGAAGAGCATGCATTTAGTTTTACTTGTGTTTAAGAGCAGTTGGAGGCTACGGAAGGAGTGTTGTATGGCATTGAAGCTCGTTTGGAGGTTTGTTAACACAGTGTCCAATGAAGGGCCAGATGTATACAAAATGGTGTCGTCTGCGTAGAGGTGGATCTGAGAATCACCAGCAGCAAGAGCGACATCATTGATATACACAGAGAAAAGAGTCGGCCCAAGAATTTAACCCTGTGGCACCCCCATAGACTGCCATAGGTCCAGAAAACAGGCCCTCTGATTTGACACAATAAACTCTATCTGAGAAGTAGTTGGTGAACCAGGCGAGGCAGTCATTTGAGAAACCAAGGCTATTTAGTCTGCCAATAAGAATGCGGTGGTTGACAGAGTCGAAAGCCTTGGCCAGGTTGATGAAGACGGCTGCACAGTACTGTCTATTATCGATCGTGGTTATAATATCGTTTAGGACCTTGAGCGTGGCTGAGGTGCACCCATGACCAGCTCGGAAACCGGATTGCATAGCGGAGAAGTTACGGTGTGATTAGAAATGGTCGGTGATCTGTTTGTTAACTTGGCTTTCAAAAACGTTCGAAAGGCAGGGCAGGATGGATATAGGTCTGTAACAGTTTTGATCTAGAGTGTCACCCCCTTTGAAGAGGGGGATGACCGCAGCAGCATTCCAATCTCTGGGGATCTCAGACGTTACGAAAGAGAGGTTGAACAGGCTAGTAATAGGGGTTGCGACAATTTCGGCGGCTAATTTTTGAAAGAAAGGGTCCAGATTGTCTAGCCCAGATGATTTGTAGGTGTCCAGATTTTGCAGCTCTTTCAGAACATAAGCTGTCTGAATTTGTGTGAAGGAGAAGGGGGGGGGGTGGGGGTGGGGGGGGGGGGGTTCCTAACTTCCCTGAAAAGTTGTATATCTTGGGGGCTATTCGATGCTAATGCAGTACGCCACAGGATGTTTTTGTGCTGGTCAAGGGCAGTCAAGTCTGAGGAGAACCAGGGGCTATATCTGTTCTTTGTTCTGACTTTTTTGAATGGGGCATGCTTATTTAAGATTGAGAGGAAAGCACTTTTAAAGAACAACCAGGCATCCTCTACTGACGGAATGAGATCGATATCCATCCAGGATACCTGGGCCAGGTCAATTAGGAAGGCCTGCTCGCTAAAGTGTTTTAAGGAGCGTTTGACAGTGATGAGGGGTGGTCGTTTGACCACGGACCCGTTACAGACACAGGCAATAAGGCAGTGATCGCTGAGATCCTGGTTGAAGACAGCGGAGGTGTATTTAGAGGGTCAGTTAGTCAGGATGATATCTATAAGGGTGCCCATGTTTACGGATTCAGGGTTGTACCTGGTAGGTTCCTTGATAATTTGTGTGAGATTGAGGACATCTAGTTTGGATTGTAGGATGGCCGCGGTGTTAAGCATATCCCAGTTTAGGTCACCAAGCAGTACGAACTCTGAGGATAGATGGGGGGCATTCAATTCACATATGGTGTCCAGGGCACAGCTGGGGGCTGAGGGGGGTCTGTAGCAAGCGGCATCATTGAGAGACTTATTTCTGGAAATGTGGATTTTTAGAAGTAGGAGCTCAAACTGGTTGGGCACAGACCTGGATAGTATGATAGAGCTCTGCAGGCTATCTCTACAGTAGATTGCACCCCCCCCCCCCCCCCCCCCCCTTTGGCAGTTCTATCTTTGTGGAAAATGTTGTAGTTGGGGATTGTAATTTCTGGATTTTTGGTGGCCTTCCTAAGCCAGGATTCAGACACTGCTAGAACATCATTACAACTGATAGACTCTAATAGTTAGACTTGATATTGAAATGGAACAAGAAGGGCCCATGCATCCAAACCTTTTGAGTATCAGGCAATTGACTCCCTCAGGAGGTTGAAAAAGTTTGGCATGGACCCTCAAATCCTGAAAAGGTTCTACAGCTGTACCATTGATAGCATATTGACTGACTGCATCACTGCTTGGTATGGCAATAGCACCGCACTAGATCGCATGGCGCTACAGAGGGTTGTGCGGACAGCCCAGTACATTATTGGGGCCGAGCTCCGTGCCATCTGGGAACTCTATATCAGGCGGTGGGAAAATCGTCAAAGACTCCAACCACCCAAGCCAGAGACTATTTTCTCTGCTGCCGCACGTCAAGAGGTACTGGTGCATCAAGTCTGACACCAACAGGCTCTTGAACAGCTTCTATCCCCAAACAATATGACTGAAAAATAAATAACAAAATAGTTTATACGGACTCTACACACCCACTCACATAAAAGCTTCTGCTTCTCTGTTTATCTAATATCCTGTTGCCTAGTCACTGTATATAGTATGTTTACTTACTTACTTTATTGTGTATTTCATATTCTGTATTCTTATTTCTCCTGTAGTTTTTTTTTCTAGTAATACATTGTTGTTGATTACTGCATTGTTGGGTTTTTCACTGTACTTGTGCATGTGACATTAAAACTTGAAACTTGACATTCAGGCATTTAAAGTATACTTGTCACATACTATAAAACTGTTTTTTTTCTCACACTCAAATGGCCTACTATTTAGGGTATTTGGATATGGCCAGCTTTTCAGACTGAGTACACACATCAAGATTACAAATGCAGTAAAATGTGGAGCACTCTGGGAAGATTACTAGATCTCTTTAGTAGCTCCTGCAATGTACTTCAAACTTTGATAGGCATAAACACAATTAACCTTATGCCATCCACACCCCACATAAACACTGTTTTCCTTCAGCTCTCCTCATTAGGTCGTAATTGATGCTGAGAACAAAATAGCTTTTCCATGGATCCTCCTTTCGTTCTTAGCGTCAATTACAATCTAATGAAGAGAGCCGAAGGAAAACTGTGTTTTGGGGTGTGTGATGACAGAGAGTTAATTGTATTTACGACTTTTAGAGTCTAATCAATAAGATTGGTCCTCTGTAGCTCAATTGGTAGAGCTTGTAACACCAGGGTAGTGGGTTCGATCCCCGGGACCACCCATACGTAAAAATGTATGCACACATGACTGTAAGTCGCTTTGGATAAAAGCGTCTGCTAAATGGCATATTATATTATAAAATTAACCTTTAGTGTCATAGAAGATGTTCCATTCTATCTAGACACGTTTTGTCACACGCATTATGATCATTATAGATTGATGATGTATATGTAGCTAGAAACACTGTGCTTGAATGATCAATAACAATACAGGTTTATTATGAGTTTGCCGTAAACTATTTAATTGTTTATGTAAGTTAATGTTTTCATTGTTGTCATAAACTGCTATTAAACATAATGTTGAGCATTATATTATGTTCATAACCGCCATTACCCATTAGGACAGGTTGGAAGCCTCATTGGTTTACCATATTGTATGTGAATTCAAGTGTATCAGAATGACTTTACACTACAGCAGTTCTAATCACTTAATTAATATTCAGGGAGTCATGTTTTGCACACAATTCAGTCATTGTCCTTCATGTGCAGTCATTTTTTTCTGTAGTCCCTAAAGACTTGTTGTCCTTGCAATGACACTCAAATAAAGACATAAACAATATGGCAATGAAGTGTCTCTCATTACAACTGATAGACTCTAATAGTTAGACTTGATATTGAAATGGAACAAGAAGGGCCCATGCATCCAAACCTATTGAGTATCAGGCAATTGACTCAAAGGCTACAGTATATGTCCCTTAGCATCCAGCCAGTATATGCCAGTATATACAGTGGGGAAAAAAAGTATTTAGTCAGCCACCAATTGTGCAAGTTCTCCCACTTAAAAAGATGAGAGAGCCCTGTAATTTTCATCATAGGTACAAGTCAACTAGGACAGACAAAATGAGGAAAAAAAATCCAGAAAATCACATTGTAGGATTTTTTATGAATTTATTTGCAAATTATGGTGAAAAATAAGTATTTGGTCAATAACAAAAGTTTCTCAATAGTTTGTTATATACCCTTTGTTGGCAATGACACAGGTCAAATGTTTTCTGTAAGTCTTCACAAGGTTGTCACACACTGTTTTGGCCCATTCCTCCATGCAGATCTCCTCTAGAGCAGTGCTGTTTTGGGGCTGTCGCTGGGCAACACAGACTTTCAACTCCCTCCAAATATTTTCTATGGGGTTGAGATCTGGAGACTGGCTAGGCCAATCCAGGACCTTGAAATGCTTCGTACGAAGCCACTCCTTCGTTGCCCGGGCGGTGTGTTTGGGATCATTGTCATGCTGAAAGACCCAGCCACGTTTCATCTTCAATGCCCTTGCTGACGGAAGGAGGTTTTCACTCAAAATCTCACGATACATGGCCCCATTCATTCTTTCCTTTACACGGATCAGTCGTCCTGGTCCCTTTGCAGAAAAACAGCCCCAAAGCATGATGTTTCCACCCCCATGCTTCACAGTAGGTATGGTGTTCTTTGGATGCAACTCAGCATTCTTTGTCCTCCAAACACGACGAGTTGAGTTTTTACCAAAAAGTTCTATTTTGGTTTCATATGACATTCTCCCAATCCTCTTCTGGATCATCCAAATGCACTCTAGCAAACTTCAGACGGGCCTGGACATGTACTGGCTTAAGCAGGGGGACACGTCTTGCACTGCAGGATTTGAGGCCCTGGCGGCGTAGTGTGTTACTGATGGTAGGCTTTGTTACTTTGGTCCCAGCTCTCTGCAGGTCATTCACTAGGTCCCCCCGTGTGGTTCTGGGATTTTTGCTCACCGTTCTTGTGATCATTTTGACCCCACGGGGTGAGATCTTGCGTGGAGCCCCAGATCGAGGGAGATTATCAGTGGTCTTGTATGTCTTCCATTTCCTAATAATTGCTCCCACAGTTGATTTCTTCAAACCAAGCTGCTTACCTATTGCAGATTCAGTCTTCCCAGCCTGGTGCAGGTCTACAATTTTGTTTCTGGTGTCCTTTGACAGCTCTTTGGTCTTCGCCATAGTGGAGTTTGGAGTGTGACTGTTTGAGGTTGTGAACAGGTGTCTTTTATACTGATAACAAGTTCAAACAGGTGCCATTAATACAGGTAACAAGTGGAGGACAGAGGAGCCTCTTAAAGAAGAAGTTACAGGTCTGTGAGAGCCAGAAATCTTGCTTGTTTGTAGGTGACCAAATACTTATTTTCCACCATAATTTGCAAATAAATTCATTAAAAATCCTACAATGTGATTTTCTGGATTTTTTTTTCTCATTTTGTCTGTCATAGTTGACGTGTACCTATGATGAAAATTACAGGCCTCTCTCATCTTTTTAAGTGGGAGAACTTGCACAATTGGTGGCTGACTAAATACTTTTTTTCCCCACTGTATACTGTAGCGTGATGTTGAAGTGATGATTTTAAAGAGTCAATAAAGCAGAAATAAGCTATAATTGACCATACCATTATGAAATCTGCAGGACTCATCCATACCAGAAAGGGGGCCTCCGTTCCATTCTCTCCCTCTCATCACTCATGTGAAAAGATATTCTGAAGAGGTGGGCATGATGGGATAGCATTGTAATAGAATTCTGAGCACATAAAACATTGATTTAGCCCAGTCTTAATGTATATGATAATGGCTTGGGGGATGGGCTGTTCGGTGTAGGGCAGCATAACTCTGTACTAAGGTGTATGCACTCACTAACTGTAAGTCGCTCTGGATAAGAGCGTCTGCTAAATGACTAAAATGTTAAAATGTGAACGGAAGTCCAAGATGCATGCGTAATGGGCGTTTGATTAAAGCAGGCGCCTAATGCAGATAAGACAGTTTAGTGTAGTCAGCCAGAAGTGCTTAGGGGCACAACCTTCTCTGTCCTTGTGTGAAAAGGAAAAGCAAATCACTTGTTCGAAAGACTGTGGCAAACTTTTTGTTTTGTGGAGCGTCAAGTCTTTGGATGGGATGTGGTTGAAAAGATAACAATATGGCTACATGGAGTCAATAAGGATTTTATGACTCCAAAGTTGTATTGTCAGACAAGTCCAAATAACTATCCTTGAATCAACCAATCAATACTGTACTGTCAATGCAAACATTAGAAGTTCAATGGCATGTTTACTTTATAGCGCTATGGATACAACTACTGGAGTAAACAATGCTGTCATGTGTTTGATTGAACCATTTTGCATGTGGCAAAATGTGCATTGAAGGAGTCTTCAAGATAATGCCAAATGCTTTGTGTCATAGCCAACAGCATTGACTATCATTAAAACATGCTTAATAGTGTATTTTACCACAGGTCCTTGGTGTTTCTGAGAAATGCAAATATCTTTGTAAGAATTATTATGATTAAATATGCAAATATACAAACCATCATTTTTGTGGAGGGTTTTTCTCTCCAGTTTTACACTGCATCCACCTGAAATAGTCATCATGCAATCTGATTCTCTGCAATTTCCAAATATTTTAGACATAATGTGTCTCTAATTTCCCTCTCCGTCTGTGAACAGTTTAGCAATTCCAGGCACTGCCAACATTTCTGCCTTCTCAGTGTTTCAAAATGGATTGCAATGCAGTTGAAATGCTCTCATTTGTTTTTCTGTGGCGATCTAAGCTCTTATCTGCTCCTAAAGATGATTGGGATGGAGCTTAAAGTCATTCACTTGGCGTGGGCATTATAGTAGAACAAATAAGTGCTAGTCCTGACTTTGACAAAGACAATGTAAAAAGGGAAGTTTAATGAGAAGACTGACAGATAGTGTAATCCATCCTGCTCTTCCAGAGGAAAAGGTTAATAGCTTAAATGTTCTGAGCTCTTAACAGAAGAAAAAGCGACCTGCCACTCACTGTCTGGGGAAGCCTAGTGGCTAACTTCATTTACCATCTGCGAATCAGGACAGGATTGGTTCATCTTCCAGTGAAGTGGGCCATGAGAACAGCAACTGTCTGATTACACCCGTATATAGATGCCAGCATGTCATATCACTCATCATCATACATCCGCTCATGTCTTCCAATTACACTGAACAAAAATATAAACGCAACGTATATAAAGTGTTGGTCCCATGTTTCATGAGCTGAAATAAAAAATACCAGAAATGTTCCATACGCACAAAAAGCTTATGTCTCTCAAGTTTTGTGCAATAATTTTGTTTATATCCCTATTAATGAGCATTTTTACTTTGCCAATATAATCCATCCACCTGACAGGTGCACCTTGTGCTTGGGACAATAAAAGGCCACTTTTATGAGGAGCATTTCAATCTGTAATAAAGCCCTTTTGTGGGGAAAAACTCATTCTGATTGGTTTGGCATGGCTCCCCAGTGGGTGAGCCTAGCTGCCAAGGCCCACCCATGGCTGCACCTCTGCCCAGTCATGTGAAATCCATAGATTAGGGCCTAATGAATCTATTTAAATTGACTGATTTCCTTATATGAACTTTAACTCAGTACAATCTTTGAAATTGTTGCATGTTGTGTTTATATTTTTGTTCAGTATATAATTTTCATAAATAAACAGAATATGTCTGTGTGACATTTGTCCTCTGGTCCCCATCTGCACAGTCATGGATAGGCTTTCGAGGGGGGTACCCTTGTGAACAATACACTGGTGGGAACAGACAGACAGTGAAAGTGCTGATTTAGGGGCTCTGTGCACCAAGATGATTGCCCTACTGTCCTCTACTGTCCTCATAACCTTTTAATATGTTTATGTACTGCACAGTAGTAGTAGCACTTTGGAAAATAGAGTTTGTTGGCGTTGCCAACCGCCAACAATACTTTTAGGCAGTTTTTCCTCTCACTGTCCTCTTTGAATGTGTGTGTCTGTGTGTGTGTGTGTGTGTGTGTGGTTGTGTGTGTGTGTGTGTGTGTGTGTGTGTGTGTGTGTGTGTGTGCGTGTGCGTGTACATGTACACGTACAGTCTGCATCTGTGTGTGAGTGTATCTGTATCGCAGGGGTTATCGGGCGTCAGCATTCCTTTGTGTCAGAGGTTAACCTCAGCATCCATGATGACACAGCAAATGTCGTCTCATCCTGTCATGGCAGCCAGTGGCCATTTGACTCAACCCTGAGAGATGTGTCCCCCTAAAGCCACAGCAAGGACATTATAACAAAGATACCTCTGTGTTGAATAGAAATCGATACGGCATAATCAGAGCACTGCTCCCATCACCATGACAGTGTTATTTTCACAACAAAGCAAATTAATTACAGTATTGTATAACATACTTCACAACTCTATTCGTGGATTATAGATCATTAGCATTATCTACTGAAAAACCGAATCACAGAATACTATACGGCACAGGTAATTAAATGGTAAAAGGAAAAGCTACTTGTTAACCTAGTGTAATTTACAAACACCCCGGAGATCTTCATTTGAAAGACCTCTGTGAGAACATATTAATTGGGATAATGGTTGGGAATTTGTTGACACATCTGACGGTGAGGGGTATTTCACCAATAAACAATGTAAGGTCTCTAAGCTGTGTTTTAATGCTTCTCTCTAGAAGGTGCAGTTGTCTCTGATAGGATTATGCAAGAGGAGAGAGATGAGCTAGAGAGCAGATAGATGAGCAGAGAGACTAGCTATGATTTACAAGCCTGACAGGATCAATTAGGACATTTCGCTCAGCAGGCAATTACTCAACACAGCCAACGTGAAGCAGCATAGTTTAATTTACAGCCACCTAACCAACAGAGGAGATGAGCAAGCCAGGTCTGTGCTGTATGTGAAAGGGGGTGATCTCGGTGTGTCTGGCACAGTGGTGCTACAGCAGTCTGTTTAGGGTCGGTTCAAGGTCAGGTCCTTCCAAAATGAGTTTTTGTAGAAAGCTGTAATAGAGTCCATGCTCTTCAAGATCTGGGCATTCCTGCCTGGTGGACAGTGAAGATAGCTACTAAAGACTGATTTTACAAAATGGCTGCTGATAACTTTTCTGCCATTGTTATGTAGTGGTGTAGTTGGACATGGAATCTATGGGCTCATGCAACAGCTATAGGCATAGACCGCTTGTAGGCCATTCAGATCGAATGGACATGTACATAACATATGTGCTGCATCAGCAGCACTCTATACAGCACTCTATATGGAGAAGTGTGAGGGATCATACAATTGTGAGAACCACCATTACCATTGGTTACATGCTGCTGACATATGCCTTTGGGCCATAATACAGTTGGTGCCAGGCACTGATTTGCTATTCAGACTTGACACATACAGTCATAACATGAATGAATGACTGACAGCAGTATTGTCTGTTAAATACCACAGGCTAACACTGCATAATGTATCCTGACTGAGACATTTCTTAACCACTTGCCTGGCTACATGAGTTGCTGCTCACAAATTGTGATTACATCTTCAAGGTAATTTGTCTTAGTTGAAAGTAAAGCTTATGTGATCACAGTGAGTCTATGCAGTTCTTGCCCATTGAATTCCCTCATGTTCCCGTGGTTTTGGGGTTTTCCTGGCTCCAGAGGCACAATCCTATCCTGGGTTGGAGCCCGTTTTGCCATGCATATTGCCTGAAGTCGGTGCTGCCTGCCCCGGGACGTCTTCCTGCGGGCTTGGGAAAAGCCCCGGACCTCTCCGCCTTTCCCGCGGAGCACCAGGACCTCCGGGAGGTTTTCAGCAAGGCCCGTGCAACCTCGCTTCCTCCACATCGGCCCTATGACTGTGGCATCGACCTTCTCCCGGGCACTACACCGCCTCTGGGGTGGCTTTATTCCCTGTCAGCTCCGGAGACCAAGGCGATGGAGACGTACAGTTGAAGTCAGAAGTTTACAAACACCTTAGCCAAATACATTTAAACTCAGTTTTTCACAATTCCTGACATTTAATCCTAGTAAAAAATTCCCTGTCTTAGGTCAGTTAGGATCACCACTTTATTTTAACAATGTGAAATGTCAGAATAATAGTAGAGAGAATGATTTATTTCAGCTTTTATTTCTTTCATCACATTCTCAGTGGGTCAGAAGTTTACATACACTCAATTAGTGTTTGGTAGCATTGCCTTTAAATTGTTTAACTTGGGTCAAACGTTTCGGGTAGCCTTCCACAAGCTTCCCACAATAAGTTGGGTGAATTTTGGCCCATTCCTCCTGACAGAGCTGGTGTAACTGAGTCAGGTTTGTAGGCCAACTTGCTCGCACACGCTTTTTCAGTTCTGCCCACAAATGTTCTATAGGATTGAGGTCAGGGCTTTGTGATGGCCACTCCAATACCTTGACTTTGTTTTCCTTAAGCCATTTTGCCACAACTTTGGAAGTATGCTTGGGGTCATTGTCCATTTGGAAGACCCATTTGTGACCAAACTTTAACTTCCTGACTGATGTCTTGAGATTTTGCTTCAATATATCCACATAATTTTCATTCCTCATGATGCCATCTATTTTGTGAAATGCACCAGTACCTCCTGCAGCAAAGCACCCTTAAAGCATGATGCTGCCACCCCTGTGCTTTATGGTTGGGATGGTGTTCTTCGGCTTGCAAGCACCCCCTTTTTCCTCCAAACATAACAATGGTCAATATGGCCAAACAGTTCCATTTCTCAAAAAAGTACGATATTTGTCCCCATGTGCAGTAGCAAACCGTAGTCTGGCTTTTCTATGGTGGTTTTGGAGCAGTGGCTTCTTTCTTGCTGAGCGGCCTTTCAGGTTATGTCGATATAGGACTCGTTTTACTGTGGATATAGATACTTTTGTTCCTGTTTCCTCTAGCATCTTCACAAGGTCCTTTTCTGTTGTTCTGGGATTGATTTGCACTTTTCGCACCAAAGTACGTTCATCTTTAGGAGACAGAATGCGTCTCCTTCCTGAGCGGTATGGTGGCTGTGTGGTCCCATGGTGTTTATACTTGCGTACTATTGTTTGTACAGATGAACGTGGTACCTTCAGGTGTTTGGAAATTACTCCCAAGGATGAACCAGACTTGTGGAGGTCTACAATTTTTTTCTGAGGTCTTGGCTGATTTCATTTGATTTTCCCATGATGTCAAGCAAAGAGGCACTGAATTTGAAGGTAGGCCTTGAAATACATCCACAGGTACACCTCCAATTGACTCAAATGATGTCAATTAGCCTATCAGAAGATACTAAAGCCATGACATCATTTTCTGGAATTTTCCAAGCTGTTTAAAGGCACAGTCAACTTAGTGTATGTAAACTTCTGACCCACTGGAATTGTGATACAGTGAATTATAAGTGAAATAATCTGTCTGTAAACAATTGTTGGAAAAATTACTTGTGTCATGCACAAAGTAACCGACTTGCCAAAACTATAATTTGTTAACAATACATTTGTGGAGTGGTTGAAAAATGAGTTTTAATGACTCCAACCTAAGTGTATGTAAACTTCCAACTTCAACTGTATATTGAGGACTCCCTGGCTGCATTGGGTATCCGTCCTTCTGCCTCCCCCGCCGGCGCAGGGTTCTTCTTTGTGGAGAAGAAGGACAAAACCCTGCGTCCAGGGCCTGAATGACATCACGGTTAAAAAACGTTACACGCTTCCACTCATGACCTCGGCTATCGAGCCTCTCCAGGGGACTTCCACCTTCTCCAAGTTGGACCTCCGGAATGCCTACCATCTGGTACGGACTGACCATCGCTCCTGCTGTGTTCCAGGCCCTGGTAAACAATGTTTTCCCGGACATGTTGAACCGGTTCGTATTCGTCTACTTTGATGACATCCTCGTGTTTTCCCACTCAGCTCAAGAACATGTCCCCAATGTGAGACAAGTCCTCCAGCGTCTTCTGGAGAACCAGCTGTTCGTCAAAGCAGAAAAATGCAAATTCCATCGCTCCACCATCTCCTTCCTTGGATACATCATTGCTGCAGGCAACATACAGATGGATCCTGAAAAGGTGAGAGTGGTGGGGGATTGGCCGCAACCCACCTCCAGAGTACAGCTGCAAAGCTTGCTGGGGTTCGCCAATTTCTACCGCCGGTTCATCCGTGGCTACAGCACCAGGGCTTCCCCCCTGTCAGCACTCACCTCCCCCAAGGTCCCGTTTACGTGGTCTCCAGCTGCAGACCAGGCGTTCTCGGACCTCAAGCACGAATTCACTACCACCCCCATCCTAATCCATCCGGATCTGTCCCGGCAGTTCATGGTGGAGGTCGACGCCTCTGACGTCTGAGTGGGGGCTGTCCTGTCCCAACCTTCGGCTCAAGACCAAAAGCTGCATCCCTGCGCTTTCCTCTCCCATCGTCTCAACCCCACGGCAATCAATTACGTCGTGGGTAACCGGGAACTACTTGGGATGAAGATGGCGTTGGAGGAGTGGAGGCACTGGTTAAAGGGTGCGGAACACCCATTCATAGTATGGACAGATCACAAGAACCTGGAATATCTCTGCACCACCAAGTGCCTCAACTCCAGGCAAGCTCGATGTGCCCTGCTATTCACCCAATTCAACTTCACCATTTCCTACTGCCTGGGGTCCAAGAATGTGAAGCCGGGTGCGCTGTCACGCTTCTGTGGCCTTTGTGCAACAATGTTTTTGGTGGCACAGCTTGGTTCCTGACGTCTCCACTTTCATCGCCGCCTGCACTGTGTGTGCCCAGAATAAGACTTTTCGGCAAGCTCTGGCTGGCCTCCTTCAACCACGTCCTGTCCCTCATCGTACCTGGTCCCATATGTCCCTGGACTTCGTCACTGGTCTCCCCCCGTCTGATGGCAACACATTTATCCTTACGGTGGTGGACCGGTTTTCCAATGCCACCCATTTCATTCCTCTCGCCAAGCTACCCTCAGCCAAGGAGACGGCCCAGCTCATGGTGCAGCACGTTTTCCGGCTCCAGAGACTTCCAGTGGACATGGTCTCCAACCGGGGTCCTCAGTTCTCGTCCAGTTCTGGAAGGCGTTCCGCATGCTTATTCGGTCGTCGGCCAGCCTGTCCTCCGGGTTCCACCCCCAGTTTAACAGCCAGTCGGAGCGAGCCAATCAGGACCTGGAGATGACTCTTCGCTGCCTGGAGCCAGCAGCTCGTGTGGGTAGAGTACGCCCGCATAACCCTCCATTGCTCAGCCACTGGTCTCTCACCTTTTGAGTGCTCCATAGGATATCAGCCCCCGCTCTTTCCGGACCAAGAGGAAGAGGTCAGCAACCATTGGCCCAGATGTTCATCTTTTGCTGTCGCCGTACCTGGAAGAGAGCCCGGTCGGCTCTTCTCAAGACCACCTCCAGGTATCGACGACAGGCGGACCGCCATCGGACCCCGGCTCCCCGTTATCATCTAGGGCAGAGGGTATGGTTGTCCATTTGGGATCTGCCCCTCCGGCCCATTCCCCATCTCCAAGATTCTTAGCCCCTCTGCAGTTCGTTTTCTGTTGCCCCGCACCCTCCATATACATCCCACTTTTAATGTGTCTAGGATTAAACCTATGTCTCACAGCCCTTTGTATCCTGTTTCCAGGCCCACCCCTCTCCCCCTTCTCATCGACTGCCAACCGGCGTACACGGTGAGGCGCCTCCTGATGGTTAGGCCGCGGGGCAGTGGATTCCAGTACCTGGTTGACTGGGAGGGTAATGGCCCGGAGGAGAGATACTCGGTCCCCGCTCCGAACATCCTGGACCCAGCCCTCATCACTGAGTTTCAGCCCGGCACCCCTGTCAAGCAGGTATGCGCCCAGGTAGGACTCCAGGTGGCGTCCCTGGAGGGGTGGGTACTGTCACACCCTGATCTGTTTCACCTGTCTTTGTGCTTGTCTCCACCCCTTCCAGGTGTCACCCATCTTCCCCATTATCCCCTGTGTATTTATATCTGTGTTCTCTGTTTGTCTGTTGCCAGTTTGTCTTGTCTCATCAAGCCTACCAGCGGTTTTCCCGTACTCCTGTTTTGCTCTAGCTCCTATTTACCAGTTTTTCCCGGTTTTGACCATTCTGCCTGTCCTGACCCTGAGCCTGCCTGCCGTTCTGTACCTTGTGACACTGTTCTGGATTACTGACCTCTGCCTGCCCTTGACCTGTCGTTTGCCTGCCCCCTGTTTTTGTAAATAAACTTTTGCTATTTCGAACTGTCTGCATCTGGGTCTTATCCTGAGTCGTGATAGATTACAGTATCAAACAACACTGCACACGTTGTAAATGGCCAGCAGAACACAAAGTCCCTCAAGCATCAATGAGCTACAACACAGGTTAATCACGCTTTTACGGTTTAGGCTTCTAAACAGATCTATCAAAATGTATTGGTTTGCTTGAACATTACATTAGAATACTAAAGGGGCAGTATGTCAAGACATGTTTTGTGTGTGTGTGGGTACAAAGAGGACAAAAGTGAAGCTTTGATGGGATATCAAATGTTGCTAATTTTAGTTGTGCTATCCTGTTCAAAATATTATTTTCTTGCTGATATTCATCCTCATCTACCGGATCCCAGTTGAATAAGGGCCGAAACACAAACGTTTTTACCAGTGAAACCCTACTAATCCATGAGCCAGACCCCCACACTTGGGCCGCCAGGCTCACTTGGGGTGATGATGTCTCATAGTGATTTTCTTGAGGGTCTATTTCCCTAAAATAAAAGAATTTGTGATAGCATTGCAGCAATGACAGCTTTCTCTGTGTTATCACTCTTTCTTCCATCTCTCCATTCCATTCATTTTTCCAAATGGGTTTTAGCCTATGACAATGTCAGTATACAACAATTTAATGCTCACGTATACCCTTTAATCCTATACTGGAAACTGCCAAAATAAAGGAAACACCAACATAAAGTGTCTTAATAGGGCGTTGGGCCACCACGAGCCGTCAGAACAGCTTCAATGCACCTTGCCATAGATTCTACAAGTGTCTGGAACTCTATTGGAGGGATGCAACGCCATTCTTCCACGAGAAATTCCATAATTTAGTATTTTGTTGATGGTGATGGAAAACACTGTCTCAGGCCCTGCTCCAGAATCTCCCATAAGTGTTCAGTTGGGTTGAGATCTGGTGACTGAGACACACACACACCCTTAAATCCCCTCTGCTCCTTTGAGACCCCTCTTTCAAAGCCACTGAGATCTCTTCTTCTAGCCATGGAAGCCAAAATAATGGGCAACTTTTTATACATGACCCTAAGAATGATGGGATGTTAATTGATTAATTCACTCAGGAACCACACCTGTGTGGAAGCACCTACTTTCAATACATTTTTTATACCTAATTTACTAAAGTGTTTCCTTTATTATAGCAGTTACCTGTATCATTGGAAAGCTTAGATTCACAGCTATCCATCAGACATATTTTCGGAATGTTCAGGTCAACAGAACTTTGACCTTTGACCTCTAGGGTACATATCAGTATGTACCCTAGAGGTCAAAGGTCAAAGTTCTGTTGACCTGAACATTCCGAAAATATGTCTGACATACCTGTATAAATTGCTTTAAAAATAAAACCCTGATTCATTTAAAACTTTGCTTGACAAGTGGTTCTGAAAGGTCACGAAATTACCTTTCAAATTATATGTAATATAACCAACTATTGGCACCAGCTTCAACTATTGTTAAAAAATTGACCATATTGTTCAATAGACATTAGAATTTTGGAAGCTTAGCCATAAAGTTCCATGTAGTGGTGCAGCTATGTTTTTGGATTATAACTTTGGTGATGGAGGCACCATATTTCATACACGCAGCTAGAACAGGGTTTAAAAAATATTTGTAGATACAGGGCCATCACAGGATGCACACATCAACCCCACAGAAGCCTTTTTCCAATAAGCCGCCAAACAACTCAATGGGGTCTTATTGGATACATTTCACATGACCATACCTGTATGAAATATAATTGTATTATGCCCAATAATATCTTAAAATGGTCATAGTGATTGTTGAGACTTCTAGCTCACTAAGGAAAAGAAAAAAGTAAAGAAAAACATATATATATATAAATAGATAAAAGAGAAGCAAATGGGTCTGATGTGTTCAATTAAATGGGGAACGAGTGATTTCTTTAAGTTTCTTAGATGCTCAGATATGTTACGTTATGTGCGCATTCGCAGCTTCACTAGAGACTTAAATTATGGCAGCTGGTAATCATTTCACCGCAGTCAATCATCAGGAGCACACAGCCCGTTGGTATGTACAGTAACTGCGAACTACTCACAGTCTAGCATTAATGTTTAAGTCACTTATATGTTTGAGCACTGAACGTTTACCTCACTGTGTCGGTGTTAGTTGGCCGAGAGTAACTTGTAGCTCGCTGGGTGCGGTAGCTCAGCAACCCAGATGCTGTATAGCATTAGGCTATCATTATCAGCCATTTGCGTTGTGCTGATTGTTCGGAGCACTCTGCTGGTTTCTGGTGGCGGTGGTGATAGCGGTGATTTGGTTCGGTGATCCATGATGGAGTGCCGCGTTATGTTGCATTTGTGCGTGTGTAAATCCTTTGGACGAGGCATGTGGTGGCATGGGTTCTATGTCCTGTGACGGCGTCCATAGCAACCAGTGACGGCAGAGTCACTGTGCGCATGCTCCTCTGGCGCTAGGCATTCTGGGTGATGTAGTCAATGTTGTTTTAAGCCAGATTTGCCACATTTTTGATGGTGTTGCAGGCTTATTTGATTTTCATTATTTACATTATTATTACATTATATATTTGAATAATATATTGTCATTATTTGTTTGTTGTATTTCAGGTTTATGACCTGTGGTCATTTAATTTAAAAGAAAATTAAGGGCAAAACACGAGTCATGACATTGTGTGTATCCTGGTGAGCCTTTTCGGAGGGCTAAATAACGAAAAATCCGAACAGTCATAAACCACGGTTCTCCTTTTACATGGATAATGCAAAGACTAGAACATTCGTCATGAGACTAACTTCTGATAAGCTAACAGTTCACCCATAAAGCTGTCTGCTCATCTGCTGACTTACTAGGCAAATCATTAATGAGTGAAAACCAAGAAGAGGATAGAGTCTACAGTTAAAGGACTACTTAAAACCCAGTTGGCGGAAAACACTTGAACTTGAGTTAAACGCTAGAAAAGTTGGCAAGATGGCAGCATCAGAGGAGGAGCTGGAGAGGAAGCGGTCAGCAGCCCAGACTGCGTTCACTAGAAGAGCCAATTACCTCACCTCCAGAGCTAGTGCACTGGGGGAAAGTGAAATGAGAAGTGAGTGGAGGAACTTTAAAGTGGATCACTCCAGAGTCAGAGATGCAGGGTTTGAGTATGCCACGGCCCTGAGAGAAGTGGACGACGATGAAGTCAAAAAGAAGGCGGAAAACATTGACGGAAAAACAACAGAATGTGACTGTAAGTTTGATGAAACTGAACAAATCATCCTGATCAGCTTCTGGACAAGGTTCTCTGAGGCGGAAATTACCACCCTCACTGAAGAGGCTGGATCAGCCATGGACCAGGCCGAGGCAACCGATCACCACCATATGACCAGGAGGGAATGTGAATTGATTCATAGGAACCTGGAACGGGAAGTCTACAACTTCGAACAAGGATTGGATGAGTGGAAAGATTTGATCCCTCGGTCCAAGGCAACAGAGTCAAAGGACCAGATCCGGAAGTTGAAGAAAAGGCGTGAAAAACTGTGGGATGAGTGGGCATGGAAAGGCGGTTCTCAATCCGACGACGAAGAGAAACTGGGAAAAGTGAAAATTGTGGAGCAGGAGGAACAAGTTGGGGCTTACAACTACAGGCCCCAGATCAGCCTAGAACGTGCACGCTTGCCCATGTTTGCTGGTAATATGAGGGATTACTACAGCTGGAAAGCTGAATGGGAGGACTTGCAACGTCTGGGAAACCCTCATGGATTGGAAAATGTGAGGAAATTCCATCTCTTGGGAAGCCTAGATGAAAAAGTCAAGAGGGACCTCGTATTGTCCAGCTGTGGATCCGCCAACGACGTGTTCAGGCTCCTGGACAACAAGTACGGAAATAAGCCGAAAATAGTGCTGCTGATTTCACAAGAAGTGCAAGGACTTTTCCCCATCAAAGGAAACCATCCGAGGAACACAATCGAACTGATTCAAGCCATGGAGAGAGCTCTTCGTGACCTACAAGTCTTAGGGGAGGAAGATGCTGTAAAGAACCGAGTGGTTGTGCAGTCGATTGAAAGTAAACTTCTTAAGTGCTTGCGCCTTCATGGTGACGATGGCGGCTGCACACAAAAGTATCTATGCTCAAAGGATGACTGTCAGAAAGAGGGCTCTTCAGACCACAATTACTTGCTCTGTCCAAAGCCACAGATCAAGAAGAAAGAGGAAAAGAGCGGAGAGCAGAGCGATGCAAAATTGGGGAAAAGGGGGCTTGGACTAACCAACAAACAGGAGGAGCTCCTTGCCAAACTTTCTCCAGAGCTGCGAGCAGAGTTCAAAGAAGCCTTTTCAAATAAGATCACGACAAAAGTGTGTGCTAGCACTGGTTGTGAGCCAAAAGAGTGCCCATTCATAATGATGCTGTTGGATGTGATGACAAACTCTGGCCAGCTAGTCGGTACATTGATTGATCTCGCTTCAGATACTAATTATATCTCTAATAAAGCAGCAGAGCGTCTCAAGCTAAATGGTGAGAACATTAAGTTGATTGTCCAAGGTGTTGGAGGGATGGAGAAAACCATTACTACCAAGAAGTATACCCTGAGGCTGAGAGTAAAAACTCCCAAAGGTACAATAGCAGAGCACAAACTCCTTTGTTACGGCTTGGAAGATGTTGCGAAGGTGAACCAAGCTGTCACGCCACAGCAACTGCAGAAGTTCTTTCCAAATGTTCCACTCAAGGACTTGGTCCGGCCCAAAAAGATCGACCTGTTGATTAGCCACAGGGAGGGTCGCCTGGTCCCACCCCTTGGGAAGACTGTTGGTGGAACGCATCCTGACCTCTTTGAAGAGATAGACCTAGCAGTGCACAGGTCTGAAACACATTTCGCTAGGTCAATGAGAACAGCTTCAAGGGCGTACAAAGAGATTCTCGTGAAGACGGAAGGACCCAGTGGAGTTTCAGTGGAAGAAGAAGACGCAATCCTCCGAAACACTGCAACTACCAACAAATACATTGTGGGACAGTATTGGCGCCGCCTGTGATCCTCAGTGTGGTGGCTGCAGATGCGGTAGGTGCCCCCCTGGAGGCAAGGAAATGACCCTAGGAGAGGAAAGAGACTTGGAGAAAATAAAGGAATGTCTCACCTACGTGCAAGCTAACAAGCACAGCGAATCCCCTCACTGGGACGCAGCTTACCCGTGGAAAGGAGACCCCGCAACGCTGCCTGACAATCGACGTGCAGTGGAAGCGACCTTTTTAAACACTGAGAAACGACTGGAGAGGGAGCCGGAATGGAAGGCTGCGTACAGAGAGCAAATCCACGATATGGTCTCAAGAGGGGCTGCCGTTAAAGTCACCCAAGAGGAAATCGATAGCTGGAAGGGACCTAAGTGGTATATCAGTCATTTAGTTGCTCCTAATCCTCACTCAACCACTACCCCTGTAAGAATTGTCTGGAACAGTAGCCAAGAATTCATGGGAATAAGTTTAAATGACCTACTGTACAAGGGTCCTGACGTCCTAAATCAGAAAAGGGGCGTGCTTCTGAGATTCAGGACTGGGTTGTACGCCGCCCTGGGCGATGTGAATTTTTTTTACAACTCTGTCTGGCTAGAAGACAAAGAAGTACACCTCCATCGATTCCTCTGGAGAGACAATCCTGAGGAGGTGATCAAAGTCTTTGCTGTCGTCAACATTGGCAATAAACCTGCTGGTTGTATCGCCCAGGTGGCAATGAGAGAAACAGCCAACCTGCCCCAGTTTGCAGCCATGGTTGAGGAGCGCAGAGTTGTGGTAGAAGATAGTTATGTGGATGACATCTTGACGTCCCACAATGACTTGCGGATACTGGAGAAAATCACCAAAGGAGTGGAAAAGATCTTAAAGGCTGGAGGCTTCTCCCTTAAGCCATGGGTCTTATCAGGCCAAAGTGGGAGGTCCGCAACCACAACTGATGCCAGTATCAGTAAGACAACTGTGAGTGTGCCCAAAACGCTGGTATTACCCAACCAGATGCGGGACGAAGAAAGCAAAGCACTTGGAGTAGGCTATGAACCAGAGACTGACAAACTTCGTGTGATGACCTCCGTAAATTTCTCAAAGAAGAGAGGAAAGATGAGGACAGGAGTCGATTTGCGCGAAGAGGAAGTCAGAGGTAAAACTCCAAACCCATTGACCCGTCGGATGCTGCTAAGCCAGATCGCTGGATTCTACGACCCCATTGGTCTTGCCACACCCGCAAAGCAGAAAGGGGTGATGCTTGTGAGAGAAGCTTACCAAGAAGCGAGTATAAGCAGTCCAGTTAAGGACACTTGGGATGACCCACTCTCACCAAAACTACGGGAGGCTTCCATAAGACTCCTCGAAGAATATGTGAGACTTGCCAAGATCAGGTTCGAAAGAAGCCTCACACCAACTGGAGCCATAGGCCATCCAATGGGAGTCACGTTTTCAGATGGGAGTGAGGCTTCCTACGGCGTGGTGCTCTATCTCCGTTGGGAGACGCAGAATGGGGTCGCAGTGAGGCTGGTCAAAAGCAAAGCTTACCCCTCTCAACCAGAAAGGAGACGTGATTAAGGCAGAGGTATGTGGTGCTGTCTTTTCGATCCGTCTGAGAAAATACCTTGTAAAGCACTGCCGCATCAAGGTCGCACACTGGGTCCACTTCGTGGGTAGCCAAACAATCCTGGGAGCAATTCACAAGGATAGCTATGGCTACCAAACTTTCTTCGCTAACCGCATCGGAGAGATCCAGAAGGCTGGACCAGTGGAAGACTGGAGGTGGATTGAGGGCAACCTGAACATAGCAGACATCATCACAAGGGGAGCAACTCCTGAGGAACTCGATGAAGGGTCAGAGTGGCAACAAGGCCCAGAGTTCCTGAGTTGGCCTGAGGCTGAGTGGCCTGTGAAGATGGCCAGTGAGATAGTGACCAGCGTGGCTGATGACGTTAAAAGGTTGCAGAGAAGAACGTTCTCAGCTGTAGTCACCAGGTCTCAGGCAGAACAATTCTCAGGCCCCAGCAATACTGATGTTGGGGCAGACTTGCAAGACTCCGCACCGCGACCGCAGATGAAAGACCAAGGTCCAACTCCAGCAGTAGAGAGGCCAAAGAGGAAGCCCTGGGGTGTAGCTCTAGTGCGCCTTGTTGGGCCCGAACGATTCAGTAGCTTGTCTAAATTGTGTGGAACAATCGCCTGGGTTCGAAGAGCTGCAGAATCCTGGCTGAGGACAAGCTACCAAGCCTCAAGCTCAGCAAAGTGGGAGGTGAGGGGCCCCAGGCTGTCTGTGGGAGAGAGAACGGCGGCTTTCCAAGACCTAGCCCTTGCGGCCCAAGACGGCGTGAACTTTCAGGATACGACCTTAAACCGCCTTGTTGTAATTAAAGATGACAACAATGGACTCTTACTTTGTGGTGGTAGAGTCCAGTCTTGGAATGAAGACGGAACCGCTGTACCTTTAATCCCGTTCCGGTCATGGCTGGGGGCCTTGCTTGCGAGGGAAGCTCACGAAGTGAATCATGAAGGGGTGGCTGCCACACTGCTGCACACTAAAAGAAAGGCCTTGGTTGTGCAAGGTCGGAGGACAGTGAAGAAGGTGGTCAACAGGTGCATCACTTGCAAGAAGCAAAGAGCCCGGCTGTGCCAGCAAGTGATGAGCGCTCTTCCTCAGGAACGTACCAGTAGAGCGAACCCATTCGAGTATACTACACTAGACATCTTTGGACCCTTTGAAGTGAGGGACGCTGTTAAGAAAATAACCAAGTAAAAGGTCTGGGGAGTCGTGTATTGCTGCATGACTTCCAGAGCCGTCCATGCTGATCTCGTCGACGACCAGTCTTCTGAGAGCTTTCTTCAGGCCTACTCCCGGTTCACTGCTCTGAGGGGGCATCCCAAAAAGCTATGGTCAGACAGAGGCACAAACTTCTTGGGCGCCAGGCCTGCTCTGAGAGAGCTACACAAGCACCTGGCCTGTTTGCAGAAGGCATCCGTTGAAGACAAGGCTGCCAGAAATAGCACAGAGTGGCAATGGGACTTCATCCTGCAGACTCGCCACACAGGAATGGAGCAGCAGAGGCAGCTGTCAAGCTCCTTAAAAGAGCTCTTAACAGTCTTGGCGGAACAACTGGCTGCTACACCTGGGGGGAGTTCCAGACCCTTCTCTACTCTGCAGCCAACTTGACTAATGAGCGACCCATCGACGCCAGGGCACAGGAACAAGAGGACTCGGTGGAGTACTTGACCCCCAACTCCCTTATCCTGGGGCGCACCGGACAGGGAGGAGACATACACGGAATCGACGTGGAAACCCGCTCTTGGCGCAGACTGAGGGCTGTCCAGGCTGGAGTCGACAGGTTCTGGAAGAAATGGAATGAACTGGCAGGACCAAACTTGTTCATACGACACAAGTGGCACCGAGCAGAGAGAAGTATCAAGGTTGGAGACGTAGTCTGGATTGCGGACCAGAACGCTCTAAGGGGGCAGTTCCGGCTTGGCCGGGTTGCTACAACATATCTAGACGAGAAGGGGGTTGTCCGGGATGCGGACATAACAACCTGCATGGGTCTTCCTGCTCCCATGGTTCCCAGGGCCCGGAGAAAGGACTCTACCATGCACACGACAATCGTCATTCGCAGGGATGTGCGGAGGTTGGTGATCTTGATTCCTGCTGAAGACCAAGAGGAGGTAAGATAAGTCCTCGCCATGGGTACCCAAAGACTGTGACTCTGTGTTCTTTGCTTAGCTAGCGGGTAACCCTGGGAGGCAACTGAGTGCTTCAAGGGCAAACCTACACTCAGTAGGAGGAAAGGTGGTGGAGCCTACCTCCTTAGTTAATACATGTTTGTTTGTGAATGCCTACAAAGACTAAACTTAAGTTTGAAATTCTCACTGAGAGACTCAAGAGACTGTGCCCTCCTTGGATCTTCGATCAGCCGGCCAAGTGGGAGGTGTTGAGACTTCTAGCTCACTCAGGAAAAGAAAAAAAAGAAAAATAATAATAATAATAATATATATATATATATATATATATAGATAAAAGAGAAGCAAATGGGTCTGATGTGTTCAATTAAATGGGGAACGAGTGATTTCTTTAAGTTTCTTAGATGCTCAGATATGTTACGTTATGTGCGCATGCGCAGCTTCACTAGAGACTTAAATTATGGCAGCTGGTAATCATTTCACCGCAGACAATCATCAGGAGCACACAGCCCGTTGGTATGTAACTGCGAACTACTCACAGTCTAGCATTAATGTTTAAGTCACTTATATGTTTGAGCACTGAACGTTTACCTCACTGTGTCGGTGTTAGTTGGCCGAGAGTAACTTGTAGCTCGCTGGCTGCGGTAGCTCAGCAACCCAGATGCTGTATAGCATTAGGCTATCATTATCAGCCATTTGCGTTGTGCCTATTGTTCGGAGCACTCTGCTGGTTTCTGGTGGCGGTGGTGATAGCGGTGGTTTGGTTCGGTGATCCATGGTAGAGTGCCGCGTTATGTTGCGTTTGTGCGTGTGTAAATCCTTTGGACGAGGCATGTGGTGGCATGGGTTCTAAGTCCTGTAACGGCGTCCATAGCAACCAGTGACGGCAGAGTCACTGTACGCATGCTCCTCTGGCACTGGGCATTCTGGGTGATGTAGTCAATGTTGTTTTAAGCCAGATTTGCCACATTTTTGATGGTGTTGCAGGCTTATTTGATTTTCATTATTTACATTATTATTATATTATATTATTAGAATCATATATTTACATTATATATTTGAATAATATATTGTCATTATTTGTTTGTTGTATTTCAGGTTTATGACCTGTGGTCATTTAATTTAAAAGAAAATGAAGGACAAAACACGAGTCATGACATTGTGTGCTTCCTGGTGAGCCTTTTCGGAGGGCTAAATAACGAAAAATCCGAACAGTGATGTAAAATATACAACCTTTGAACTATTCACGTGTAGATCCATTTTATATCTTCAGAAATCAGTGATTTGCACAGAATTTAGGGCACATTCTTACCACAATTCTGTGAATAATTTAACATCTTTATACAGCATATATATATATATATATACAGTGGGGAGAACAAGTATTTGATACACTGCCGATTTTGCAGGTTTTCCTACTTACAAAGCATGGAGAGGTCTGTAATTTTTATCATAGGTACACTTCAACTGTGAGAGACGGAATCTAAAACAAAAATCCAGAAAATCACATTGTATGATTTTAAAGTAATTAATTTGCATTTTATTGCATGACTTAAGTATTTGATCACCTACCAACCAGTAAGAATTCCGGCTTTTCTTTAAGAAGCCCTCCTGTTCTCCACTCATTACCTGAATTAACTGCACCTGTTTGAACTCGTTACCTGTATAAAAGACACCTGTCCACACACTCAATCAAACAGACTCCAACCTCTCCACAATGGTCAAGACCAGAGAGCTGTGTAAGGACATAAGGAATAAAATTGTAGACCTGCACAAGGCTGGGATGGGCTACAGGACAATAGGCAAGCAGCTTGGTGAGTATGCAACAACTGTTGGCGCAATTATTAGAAAATGGAAGAAGTTCAAGATGACGGTCAATCACCCTCGGTCTGGGGCTCCATGCAAGATCTCACCTCGTGGGGCATCAATGATCATGAAGAAGGTGAGGGATCAGCCCAGAACTACACGGCAGAACCTGGTCAATGACCTGAAGAGAGCTGGGACCACAGTCTCAAAGAAAACCATTAGTAACACACTACGCCGTCATAGATTAAAATCCTGCAGCGCACGCAAGGTCCCCCTGCTCAAGCCAGCACATGTCCAGGCCCGTCTGAAGTTTGCCAATGACCATCTGGATGATCCAGAGGAGGAATGGGAGAAGGTCATGTGGTCTGATGAGACAAAAATAGAGCTTTTTGGTCTAATCTCCACTCGCTGTGTTTGGAGGAAGAAGAAGGATGAGTACAACCCCAAGAACACCATCCCAACCGTGAAGCATGGAGGTGGAAACATCATTCTTTGGGGATGCTTTTCTGCAAAGGGGACAGGACGACTGCACCGTATTGAGGGGAGGATGGATGGGGCCATGTATCGCGAGATCTTGGCCATCAACCTCCTTCCCTCAGTAAGAGCATTGAAGATGGGTCGTGGCTGGGTCTTCCAGCATGACAACGACCCGAAACACACAGCCAGGGCAACTAAGGAGTGGCTCCGTAAGAAGCATCTCAAGGTCCTGGAGTGGCCTAGCCAGTCTCCAGACCTGAACCCAATAGAAAATCTTTGGAGGGAGCTGAAAGTCCGTATTGCCCAGCGACAGCCCCGAAACCTGAAGGATCTGGAGAAGGTCTGTATGGAGGAGTGGGCCAAAATCCCTGCTGCAGTGTGTGCAAACCTGGTCAAGACCTACAGGAAACGTATGATCTCTGTAATTGCAAACAAAGGTTTCTGTACCAAATATTAAGTTCTGCTTTTCTGATGTATCAAATACTTATGTCATGCAATAAAATGCAAATTAATTACTTAAAAATCATACAATGTGATTCTCTGGATTTTTGTTTTAGATTCCTTCTCTCACAGTTGAAGTGTACCTATGATAAAAATTACAGACCTCTACATGCTTTGTAAGTAGGAAAACCTGCAAAATCGGCAGTGTATCAAATACTTGTTCTCCCCACTGTATATATATATATATATATATATATATATATATATCTACAGTACCAGTCAAAAGTTTGGACACACCTACCCATTCAATGGTTTTACTTTATTTTTACAATTTTCTACATTGTAGAATAATAGTGAAGACACCAAAACTATGAAATAACACATATGGAATCATGTTGTAACCAAAAAAGTGTTAAACAAATAATGTATTTTATATTTGAGATTCTTCAAAGTAGCCACCCTTTGCCTTGATGACAGCTTTGCATACTCTTGGCATTCTCTCAACCAGCTTCATGAGGAATGCTTTTCCAACAGTCTTGAAGGAGTTCCCACATATGCTGAGCACTTGTTGGGTAAGGATGTTAAGGAGAATATAGAATGAACCACAATAATTGTTTGCTAAAATAATAATTACTTGACAAAAATGTAATGTAATGCAATGGCAATCCTGGTTTTAGGTAACAATCCTTTGCATGAACTGCCGACATTACTACGCATCTTAATTGATAATGATGGAAATTAAGATATGCAAGATATTTGAAAATTTACAGTGAGGGAAAAAAGTATTTGATCCCCTGCTGATTTTGTACGTTTGCCCACTGACAAAGACATGATCAGTCTATCATTTTAATGGTAGGTTTATTTGAACAGTGAGATACAGAATAACAACTAAAAAATCCAGAAAACGCACGTCAAAAATGTTATAAATTGATTTGCATTTTAATGAGGGAAATATGTATTTGACCCCTCTGCAAAACATGACTTAGTACTTGGTGTCAAAACCCTTGTTGGCAATCACAGATCTTTCTTGAAGTTGGCCACCAGGTTTGCACACATCTCAGGAGGGATTTTGTCCCACTCCTCTTTGCAGATTTTCTCCAAGTCATTAAGGTTTTGAGCCTGACGTTTGGCAACTCGAACCTTCAGCTCCCTCCACAGATTTTCTATGGGATTAAGGTCTGGAGACTGGCTAGGCCACTCCAGGACCTTAATGTGCTTCTTCTTGAGCCACTCCGTTGTTGCCTTGGCCATGTGTTTTGGGTCATTGTCATGCTGGAATACCCATCCACGACCCATTTTCAATGCCCTGGCTGAGGGAAGGAGGTTCTCACCCAAGCCCCGTCCATCGTCCCTTTGATGCAGTGAAGTTGTCCTGTCTCCTTAGAAGAAAAACACCCCCAAAGCATAATGTTTCCACCTCCATGTTTGACGGTGGGGATGGTGTTCTTGGGGTCATAGGCAGCATTCCTCCTCCTCCAAACACGGCGAGTTGAGTTGATGCCAAAGAGCTCGATTTTGGTCTCATCTGACCACAACACTTGCACACAGTTCTCCTCTGAATCATTCAGATGTTCATTGGCAAACTTCAGACGGCCCTGTATATGTGCTTTCTTGAGCAGGGGGACCTTGTGGGCGCTGCAGGATTCTCACGGCGTAGTGTGTTACCAATTGTTTTCTTGGTGACTATGGTCCCAGCTGCCTTGAGATCATTGACAAGATCCTCCCATGTAGTTCTGGGCTGATTCCTCACCGTTCTCATGATCATTGCAACTCCACGAGGTGAGATCTTGCATGGAGCCCCTGGCCGAGGGAGATTGACAGTTATTTTATGTTTCTTCCATTTGCGAATAATCACACCAACTGTTGTCACCTTCTCACCAAGCTGCTTGGCGATGGTCTTGTAGCCCATTCCAGCCTTGTGTAGGTCTACAATCTTGTCCCTGACATCCTTGGAGAGCTCTTCAGTCTTGGCCATGGTGGAGAGTTTGGAATCTGATTGATTGATTGCTTCTGTGGACAGGTGTCTTTTATACAGGTAACAAGCTGAGATTAGGAGCACTCCCTTTAAGAGTGTGGTCCTAATCTCGGCTCGTTACCTGTATAAAAGATACCTGGGAGCCAGAAATCTTTCTGATTGAGAGGGGGTCAAATACTTATTTCCCTCATTAAAATGCAAATCAATTTATAACATTTTTGACATGCATTTTTCTGGATTTTTGTTTTGTTATTCTGTCTCTCACTGTTCAAATAAACCTACCATTAAAATTATAGACTGATCATTTCTTTGTCAGTGGGCAAACGTACAAAATCAGCAGGGGATCAAATACTTTTTTCCCTCACTGTATATCATTTTAATAGCTATATATATATAAAGCAAATTGAGGTGAGAGCATTGGAAATACTTTTAGCGGTTGACCTGCTTCTGTTCTGTGGGTGGCACTATGTGCTGTTTTCGAAGGATGGGTCCTGGCCTCTCGGGGGGCCTAGTAATCCGGGGGGACGGGGGTGGTCTGCCGATCACTGGGATGACAACCCAATTTGGGATGGGGAGGGCCTTTAACGGGGAGAATAGTGGAGTCCAATTGGAGGGTTACTTAATAGCAATGCAAATATCATGGTACAGCTATATGGACACTCAATCACCATGGTACTTTTTAATGGTACATTTGCAAACATATATAATGATGAATAGATTTGAAACTTGTATCTCATTATGGTAAATGGTGAAATAAGTATAGCCAGTTGTAATTGTAATGGCTTAGCAGATAATAAGAAAAGAAGAACAATATTTACATGGCTCAAAGAGAAGGAATATAATATCTATTGTTTACAGGAATATACTTCTCCCATGGGCAAAGAAACTCAAAAGGGGTGATGATATTAATTAACAGTTATTTTGATCCGAATATGCAAATTGTTCAAACAGATCCGCAAGGTAGATGGATGATTTTAAATATGTTATTGGACCATAAACAGATATGGCTCATTAACCTTTACGGACCAAATAATGATGATCCACACTTCTTTGAAAATATATATAATAAATTATCAACCCTGCAAGCAATACAAGACTGTATTATTATTGTGGGAGATTATAATACTGTTTTAAATACCTCAATGGACCGTAAAGGAAATCACACTGCAAACTAACACCCTCATGCTCTTAAGTAAATCATGAATGTCATGGATATATTAGAACTAGTGGATGTATGGAGGCTTAAATATCCTGACCTTTGAGATATACATGGCGGAGACTCAATCAAGCTAGTCGTCTTGACTTCTTTCTTTTATCATTCTCGTTGGCACCAAAAGTTTAAAAAGTGTTGATAGGGGACAGAATGCGGTCGGACCATCAGATAATTGGCATATACAGTGGGGAAAAAAAGTATTTAGTCAGCCACCAATTGTGCAAGTTCTCCCACTTAAAAAGATGAGAGAGGCCTGTAATTTTCATCATAGGTACACGTCAACTATGACAGACAAATTTAGAAAAAAAAATCCAGAAAATCACATTGTAGGATTTTTTATGAATTTATTTGCAAATTATGGTGGAAAATAAGTATTTGGTCACCTACAAACAAGCAAGATTTCTTGCTCTCACAGACCTGTAACTTCTTCTTTAAGAGGCTCCTCTGTCCTCCACTCGTTACCTGTATTAATGGCACCTGTTTGAACTTGTTATCAGTATAAAAGACACCTGTCCACAACCTCAAACAGTCACACTCCAAACTCCACTATGGCCAAGACCAAAGAGCTGTCAAAGGACACCAGAAACAAAATTGTAGACCTGCACCAGGCTGGGAAGACTGAATCTGCAATAGGTAAGCAGCTTGGTTTGAAGAAATCAACTGTGGGAGCAATTATTAGGAAATGGAAGACAAACAAGACCACTGATAATCTCCCTCGATATGGGCCTCCACACAAGATCAAACCCAGTGGGGTCAAAATGATCACAAGAACGGTGAGCAAAAATCCCAGAACCACACGGGGGACCTAGTGAATGACCTGCAGAGAGCTGGGACCAAAGTAACAAAGCCTACCATCAGTAACACACTACGCCGTCATGGACTCAAATCCTGCAGTGCCAGACGTGTCCCCCTGCTTAAGCCAGTACATGTCCAGGCCCGTCTGAAGTTTGCTAGAGTGCATTTGGATGATCCAGAAGAGGATTGGGAGAATGTCATATGGTCAGATGAAACCAAAATATAACTTTTTGGTAAAAACTCAACTCGTCGTGTTTGGAGGACAAAGAATGCTGAGTTGCATCCAAAGAACACCATACCTACTGTGAAGCATGGGCGTGGAAACATCATGCTTTGGGGCTGTTTTTCAGCAAAGGGACCAGGACAACTGATCCGTGTAAAGGAAAGAATGAATGGGGCCATGTATCATGAGATTTTGAGTGAAAACCTCCTTCCATCAGCAAGGGCATTGAAGATGAAACGTGGCTGGGTCTTTCAGCATGACAATGATCCCAAACACACCGCCCGGGCAACGAAGGAGTGGCTTCGTAAGAAGCATTTCAAGGTCCTAGAGTGGCCTAGCCAGTGTCCAGATCTCAACCCCATAGAAAATCTTTGGAGGGAGTTGAAAGTCTGTGTTGCCCAGCGACAGCCCCAAAACATCACTGCTCTAGAGGAGATCTGCATGGAGGAATGGGCCAAAATACCAGCAACAGTGTGTGAAAACCTTGTGAAGACTTACAGAAAACGTTTGACCTGTGTCATTGCCAACAAAGGGTATATAACAAAGTATTGAGAAACTTTTGTTATTGACCAAATACTTATTTTCCACCATAATTTGCAAATAAATTCATTAAAAATCCTACAATGTGATTTTCTGGAAAAAAAATTCTCATTTTGTCTGTCATAGTTGACGTGTACCTATGATGAAAATTACAGGACTCTCTCATCTTTTTAAGTGGGAGAACTTGCACAATTGGTGGCTGACTAAATACTTTTTTTCCCCACTGTACATTACTCTTACTGAATTTCCACATGGGCGAGGATATTGGGAATTTAATCAAAGCCTATTGGATGATAACTTGTTTTTAACTAGGACAGAGGAATTTATAACTGAATTTTTCCGACATAACATAGGTACAGCAAATCCTCTTATTGTGTGGGACACTTTTAAATGTGCCTTTAGAGGCCATGCAATTCAGTACTCATCTCGAAAACAAAAGCAATTTAGGTCACAAGAGTCTATACTAACAAAGGAAATAGAAGGTCTAACAGAACAGATAGATAGCAATAAAAAACTGTAACAGAGGAAGTTAGAGGAAAAACGGAAATAAATGGAGGAACTTATTCAAGAAAGATCAAGTGTAATGTATTATTTAAAAAAAAAAGCAAACTGAATTAAATATGGGGACAAATGCATTAGTATGTTTTAAACACACCTATGTACAGTGGGGAAAAAAAGTATTTAGTCAGCCACCAATTGTGCAAGTTCTCCCACTTAAAAAGATGAGAGATGCCTGTAATTTTCATCATAGGTACACGTCAACTATGACAGACAAAATGAGGAAAAAAAATCCAGAAAATCACATTGTAGGACTTTTAATGAATTTATTTGCAAATTATGGTGGAAAATAAGTATTTGGTCAATAACAAAAGTTTCTCAATACTTTGTTATATACCCTTTGTTGGCAATGACACAGGTCAAACGTTTTCTGTAAGTCTTCACAAGGTTTTCACACACTGTTGCTGGTATTTTGGCCCATTCCTCCATGCAGATCTCCTCTAGAGCAGTGATGTTTTGGGGCTGTCGCTGGGCAACATGGACTTTCAACACCATCCAAAGATTTTCTATGGGGTTGAGATCTGGAGACTGGCTAGGCCACTCCAAGCCACTCCTTCGTTGCCCGGGCGGTGTGTTTGGGATCATTGTCATGCTGAAAGACCCAGCCATGTTTCATCTTCAATGCCCTTGCTGATGGAAGGAGGTTTTCACTCAAAATCTCACGATACATGGCCCCATTCATTCTTTCCTTTACACGGATCAGTCGTCCTGGTCCCTTTGCAGAAAAACAGCCCCAAAGCATGATGTTTCCACCCCCATGCTTCACAGTAGGTATGGTGTTCTTTGGATGCAACTCAGCATTCTTTGTCCTCCAAACACGACGAGTTGAGATTTACCAAAAAGTTATATTTTGGTTTCATCTGACAATATGACATTCTCCCAATCCTCTTCTGGATCATCCAAATGCACTCTAGCAAACTTCAGATGGGCCTGGACATGTACTGGCTTAAGCAGGGGGACACGTCTGGCACTGCAGGATTTGAGTCCCTGGCGGCGTAGTGTGTTACTGATGGTAGGCTTTGTTACTTTGGTCCCAGCTCTCTGCAGGTCATTCACTAGGTCCCCCCGTGTGGTTCTGGGATTTTTGCTCAACGTTCTTGTGATCATTTTGACCCCACAGTGTGAGATCTTGCGTGGAGCCCCAGATCGAGGGAGATTATCAGTGGTCTTGTATGTCTTCCATTTCCTAATAATTGCTCCCACAGTTGATTTCTTCAAACCAAGCTGCTTACCTATTGCAGATTCAGTCTTCCCAGCCTGGTGCAGGTCTACAATTTTGTTTCTGGTGTCCTTTGACAGCTCTTTGGTCTTGGCCATGGTGGAGTTTGGAGTGTGACTGTTTGAGGTTGTGGACAGGTGTCTTTTATACTGATAACAAGTTCAAACAGGTGCCATTAATACAGGTAACAAGTTGAGGACAGAGGAGCCTCTTAAAGAAGAAGTTACAGGTCTGTGAGAGCCAGAAATCTTGCTTGTTTGTAGGTGACCAAATACTTATTTTCCACCATAATTTGCAAATAAATTCATTAAAAGTCCTACAATGTGATTTTCTGGATTTTCTTTCCTCAATTTGTCTGTCATAGTTGACGTGTACATATGATGAAAATTACAGGCCTCTCTCATCTTTTTAAGTGGGAGAACTTGCACAATTGGTGGCTGACTAAATACTTTTTTCCCCCACTGTATAGGCTATAGGTTAAGAACTTTTGTGAAAGAGCACAGTTTGATAGATATGGCATTTAGAAACAAACCAGACGGACATCATGAAAATGATTGGAGAGGTTGAGGATATAGGAAGTTCAGGAGTAAAAACAAACAAATAGAACCATTGTCCATAAAATGTATATAGTATGTATAAGCATGAAGTAGAGGCCTAAGCGTAGTTGTTCACTAGTTTACTCCAATTAGGGAAGGGGTGGTAGGGTTAGAAAGTAATACAGAAAAATATATTTAAAAAAAAGGATATGTACAGTATGTCTATGTATGTATGTATGTATGTATGTATGTATGTATGTATGTATGTATGTATGTATGTATGTATGTATGTATGTATGTATGTATGTATGTATGTATGTATGTATGTATGTATGTATGTATGTATGTATGTATGTATGTATGTATGTATGTATGTCTATATACACTACCACACACCTACTCATTCAAGGGTTTTTCTTTATTTTTATTATTTTCTACATTGTAGAATAATAGTGAAGACATCAAAACTATAAAACATTTTACATTTACATTTTACATTTTAGTCATTTAGCAAACACTCTTATCCAGAGCGACTGACAGTAAGTGAGTGCATACATTTTCATACTGATGTATACTGACGTATGTGACATAGGTATTCTTACTTATCTTAATACCCTGATTCAAACACCCATTAAGAGAACTCATCTCAGTAGAAGTGATGATACTTACCACTACTACTACTTACTATTTACTACTACTTGTTAAACAACACATATGGAATCATGTATTATCCAAAAAAGTGTGAAACAAATCAAAATATATTATATATTTGAGATTCTTCAAATAGCCACCCTTTGCCTTGACGACAGCTTTGCACCCTCTTGGCATTCTCTCAACCAGCTTCATGAGGTAGTCACCTGGAATGCATTTAAATTAACAGGTGTGCCTTCTTAAAAGATAATTTGTGGAATTTCTTTCCTTCTTAATGCGTTTGAGCGAATCAGTTGTATTGTGAATTGGTAGGGGGGTATACAGAAGATAGCCCTATTTGGTAAAATACCAAGTCCATATTATGACAAGAACAGCTCAAATAAGCAAAGAGAAACGACAGTCCATCATTACTTTAAGACATGAAGGTCAGTCAATACGGAAAAAGTGCAGTCGCAAAAACCATCAAGCACTATGATGAAACTGGCTCTCATGAGGACCGCCACAGGAATGGAAGACCCAGTTACCTCTGCTGCAGAGGATACGTTCATTAGAGTTATCAGCCTCAGAAATTGCAGGCCAAATAAATGCTTCTCAGAGTTCAAGTAACAGACACATCTCAGCATCAACTGTTCAGAGGGGACTGTGTGAATCAGGCGTTCATGGTCGAACTGCTGCAAAGAAACCACAACTAAAGGACACCAATAAGAAGTAGAGACCTGCTTGTGCCAAGAAACACGAGCAATGGACATTAGACCAGTGGAAGTTTGTCCTTTGGTCTGGAGTCCAAATTGGAGATTTTTGGTTTAAACCGCCGTGTCTTTGTGAGACGCGGTGTTGGTGAACATATGATCTATGCATGTGTAGTTCCCACTGTAAAGCATGAAGGAGGAGGTGTTATTGTGTGGGGGTGCTTTGCTGGTGACACTGTGTGTGATCTATTTAGAATTCAAGTTACACTTAACCAGCATGGCTACCACAGCATTCTGCAGCAATACGCCATCCCATCTGGTTTGGGCTTAGTGGGACTATCATTTGTTTTTCAACAGGACAATGACCCAACACACCTCCAGGCTGTGTAAGGGCTATTTGACCAAGAAGGACAGTGATGGAGTGCTGCATCAGATGACCTGGCCTCCACATTCCCCCGACCTCAACCCAATTGAGATGGTTTGGAATGAGTCGGACGGCAGAGTGAAGGAAAAGCAGCCAACAAGTGCTCAGCACATTTGAGAACTTCTTCAAGACTGTTGGAAAAGCATTCCAGGTGAAGCTGGTTAAGAGAATGCCAAGAGTGTGCAAAGCTGTCATCAAGGCAAAGGGTGACTATTTGAAGAATCTCAAATCTCAAATATATATATATATATTTAACACTTTTTCGGTTACTACATGATTCCATATGTGTTATTTCATAGTTTTGATGTCTTCACTATTATTCTACAATGTATAAAATAGTAAAAATAAAGAAAAACCTTTGAAAGAGTAGGTATGTCCAAACTTGTACTGTATATTTGCAAAAATAATATATGGGGGATTGGAAGTGATGCAGACAATTACAGTGGGGAGAACAAGTATTTGATATACTGCTGATTTTGCAGGTTTTCCTACTTACAAAGCATGTAGAGGTCTGTAATTTTTATCGTAGGTACCCTTCAACTGTGAGAGACGGAATGTAAAACAAAAATCCAGAAAATCACATTGTATGATTTTTAAGTAATTAATTTGCATTTTATTTTATGACATAAGTATTTGATACATCAGAAAAGCAGAACTTAATATTTGGTACAGAAACCTTTGTTTGCAATTAGAGAGATCAGGTTTGCACACACTGCAGCAGGGATTTTGGCCCACTCCTCCATACAGACCTTCTCCAGATCCTTCAGGTTTCGTGGCTGTCGCTGGGCAATACGGACTTTCAGCTCCCTCCAAAGATTTTCTATTGGGTTCAGGTCTGGAGACAGGCTAGGCCACTCCAGGAACTTGAGATGCTTCTTATGGAACCACTCCATAGTTGCCATGGCTGTGTGTTTCGGGTCGTTGTCATGCTGGAAGACCCAGCCACGACCCATCTTCAATGCTCTTACTGAGGGAAGGAGGTTGTTGGCCAAGATCTCACAATACATGGCCCCATCCATCCTCCCCTCAATACGGTGCAGTCGTCCTGTCCCCTTTGCAGAAAAGCATCCCCAAAGAATGATGTTTCCACCTCCATGCTTCACGGTTGGGATGGTGTTCTTGGGGTTGTACTCATCCTTCTTCCTCCAAACACGGCGAGTGGAGTTTAGACCAAAAAGCTCTATTTTTGTCTCATCAGACCACATGACCTTCTCCCATTCCTCCTCTGGATCATCCAGATGGTCATTGGCAAACTTCAGATGGGCCTGGACATGCGCTGGCTTGAGCAGGGGGACCTTGCGTGCGCTGCAGGATTTTATTCCATGACGGCGTAGTGTGTTACTAATGGTTTTCTTTGAGACTGTGGTCCCAGCTCTCTTCAGGTCATTGACCAGGTCCTGCCGTGTAGTTCTGGGCTAATCCCTCACCTTCCTTCCGCCAACAGTTGTTGCCTTCTCACCAAGCTGCTTGCCTATTGTCCTGTAGCCCATCCCAGCCTTGTGCAGGTCTACAATTTTATCCCTGATGTCCTTACACAGCTCTCTGATCTTGGCCATTGTGGAGAGGTTGGAGTCTGTTTGATTGAGTGTGTGGACAGGTGTCTTTTATACAGGTAACGAGTTCAAACAGGTGCAGTTAATACAGGTAATGAGTGGAGAACAGGAGGGCTTCTTAAAGAAAAACTAACAGGTCTGTGAGAGCCGGAATTCTTACTGGTTGGTAGGTGATCAAATACTTATGTCATGCAATAAAATGCAAATGAATTACTTAAAAATCATTCAATGTGATTTTCTGGATTTTTGTTTTAGATTCCGTCTCTCAAAGTTGAAGTGTACCTATGATAAAAATTACAGACCTCTACATGCTTTGTAAGTAGGAAAACCTGCAAAATCGGCAGTGTATCAAATAGAGTTGGGGAAAAAAGTATTTAGTCAGCCACCAATTGTGCAAGTTCTCCCACTTAAAAAGATGAGAAAGGCCTGTAATTTTCATCATAGGTACACGTTAACTATGACAGACAAATTGAGAGAAAAAAAATCCAGAAAATCACATTGTAGGATTTTTAATGAATTTAATTGCAAATTATGGTGGAAAATAAGTATTTGGTCACCTACAAACAAGCAAGATTTCTGGCTCTCACAGACCTGTAACTTCTTCTTTAAGAGGCTCCTCTGTCCTCCACTCGTTACCTGTATTAATGGCACCTGTTTGAACTTGTTATCAGTATAAAAGACACCTGTCCACAACCTCAAACAGTCACACTCCAAACTCCACTATGGCCAAGACCAAAGAGCTGTCAAAGGACACCAGAAACAAAATTGTAGACCTGCACCAGGCTGGGAAGACTGAATCTGCAATAGGTAAGCAGCTTGGTTTGAAGAAATCAACTGTGGGAGCAATTATTAGGAAATGGAAGACATACAACACCACTGATAATCTCCCTCGATCTGGGGCTCCACGCAAGATCTCACCCCGTGGGGTCAAAATGATCACAAGAACGGTGAGCAAAAATCCCAGAACCACACGGGGGGACCTAGTGAATGACCTGCAGAGAGCTGGGACCAAAGTAACAAAGCCTACCATCAGTAACACACTACGCCGCCAGGGACTCAAATCCTGCAGTGCCAGACGTGTCCCCCTGCTTAAGCCAGTACATGTCCAGGCCCGTCTGAAGTTTGCTAGAGTGCATTTGGATGATCCAGAAGAGGATTGGGAGAATGTCATATGGTCAGATGAAACCAAAATAGAACTTTTTGGTAAAAACTCAACTCGTCGTGTTTGGAAGACAAAGAATGCTGAGTTGCATCCAAAGAACACCATACCTACTGTGAAGCATGGGGGTGGAAACATCATGCTTTGGGGCTGTTTTTCTGCAAAGGGACCAGGACGACTGATCCGTGTAAAGGAAAGAATGAATGGGGCCATGTATTGTGAGATTTTGAGTGAAAACCTCCTTCCATCAGCAAGGGCATTGAAGATGAAACGTGGCTGGGTCTTTCAGCATGACAATGATCCCAAACACACCGCCCGGGCAACGAAGGAGTGGCTTCGTAAGAAGCATTTCAAGGTCCTGGAGTGGCCTAGCCAGTCTCCAGATCTCAACCCCATAGAAAATCTTTGGAGGGAGTTGAAAGTCCGTGTTGCCCAGCGACAGCCCCAAAACATCACTGCTCTAGAGGAGATCTGCATGGAGGAATGGGCCAAAATACCAGCAACAGTGTGTGAAAACCTTGTGAAGACTTACAGAAAACGTTTGACCTGTGTCATTGCCAACAAAGGGTATATAACAAAGTATTGAGAAACTTTTGTTATTGACCAAATACTTATTTTCCACCATAATTTGCAAATAAATTCATAAAAAATCCTACAATGTGATTTTCTGGATTTTTTTTTCTCATTTTGTCTGTCATAGTTGACGTGTACCTATGATAAATTACAGGCCTCTCTCATCTTTTTAAGTGGGAGAACTTGCACAATTGGTGGCTCACTAAATATTTTTTTCCCCACTGTACTTGTTCTCCCCACTGTACGTTGATGGAAGTTACAATCTATCTGCAATATTAAAGCTGATCTACCCCCTTAAAAAAATATATATAATAATAATAAAAAATACAAATAATTCTCAAGGACCAGTTTCATTGGCTTAGTAGCCTCAAAAGCAGAGAACTTGCCTATGAATTGACCCATCGAAACAACATCTCTGTCCCATTTAACTGGTCAAGAAATTGATGTGTAAGTAATATTGAACTGAGAGATCTACATCTGAACGTAGGCATACATTTTAGATATACAATATACCACATCCCCATTTCATTAATTTTACTTTGACCTACCAGCCACCACTGTCACAGGACACAATCACCCAGTTACCCAAGGCGGCTCAACTTACCCTGACCCTAAGCTCAACTTACCCCATACCCGGGGTAAGTTGTGCCAGAGACCACTTTTCTTGGATAAGCTATGTTTTCAAAACTGTTATGTTTAAGTGAAGTCTGATTATTTTCAGGGATATACAACATCTTGAAATATGTGTATAGGAGGGTATGGGATGGACCACGGGAATTATTTGCTAGGATAATAATTGCTTGTCAATGAATTAAATGTAATATAATGGCAATCCGGGTTATATGTTAGAATCCTATGCGTGAACTGCCAACATTATTACGCATATTAATTGATAATGATGGAAAATAGGATATGCATAATTTAAAAAAAATAGTTATATAGATATATATATATATAGAGGTGAAAGCATTGGAAATGATTTTGGCGGTTAATCTGCTTCTGTTTTGTGGGTGGCACTGTGTGTTGTTTTCGATGGATGGGTCCTGGCCTCTCGGGGCCTTAGGGATACGGAGGGACGTGGGTGGGATGCTGATCACTGGGATGACGGCTCAACTTGGGATGGGGAGGGGCTTTAGCGGGGGAATTAGTGGAGAACAATTGAAGGGTTACTCCGTAGCAATGCAAATATCACGGTACAGCTATATGGACACTCAATCATTACGCAACTCAAGACAATATTATTTTGGTGGGGGATTATAATACTGTTTTAAATAGCTCAATGGACCGTAAAGGAAATCACACCACAAACAATCACCCACATGCTCTTAAGGAAATTGTGAATGTCATGGATACATTAGAACTAGTAGATATATGAAGGCTTAAATATACTGATCTAGTGAGATATACATGGCGGAGACTGAATCAAGCTAGTCGTCTTGACTTCTTTCTTATCTCATTATTGTTGGCAACAAAAGTAAAAAAAAGTGTTGATAGGGGACAGAATGCGGTCGGACCATCATATAATAGGCAAATACATTACTCTTACTGAATTTCCACGTGGGCGAGGATATTGGAAATTTAATCAAAGCCTATTGGATGATAATTTATTTATAATTAATGGGGCGGCAGGTAGCTTAGTGGGTAAGAGCGTTGTGCCAGTAACCGAAAGGTCGCTGGTTCTAATCCCCGAGCCGACTAGGTGAAAAATCTGTCGATGTGCCCTTAAGCAAGGCACTTAACCCTAATTGCTCCTGTAAGTCGCTCTGGATAAGAGCGTCTGCTAAATGACTAAAATATAATATAAATATAATTAGAACAAAGGAATTTATAACTGACTTTTTCCAACATAACATAGGTACAGCGAATCCCCTTATTGTATGGGACACCTTTAAATGTGCCTTTAGAGGCCATGCAATTCAGTACTCATCTCGAAAACAAAAGCAATTTAGGTCAAAAGAGTTTATACTAAGAAAGGAAATAGAAAGTCTAACAGAACAGATAGATGGCAATAAAAACTGTAACATAGAGGCTCAGAATAAATTAGAGGAAAAACAAAAAGAAATGGAGAAACTTATTCAAGAAAGATCAAGTGTTATATATTATAAAAATAAAGCAAACTGGATGGAATATGGGGAAAAATGCACAAAATTCTTTTTTAATCTTCAACATAGGAATGCTACCAAAAATAACTTAATGAAACTGGTTACAATTGACGGAGTCACCCATAATTCACCAAATGATATTTTGAAGGAAGAAACAAAGTACTTTAAGCATATGTTTTCTTTTCAGTCGCCTCCATCTCCTCTAACTGAAGCTAATTGTAGAGATTTTTTTCTATTGATAATGTCAAATTAACAGCCACACAGAAAGACTCATGTGAAGGTGAAATTACAGAGGAGGAACTTCTGGATGCAATTAAATACTTTAAGTCCGGGAAAACTCCAGGGTTGGATGGCATACCAGTCGAGGTATACCAAACCTTTTTTGATACACTAAGAGGACTGTTATTAGCATGTTTTAACCACTCCTATGTAAATGGTGGATTATCTGACACTCAAGAAGAAGGTCTGATCTCATTATTACTGAAACAGGATACAAGTGGAAAATATAAAGATCCAGTCCATTTACAAAATTGGAGGCCCCTTACACTTCAGTGTTGTGATGCAAAAATCCTAGCAAAATGTATAGCGCATAGAATTAAAAAGGTATTGTCGGATATTATTCATTCTAATCAGACAGGTTTTTTACATGGAAGATACATTGGAGATAATATAAGGCAAGTATTGGAAACAATAGAACACTATGGAAAATATGGGAAACCAGGCCTGCTATTCATAGCAGACTTCGAAAAGGCATTTGATAAAGTTCGATTGGGGTTTATATATAAATGCCTGGAGCATTTCAATTTTGGAGAATCTCTTATCAAATGGGTCAAAATCATGTATAGTAACCCTAGGTGTAAAATAGTAAATAATGGCTATTTCTCAGAAAGTTTTAAACTGTCAAGAGGAGTGAAACAAGGTTGTCCACTATCGGCATATCTATTTATTGTGGCCATCGAGATGTTAGCTATTAAAATCAGATCCAATAATGATATCAGAGGATTAGAAATACAGGGCTTAAAAACAAAGGTGTCATTGTACGCTGATGATTCATGTTTTCTTTTAAATCCACAACTAGAATCACTCCACAGCCTCATAGAGGATCTAGATACATTTTCTAACCTCTCTGGATTACAACCAAATTATGACAAATGTACTATATTACGTATTGGATCACTAAAAAATAAAAAAATTCGACATTACCATGTAGTTTACCAATAAAATGGTCTGATGGTGATGTGGATATACTCGGAATACATATCCCAAAGGAAATAAATGATCTCACTTCAATACATTTTAATAGAAAGTTAGCAAAAATAGATAAGATCTTACTACCATGGAAAGGAAAATACCTGTCAATTTGTGGAAAAATCACCCTGATTAACTCTTTAGTATTATCCCAGTTTACCTATTTGCTTATGGTCTTGCTTACGCCTAGCGAACAGTTTTTTAAATTATATGAGAAAAAAATATTCAATTTTATTTGGAACGGCAAGCCAGACAAAATTAAAAGAGCATATTTATATAATGAATATGAATTCGGAGCCAGAAATTATTAAATATTAAAGCATTAGACCTATCACTAAAAGCTTCAGTCATACAAAAGTTATACTTAAATCCGAACTGGTTCTCAAGCAAATTAGTAAGATTGTCTCACCCAATGTTCAAGAAAGGCCTTTTTCCCTTTATTCAGATTACAACCTCTCACTTTCAGTTATTTGAAAAGGAAATAATCTCCCAAATGTCACTATTTCTAAAACAAGCCATAAAAAGTTGGTTGCAATTTCAATTTAATCCTCCAGAAACGACAGAACAAATAATGCAACAAATATTGTGGTTAAATTCAAATATACTAATTGACAAAAAACCTTTATTTTTTGACAGAATGTTTAAAAAAGGTATAATCTTCGTAAATGATATCATTGGTAGGACTGGTGGAGTTATGTCGCACATGCAGCTAACAAAAACATATGGAAATGTCTGCTCTACCCAAAATTACAACCAAATAATTGCAGCCTTACCGCAAAAGTGGAAGAGGAAAGTGGAAGGGGGAGAAAGTAAGGAACTTGTCTGTCGGCCTTGCATTAAAGAACATAATTGGTTAAGGGAAACTGTGATAAATAAAAAAGTATATCAGTTTCACTTAAGGACCAAAGGATTGACAGCCGTCCCATATAGATTGCAAAATAGTTGGGAAGAGATCTTTGACGTACCGATCCCATGGCATAGTGTTTATGAACTGACACGCAAAACGACACCGGATTCAAAAATTAGAATCTTTCAATTTAAATTATTATATAAAATTCTTGCTACCAATAGAATGTTATTTATATGGGGGATACAATCTTCCCAGCTTTGCAGATTTTGCTGTGAAGAGACAGAATCATTAGATCATTTGTTTTGGTTCTGTCCATTTGTAGCTTGTTTTTGGACACAGGTCCAGGAATGGCTAAAGGATTGCAATATTTACCTGGAACTAACCTTGCAGATGGCATTACTGGGTGATCTGAAAAGTCATAGTCAATCAATCAATAAGATAATAATACTTTTAGCAAAAATGTTTATTTTAATTCACAATCTGTAGAACCAATGAGAATAGAAAGGTTCAGAACTTTTGTAAAACATCACAGTACGGTTGAAATATATATGGCAAATAGAAATCCTATATGGATGGTGTTAAGAGATAGATGGGAGGTATTGAATAGAGTTGAAGGATGGGACTAATAACAAATAACAACAAATAATAACAAAGATAGCTAATAATGTAAGCATACTGTGTCCATAATAAGTATATAGGTTGTATGTTGGGAGCTTTTGGGAAAGAGCACAGTTAGAAAGATATGGCATATAGAAGCAAACCGGATGGACATCATGAAAATGATCAGAGAGGTTGAGAGTAGAAGAAGTTCAGGAGCAAAAATATATATATATATATATATATATATATATATATATATATATATATATATATATATATATATATATATAATAGAATAATTGTAAAATTAACTCTGTCCATAAGGTGTAGATAGTAAGTATAGACCGGAAGTAAAGGCCTGGGCATTGTTGTTCACTAATTTACTCCAAGTAGGGAAAGGATGGTGGGGTTGAAAAGTAATAAAGGGGAGTATATAAAAAAAACAAAAAAACATGGGGGATTGGAAGTGATGCAGACAATTACATTGATAGAAGATACAATCTATCTGCAATATTAAGCTGATCCATTCCCCCCCCCCCCCAAAATAAAAAAAAAACAGAAATATATATATATATTTTTTAAATTAAAAAATAAAATAAAATAAAATAAAATTATATGTGTACCATGGCATTGTTGAATTCTCGTTTCTGATTGGCTCGAAGGGCATTCTAGCACAGGCATTATTTCCCTATAACGCACAGTACATCAGCACGGTAGAATTCAATGGCTATAGTTCATTCTTACATGTTCTGTTTGAGCTGATTTTGAAAGAAAAACTCGAATTGAAAACATTATTGGCATTGTTGAATTTGATTTTCACAATAGCAAGCTAGGACTGATGGTATGGTTAGCTAAACTAGCAAGTCTGTTTGTTTGGTTACCAAGGCAACTGCTGTAGCTATCTAGTAAACGCTACCTCAGTGGATGTTGAACACATTTCTACCTGCAAATGAACACATTTCTAATGTGTTAAATTATAGCCATGGTGTAAAAGGAATAATCAACTCTGGGCTCTATGCGTTCTCTGGAAAATAATGCAACTCTGTGGAAGGTTAGTTCCACTCCGCTAGCGTGTTGTGGAACACACCTTCCACTTCGTTCATTATTTTCCATTGGGCCCCCTCATTGATTATCCCTTACTTTGTTAGAAATAATACTATATTTCCCTTAACATATTAATGCTGAATGTAGAAAAGTGCTCCCCTACGTGAGTAATAACTTGTTGTGTACTGACATTGTTTGTCATAGAGTAAAATCCCTACGGGAAAAAATGAATGTAATGGAGAGATGAAAGCAAGTGTGAACACAGAGCAAGCTGCCATTGCTGCACTGCTATCACACATGTTCCAACTCTAGGGACATAGACCCTCAAGAAAATCACCATGAAACATCGTCACCCCAAGTGAGCCTGACCGACCCTCCTGGCTAATGGACTGCATGATCTGCTCATGCAAAACATCCAACAGTTTGTCCTCATTGAATTGCAGACTGTCAGCTCAAGTCAGAAATGGACGAGGCAAAGTTGCTGATATCTTTCATTATCAGTAGATTTTGTAAAACCTAAAAACACAATGACAGTAACCAGACAAACATAATGTACAAATAGTCAGGATAACATTATCAACTTGATCAGTATTATGTATAACACATCAGTTTTTTATAACACATTTTCAAGAAAAAAGATTTGGTTCACAAAACACATTTCCTCAATGTAGCCTATTCCAATTTAGGTAACCTTAAGGTACATTTTTCAGGAAAAGACCACAGGTTCAAGAGCCAATTAGACCCCCAGCCGCAGTGTTTCAGTGTTTCCACTGTGAGATGAGGGAGTGCATGCAACACATTTCTACATCAGGCACAAGTCCTCACAGCTCCCAATTAATAAATGAAGAGATCTCTCAAACAGTAAGCAAATTATTAGCCCAGATTAGGTGGAGGAGACGGGGGGAAGGGAAGAGGAGAAGAGAGGAGAAGAGAAGAGGAGGGGAGGGGAGGGGAGGCTGGGCCGGGGAAGAGCTGCATACTGAGTAACAGCAGGTAACCTCTGTGTACATATCACTGGATTCATTTACTCTGCATTATTAATAGATTTCCCCCAGGGAGGCATGTTGTCTTTGATCAGATTAATAAAGTGATTAGAGGGAGACATATGTCTTCAATTACTTTTAGATGTTTTAGAGTTCTCGATGTTGTTACAGTATGAAGGGGAAACTGTGGGGATACAATGGCAGTGCTGTCTTATTGAGGGAGTGCTTTCTCATGCAGATAATGGTGACATGGGAATCCCAGCCTTCTATAGCAAGATGGAAGCCATAAATATAACAATATAACCGCACAATCAACAAGGCATGCTCTCCCTACCCATGGTCCCCGGTGGTCGTAAACATGCCATGCTACGTCAGGGCGGATTTCACTCACCAAAGACTACACTGTAAACAACAAGTGATGTCAAAGTTACTACTGTCTGAGACAAAATAGCCTACTCTACAAAGAGCTGGATTTCCAGCATAGTGAGCTATGTAGAGGTACGCAGAGGAACAGCTACAACCGTACAGGAAAACATGAATAGTGATTCAAAAAACAGCAACATCATAACCACCACTCAATACGGCCTGTGCCCAAACAACCGGCAGGCCATCAATCTCAAGTAATATTTTCATTGGCACACCATGCTACTCTTATCACCACTATCTCTTCCAAACAAACTCTTCCTAAGATTGGAGTTATATTTCATTAATGAACCATGGTGACAGTGACTTGGACCTGGCACTGCTCAATAGTTTGGAGGCAAAATGGAGGCACTCAAAGTGTTCTGGAAAGTCACTGCAATAAGGGTACATTCTTCCTCCTTACACATTGTCTGTGTCCAAGACTAGACCAGACACAGTGCCTTCTTGGAGGGAGAACGGCACTCATGTCACAAAGACTATGAAAGCAGGAGAGAGAGAGAGAGAGAGAGAGAGAGAGAGAGAGAGAGAGAGAGAGAGAGAGAGAGAGAGAGAGAGAGAGAGAGAGAGAGAGAGAGAGAGAGAGAGAGAGAGAGAGAGAGAGAGAGAGAGAGAGAGAGAGAGAGAGAGAGAGAGATGATGGGCTGTATGTGAGACAGCCATTAGCTGTGTCTTTCTGAGAAACCATTAACGGTTGACTTATGCAGCTGTGACTGGCTGTCTCCCTCCATGTCCTTCCGGTTCACTTCATTTCTGACTCATTCAACCTGCTCGTCTCCCAAAACCACTAACCTCTGACAGTAGCGTCCACACAAGTTTGCAGAACGTTTGAGTTTCCTATCTTTTATACATTGTTGTTTGTTTTGTCTGATCATTTAACATATAAGTAAATGCTCTTTCTAGAGGATTCCCAAAATATCTATATTTACATGCAAGTAGTTTGTAGCTCATCTAATTTTGCAATAGGAAAAGTTATTCTGGTATTTGCATTGAAAAACAATATTAGAAAAAAAAATTAGATGTGCAATGGTGACGCCTGTTCCCAGGCAACCAGGGGCTCCCCAAGACCATGACATAGATTGAGAGTAGTTGGCTAAAAACCATAACTTCGCTTTGTGTGCATAATGTTCATTATAACTCATTAGAAGCATATTTCTCAAAATGATCATAACCATTTTTTTTAAAGAAATGCCCCCAAGGCCCTTCTGTAGTTATTAAGTATTTTTCACTTGTATTGATTTTTTATTTTTTATTCTTTCTTCGTTTCATTAAAAAAATGATAGCCCAAGGACAAGCAATTCTCTGACATCATCATACTCATAAATATGTGTCTTTGATGGCAAGTTGTTCCAAACTAAAACAGTAAAAAATACATATGTAGTACATCGTTTTCTATGATGTCTGATCTTCTGGTCCACTGACTGAAACTTTAACAGTCAGTTTAATATCAGCAGCACTGTGATTGCACAACTCACAAGCTGGCCACTGAATACATAATTGTATAGTTTTCTATATAAATGCATCACTGCTAGACAGAAAAGCCATCACTTTGGCTACCATTGCGTTGCACACTGAATGATGACAATGATGTCTGAAGCACTGAAAACATATCCCACTATCTTGTTTGTAACATTAAAAAAGTGCTCCCGGCTACTGATTGAAATTATTGTGGAAGCTACAGTTTTGTTACTGTCCATGGTGCTAGTGTGGTCAACTGTTGTGTGTATGCTGCTTGCAAAGTTGGTGCTGTCCATGGTGCTACTTTGAGTGCAAGCTGCTTGCATAGTTAGGACAAACAATCAATAAGGCCATTGTTTTATCTATTCTTGAAGGAGCTTGCTAAATGCCTCTTTAGTTTGCCTAAGAAAATCAGCGCTTTTAGAGAGGCATTTAGCAAGCTCCTTCAAGAATAGATAAAACAATGGCCTTATTGATTGTTTGTCCTAACATGGAGACATGTCTTATTTATGGTACTGGTAAAAACAATAGATAAGGTAGAGAAAGGAAGTCAGCAAGAGTCCGGAAGAGGGTTTCCACTAGTTACCACATACACAAAGTCAAAATTGGCTAATTCGTAAAAAATCATTAAAGCAATAATTAACATTTGGGTTTTAATTGAAGGTTAGGATTAGGCATAAGGTTAGTAGCGTGGTTAAGGTTAGGGGTAATTTTAGGGTTAAGTTTAAAATCACATTTTTAAGAACAGAAATTGTAGAAATAGGCAGGGTTTATGACGTTGTGGCTGTGGTAACTTGTGACGACCGCGAAAGAGTGCTAATGATACACTACATGACCAAAAGTATGTGGACACCTGCTCGTCGAGCATCTCATTCCAAAATCATGGGCATTAATATGGAGTTCATCCCCCCTTTGCTGCTATAACAGCCTTTTCTGGGAAGGCTGTCCACTAAATGTTGGAACATTGCTGTGGGGACTTGCTTCCATTCAGCCACAAGAGCATTAGTGAGGTCGGGCACTGATGTTTGGCTATTAGGCCTGGCTCGCAATCGGCGTTCCAATTCATCCCAAAGGTGTTCGATGGGGTTGAGGTCAGGGCTCTGTGCAGGCCAGTCAAGTTCTTCCACACCGATCTCGACAAACCAATTGTCATGCTGAAAGAGGAAAGGGCCTTCCCCAAACTGTGGCCACAAAGTTGGAAGCACAGAATCGTCTAGAATGTCATTGTATGCTGTAGCGTTAAGATTTCCCTTCACTGGAACTAAGGGGCCTAGCCCGAACCATGAAAAACAGCCCCGGACCATTATTCCTCCTACACCAAACTTTACAGTTGGCACTATGCATTAGGGCAGGTAGCGTTCTCCTGGCATCCGCCAAACCCAGATTTGTCCGTTGGACTGCTAGATGGTGAAGCGTGACTCATCATTCCAGAGAACGCATTTCCACTGCTCTAGAGTCCAATGGTGGCAAGCTTTACACCACTCCAGCCGACGCTTGGCATTGCGCATGATCTTAGGCTTGTGTGCTGCTGCTCGGCGATGGAAACCCATTTCATGAAGCTCCCGACGAACAGTTTTTGTGCTGACGTTGCTTCTAGAGGCAGGTTGGAACTCGATAGTGAGTGATGCAACCAAGGACAGACGATTAGTATATGCTACGCGCTTCAGCATTCAGCGGCCCCATTCTATGAGCTTGTGTGGCCTACCACTTCACGACTGAGCCGTTGTTGCTCCTAGACGTTTCCACTTCACAATAACAGCACTTACAGTTGACCAGGGCAGCTCTAGCAGGGCAGAAAATTGATTAACTGACTTGTTGGAAAGGTGGCATCTGATGACGGTGCCACATTGAAAGTCACTGAGCTCTTCAGTAAGGCCATTCTACTGACAATGTGTGTCAATGGAGATTGCATGGCTGTGTGCACCTGTCAGCAATGAGTGTGGCTGAAATAGCCGAATCCACTAATTTGAAGGGGTGTCCACATACTTTTGTATATATAGTGTAATTGCATGCGAATCAATCCCATTTAGGTACTTCTCTGCTGTATGTATTATCCTCCTCATCTCCCTCCCTAGTGGTTTTGTGACAGGAAGGAAACATCACACCTTTATTTTAATCATTTTTTAACTGCTTCTCCTTATGGCTGAGTAGCCAATCTTACCTCTGACCTATGTTACACTGCTATCATTATTTCCTGCCAATTAGTGTTAGATATTCAGTCCAGCCCTCAATCAGTGCCCAGAACATCCCTGTTCTACTCCAAAAGTCACATTTTCAGGAAAATGCATTTAGTTAAAAGTCGTCAGTCTCCCTCTCTCTCTCCCAGAGATCTAAAGCATTGATTTACATGAAGTATTACAACTGTGGGGGATTCTGCTGAGTCACAGCAGCTGGAGGGAAAGTAAATGCAGTCTTTCCTGAGATGGGTGCATGCGAGATGTGAAACTGCCATGTCAAGGGGAAAAAGAAGACTCATTTTCTAAACCTAAAAATACACAGCACATGTCCAGTCCACTTGTACATAAATACCACAACCGGGCACCACAATATATATTGTACTAATCGAAACCTAAAGACAAGTAAGCACTTTCCTTATCGGTAATGACAGTTTTGACAGCTCCTATAGAGTAATTCTGCCCTGTTGCTTCTTCTCCAGGGTAAAAATTGAGACCAATATCTGGAGAATGATTGGAAACTGTCATCATCAGTCTTTAGTGCAATCTGTTGTTCTACACTGAGCTGCACTAAACAGATCCTCAGTGACAGGTCTTAGAAACGATTCTACTGGATTTTACACCCATATCCCTCCCAGCAACTTTGTATCTCCGAGCAGATAATCAATCTTCCACAATCATTCATCTGCTACAGGAGAGAGAGAGAGAGAGAGAGAGAGAGAGAGAGAGAGAGATTTTACATTATTCTACGTCATACTAACTCCTCAAATAAAACAATCATGATTACGTGCCAGAAAAGCAGATACGTTCATCAACTATCTTGTATAATTAACATTTATATTATGCTACTCACAACAACACAGTCTAACACGCATCTTATTCTCACGCTCCTCATGTCCTAATGATGAAGCTGCGGGGGTCAGCTCACAGCAATCATCAACATTTCTTCACATTTGGCCCAACCAACAGTAGATGAGGATACATGCATGAGACAAAAAAGAAGCTGCGCTCTTCTTCTACTGTTGTTTTCTTGTGCACTCTAAGTGAAAGTAATCTGTAACATAAATTGACAGACTTTAGACCAGGGTTCACCAACTGGCGGCCCACAGGATGGATTTATATTCCCCATAACATTTTTAATTTGGACATAAAAGACTGTAAAAACACTCCAAGTGATTTTAATTTTGTAAATCTGTTACGAAGTCTTCCCATGCATAATAGAGAGATATATGTGATTGTATACAAATGTAAGCAAGGTTGGAAATTATTATGTTTTAGTCAAATATTATTTATGTTTGGGCTTTTTGCAGTCAATTTGAAGTCTTTAAATTATTTGTCATTATGTTCCGGCCCCCTGACCATCCGCTCAATAAAATAATTGGCCCACGGCTGAATCTAGTTGATGATCCCTGTTCTAAACCTAGAGGACATTGGTTTGTTGGAGCTCTGCCATTGTATCAACTTCACTGTGAATCACTCCAGAAGGCCTAAAGGAGAGCTGGTAAATGAACCAGATGAGTGGCAGATGAGTAACATTGATTTCGTTTAGAATAAAGATCTTTACACATAAGAAAACTGCTAACTCATATATATTGTGTGTGTGTGTGTGTGTGTGTGTGTGTGTGTGTGTGTGTGTGTGTGTGTGTGTGTGTGTGTGTGTGTGTGTGTGTGTGTGTGTGTGTGTGTGTGTGTGTGTGTGTGTGTGTGTGTGTGTGTGTGTGTGTGTGTGCGTGTGTGTGCCTATGTACAGTAAGTGAATGTGTGCATGCCTAGATGCCTGTGTAAGTAAAGTAAAATACAAGGATTGTGTATGAACATGATACAGGATTTATTCCTGCAAATCTGCCCCTTGTGTGTGATGAACTTCTTCTAATTGCTGAGGTAGTCACCTGGAATGCATTTCAATTAACAGGTGTGCCTTCTAAAAAGTTAAGTTGTGGAATTTCTTTCCTTCTTAATGTGTTTGAGCCAATCAGTTGTGTTGTGACAAGATAGGGGTGGTATACAGAAGATAGCCCTATTTGGCAAAAGACCAAGTCCATGTTATGGCAAGAACAGTTCAAAAAAGCAAAGAGAAACGACAGTCCAGCATTACATTAAGACATGAAGGTCAGTCAATACGGAATATTTCAAGAACTTTGAAGGTTTCTTCAAGTGCAGTTGCAAAAACCATGATGAAACTGGCTCTCATGAGGACCGCCACAGGAATAGAAGACGCAGAGTTACCTCTGCTGCAGATGATAAGTTCAGTAGATTTACCAACCTCAGAAATTGCAGCCCAAATAAATGCTTCACATAGTTCAAGTAACACACCCATCTCAACATCAACTGTTCAGAGGAGTTTGTGTGAATCAGGCCTTCATTTTCGAATTGCTGCAAAGAAACCACTACTAAAGGACACCAATAAGAAGAAGATTCTTGCTTGGGCCAAGAAACACGAGCAATGGACATTAGACCGGTGGATATGTGTCTTTTGGTCTGGATGTGTATTTCCCACCGTAAAGCATGGAGGAGGAGGTGTTATGGTGTGGGTGTGCTTTTCTGGTGACACAGTCTGTGATTAATTTAGAATTCAAGGCACACTAAACCAGCATGGCTACCACAGCATTCTACAGCAATACGTCATCCCATCTGGTTTGGGGTTAATGGGACTCTCATTTGTTTTTCAACAGGACAATGACCCAACACACCTCCAGGTTGTGTAAGGGCTATTTTACCAAGAAGGAGAGTGATGTAGTGCTGCATCAGATGACCTGGCTTCCACAATCCCCCTGACCTCAACCAAATTGAGATGGTTTGGGATGAGTCGTAATGCAGAGTGAAGGAAAATCAGCCAACAAGTGCTCAGCATATGTGGGAACTCCTTCAAGACTGTTGGAAAAGCATTCCAGTTGAAGCTGGTTGAGAGAATGCCAAGAGTGTGCAAAGCTGTCATCAAGGCAAAGGGTGGCTATTTGAAGAATCTCAAATCTCAAATATATTTTGATTTGTTTACTACATGATTCCATATGTGTTATTTCATAGTTTTAATGTCTTCACTATTATAATAGTGAAAATAATGAAAAACCCTTGAATGCGTAGGTGTTCTAAAACTTTTGACCGGTAGTGTATATTAAGATCCTACATCTGTAATTGGAAAACTATTGAGTCTGATCATAATCATGAACAAAGGAGATATACTGTAGAAGCACCAGATCAGCCTCAAGCCGTGATTTTTTTTAAATGGCTGGTTGTTGTTCACAAATAACCACACAATGATTTTGCTTTCTGATCTAATGTAGTCTGCAATGAGGAGAGTGGACATGTATCTGATATAGAGAACCACTTATCTTCCAGGCTGCACCATCTCACCAGTCTCCAGCAATCCACTGATGCATTCATGTTCTGAGAAGCAGTAAGGATGAAAGCTATTCTCCTCTCCCTTAACAGCTCTGCTATGAAATTATCTCCCATAGACTCTGAAGGTCAGTTATTCCTAACCAGATTACAGAAGAAGCAAGCACTTAAGTGTTTCACTTGAGAAAATGATAAAAGCACTTAATTTCATTCAGGAAAGGTTGTGATGGTTATTCAGGCAAAAAGACCCACTGCCAGACGGGTTTGTGACTTTGTGGCTGTGTTAACTAGTGACGGCCCAACACTAATGTTTTTGCACCTCCACTTTTTTAACAGCAAATCATCATAATCTATTGGATCATTTGTCAAGTTTCACTTATTTTTTAGCTAGTCTGCATTAAAAAAAAAATATATGACCATTTTATAAATGCCAAATATGATTGCATTTTAGAACCCTGCTCCACAATGAATGGTTTTGACCACTAATGTTTTAGGTAAATTCGTTTTGGATCGCCCTGGATCTGCAGGGTTTGCTAATTTTTTACCATTCTATTGATCCTAAAGAGAAATCTATGCAAAACGAACTTGCACATTGCTTCAATAAATGCTCCAAACCGTTCAATAGTTAGGCATATTACTAGAGATTATATTCTTTCTATTTCTATGGCAGATTTGCGGCCACAATTTAGATAATGCATTTGCATTGATATACACTGATTATACAAAATATTAAGGGCCTCCCGAGTGGCGCAGTGGTCTAAGGCACTGCATCGCAGTGCTAGCTGTGCCACTAGAGATCCTGGTTCGAATCCAGGCTCTGTCGTAGCCGGCCGTGACCGGGAGACCCATGGGGCGGCGCACAATTGGCCCAGCGTCGTCCAGGGTAGGGGAGGGAATGGCCAGCAGGGATGTAGCTCAGTTGGTAGAGCATGGCGTTTGCAACGTCAGGGTTGTGGGTTTGATTCCCACGGGGGGCCAGTATAAAAAATAATGTATGCACTCACTAACTGTAAGTCGCTCTGGATAAGAGCGTCTGCTAAATGACGTAAATGTAAAAATTAAGAACACCTGCTCTATCCATGACATAGACTGACCAGATGAAAGCTATGATCCCTTATTGATGTCACCTGTTAAATCCACTTCGATCAGTGTAGATGAAGGGGAGGAGACAGGTTAAAGAAGGATTTTTAAGCCTTGAGACAATTGAGACACGGATTGTGTGTGTGCCATTCAGAGGGTGCCTTTGAACGGGGTATGGTAGTAGGTGCCAAGCACACCGGTTTGTGTCAAGAACTGCAACGTTACTGGGTTTTTCACGCTCAACAGTTTCCCGTGTGTAACAAGAATGGTCCACCACCCAAAGAACATCCAGCCAACTTGACACAACTTCGGGAAGCATTGGAGTCAACATGGGCCAGCATCCCTGTGGAATGCTTTCAACACCTTGTAGAAATCAAATCAAATCAAATTTTATTTGCCACATGCGCTGAATACAACAGGTATAGACATTCCAGTGAAATGCTTACTTACAAGCCCTTAACCAACAATGCAGTTTTTTAAAGAAAAAGTTAAACAAAAAAAGTGTTCAGTAAAAAAATACAAGCAAATAACTAAAGAGCAGAAGTAAAATTAAATAACAGTAGGGAGGCTATATACAGGGGGGTACCGAGTCAATGTGCGGGGGCACCGGCTAGTCGAGGTAATTGAGGTAATATGTACATGTGGGTAGAGTTAAAGTGACTATGCATAAATAATAAACAGAGTAGCAGCAGCGTAAAAGAGGGGGATGGGGTGGGGTGGGGGGCAGTGCAAATAGTCCGGGTAGCCATGATTAGCTAGCTGTTCAGGAGTCTTATGGCTTGGGGGTAGAAGCTGTTGAGAAGCCTTTTGGACCGCTTGCTGTGCGGTAGCAAAAAGAACAGTCTATGACTAGGGTGGCTGGAGTCTTTGACAATTTTTAGGGCCTTCCTCTGACACCGCCTGGTATAGAGGTTCTGGATGGCAGGAAGCTTGCAGTTGCCCTACCAGGCGGTGATGCAACCAGTCAGGATGCTCTCGATGGTGCAGCTGTATAACTTTTTGAGGATCTGAGGACCCATGCCAAATCCTTTCAGTCTCCTAAGGGGGAATAGGCTTTGTAGTGCCCTCTTCACGATTGTCTTGGTGTGTTTGGACCATGATAGTTTGTTGGTGATGTGGACACCAAGGACCCTGAAGCTCTCAACCTGTTCCACTACAGCCCCGTCGATGAGACTGTTGACACAGTCGAGGTAGAGTCCATGCCCCGACGAATTGAGGCTGTTCTGAGGGAAAAAGGGTATACTCAGTGTATAGCTGCGCAATTTAGATCATGCATTTATATATAGCTAGTTTGCTGAAATTATAACAGAGAGAACAAAGAATATAGCTATTTGATAATGTCCGTGTGGATGTCCAAATATTAATGACGTCTGGAATCCGACACGGTTTCACTGGAATTATCAAATGGCAAGAGTCAGACAAACATCCACCCTCAACATGTCAACTGCTTGTATAGGCACAGTTAAGCTGAGACTCATCACTTGACAGGTAGGCTGGTAGTCTTTTTCTGAAATAATTATTTTTACCTGACTTGCAGCATGCCTATCTTAACTGAAATGGTGCATAACTTTCATTAGCTGGCTAAGTTTAGCATGCTAGCTAGTTACACAGACAGCTGTCAGTCAGTGGCCTACTTGTTGTTATTTCTCTGCTACACCACAATGTTCCCACCCCCAATTCCTGAATATGTATTAGCAGCCTGCGTCAGTCTTCAATGTGGAAACTAAACAAGAATTTCCGCTCTAGGAATTACTTGAAATAGGTGCGGCAACTTCCTCTGAGGTGGGCCTTTAAAAGCAGAGCAGATTGCGATATATTTTACAGAGGGAGACTATACGCTGTGGTTGTAAGACTTTAACGAGTCCAGCAGATGCTGAGTCTCTCACCAGTGACCATAACAGTAACAGGCCAAAACCGGATCGCAAGTGATTTTTTTTCAGGCCCCCAAAGCTATATATATACAGTGGGGAGAACAAGTATTTGATCCACTGCCGATTTTGCAGGTTTTCCTACTTACAAAGCATGTAGAGGTCTGTAATTTTTATCATAGGTACACTTCAACTGTGAGAGACGGAATCTAAAACAAAAATCCAGAAAATCACATTGTATGATTTAAAGTAATTAATTTGCATTTTATTGCATAACATGTGGTCGTCTGTAGCTCAATTGGTAGAGCATGGCGCTTGTAACGCCAGGGTAGTGGGTTCGATCCCCATACGTAAAAAATGTATGCACACATGACTGTAAGTCGCTTTGGATAAAAGCGTCTGCTAAGTGGCATATTATTATTATTATTATTATAAGTATTTGATCACCTACCAACCAGTAAGAATTCCAGGTCTCACAGACCTGTTAGTTTTTCTTTAAGAAGCCCTCCTGTTCTCCACTCATTACCTGTATTAACTGCACCTGTTTGAACTCGTTACCTGTAGAAAAGACACCTGTCCACACACTCAATCAAACAGACTCCAACCTCTCCACAATGGCCAAGACCAGAGAGCTGTGTAAGGACATCAGGGTTAAAATTGTAGACCTGCACAAGGATGGGATGGGCTACAGGACAATAGGCAAGCAGCTTGGTGAGAAGGCAACAACTGTTGGCGCAATTATTAGAAAATGGAAGAAGTTCAAGATGACGGTCAATCACCCTCGGTCTGGGGCTCCATGCAAGATTTCACCTCGTGGGGCATCAATGATCATGAGGAAGGTGAGGGATCAGCCCAGAACTACACGGCAGGACCTGGTCAATGACCTGAAGAGAGCTGGGACCACAGTCTCAAAGAAAACCATTAGTAACACACTACGCCGTCATGGATTAAAATCCTGCAGCGCACGCAAGGTCCCCCTGCTCAAGCCAGCGCATGTCCAGGCCCGTCTGAAGTTTGCCAATGACCATCTGGATGATCCAGAGGAGGAATGGGAGAAGGTCATGTGGTCTGATGAGACAAAAATTGAGCTTTTTGGTCTAAACTCCACTCGCCGTGTTTGGAGGAAGAAGAAGGATGAGTACAACCCCAAGAACACCATCCCAACCGTGAAGCATGGAGGTGGAAACATCATTCTTTGGGGATGCTTTTCTGCAAAGGGGACAGGACGACTGCACCGTATTGAGGGGAGGATGGATGGGGCCATGTATCGCGAGATCTTGGCCATCAACCTCCTTCCCTCAGTAAGAGCATTGAAGATGGGTCGTGGCTGGGTCTTCCAGCATGACAACGACCCGAAACACACAGCCAGGGCAACTAAGGAGTGGCTCCGTAAGAAGCATCTCAAGGTCCTGGAGTGGCCTAGCCAGTCTCCAGACCTGAACCCAATAGAAAATCTTTGGTGGGAGCTGAAAGTCCGTATTGCCCAGTGACAGCCCCGAAACCTGAAGGATCTGGAGAAGGTCTGTATGGAGGAGTGGGCCAAAATCCCTGCTGCAGTGTGTGCAAACCTGGTCAAGACCTACAGGAAACATATGATCTCTGTAATTGCAAACAAAGGTTTCTTAACCAAATATTAAGTTCTGCTTTTCTAATGTATCAAATACTTATGTCATGCAATAAAATGCAAATTAATTACTTAAAAATCAAACAATGTGATTTTCTGGATTTTTGTTTTAGATTCCGTCTCTCACAGTTGAAGTGTACCTATGATATAAATTACAGACCTCTACATGCTTTGTAAGTAGGAAAAGCTGCAAAATCGGCAGTGTATCAAATACTTGTTCTCCCCACTGTATATATATATATATATATATATATATATATATATATATATATATATATATATATATACTATACATACAAAGTATGTGGACACCTCTTCCAATTAGTGGATTCTGCTATTTCAGCCACACCCGTTGGTGTGTATAAAATCGAACACACCGCCAGGCAATCTCCATAGACAAACATTGGTAGTAGAGCTCAGTGACTTTCAACGTAGCACCGTCATAGGATGCCACCTTTCAAACAAGTCAGTTCATCAAATTTCTGCCCTGCTAGAGCTGCCCCTGTCAACTGTAAGTGCTGTTATTGTGAAGTGGAAACGTATAGGAGTAACCACGGCTCAGCTGCAAAGTGCCACACAAGCTCACAGAACGGGACCCCCGAGTGCTGAATTGCGTAATAAACGTCTATCCTTGGTTGCAACACTCACTTTCGAGTTACAAACTGCCTCTGGAAGGAACGTCAGCAAAAGAACTGAGCTGCATGAGGAGGAACGTCAGGAGCTTCATGAAATTGGTTTCCATGGCCGAGCAGCCGCAGACAAGCCTAAGATTTAATTTTTTTATTTTATTTCACCTTTATTTAACCAGGTAAGCTAGTTGAGAACAAGTTCTCATTTACAACTGCGACCTGGCCAAGATAAAGAAAAGCAGTGCGATAAAAACAACAACACAGAGTTACATATGGGGTAAACAAAACATTAATTCAAAAATACAACAGAAAATATAAATATACAGTGTGTGCGAATGTAGTAAATTATGGAGGTAAGGCAATAAATAGGCCATAGTGCAAAATAGTTACAATTTCGTATTAACACTGGAATGATAGATGTGCAAAAGATGATGTGCAAATAGAGATACTGGGGTGCAAATTAGCAAAATAAATAACAATATGGGGATGAGGTAGTTGGGTGGGCTAATTTCAGATGGGCTGTGTGCAGGTGCAGTGATCGGTAAGCTGCTCTGACAACTGATGCTTAAAGTTAGTGAGGGAGATAAGAGTCTCCAGCTTCAGAGATTTTTGCAGTTCGTTCCAGTCATTGGCAGCAGAGAACTGGAAGGAATGGCGGCCAAAGGAGGTGTTGGCTTTGGGGATGACCAGTGAGATATACCTGCTGGAGCGCAGACTACGGGTGGGTGTTGCTATGGTGACCAGTGAGCTAAGATAAGACGGGGATTTGCCTAGCAGTGATTTATAGATGACCTGGAGCTAGTGGGTTTGGCGATGAATATGTAGTGAGGGCCAGCCAACAAGAGCATACAGGTCACAATGGTGGGTAGTATATGGGGCTTTGGTGACAAAACGGATGGCACTGTGAGTAGAGTGTTGGAGGCTATTTTGTAAATGACATAGCCGAAGTCAAGGATTGGTAGGATAGTCAGTTTTACGAGGGCATGTTTGGCAGCATGAGTGAAGGAGGCTTTGTTGCAAAATAGGAAGCAGATTCTAGATCTAACTTTTGATTGGAGATGCTTAATGTGAGTCTGGAAGGAGAGTTTACAGTCTAACCAGACACCTAGGTATTTGTAGTTGTCCATATACTCTAGGTCAGACCCACCGAGAGTAGTGATTCTAGTCCGGTGGGCGGGGGCATGCAGCGTTCGGTTGAAGAGCATGCATTTAGTTTTACTAGTGTTTAAGAGCAGTTGGAGGCTACGGAAGGAGTGTTGTATGGCGTTGAAGCTCGTTTGGAGGTTTGTTAACACAGTGTCCAATGAAGGGCCAGATGTATACAAAATGGTGTCGTCCGCATAGAGGTGGATCCGAGCGTCACCAGCAGCAATAGCGACATCATTGATATACACAGAGAATAGAGTCGGCCTGAGAATTGAACCCTGTGGCTGATAGATTAATTATTAATTACTAATTATTACACCCTGAAACTGTGTATAATGTGTTATAAATGTGTGAGTGTAGGACCAGTAAAGGCTATGGCATTGAGCCACTATTTTGCAATGTGAGTAAGAGTTAGGCCAGACAACAAAGACAACTGAGAAACTAAGATAAAGAGGCCTCCCAATTTAGGGAGGGGAGAAACTGTTATGAAAACATGGTGCAGAATATTGATATTGTGAGAACGGCAATAACTGAGTAATGCAGGGAGTAGGATATGTGTGTGTGCGTGTGTATTTATGTGTGTATGCAAGTGTGTATATGTGTGTGTGGATGAACTGAAGGTCAGTAGAGCAGTTTTAGAGTGGAAAACTACAGCCCGCCTACAGAGGGGAGGGATTTATTTTTGTATGACGTATGAGTATAAAAGATGGACTCTGAAATTGTGATGGCAGAATTCTCAATGAATAAATATCTCTGACTATGCAGACCGGGACTCTGGCCGTTACTTAAATCCCAAAAGACTTACAACCTTTTGGGAGATGCACAGAGACACTAAAATAGTTTGTTAAATAATTCACATAACAGTGGCACGCCCATATAGACTACCAGAGGTCCAGACAACAGGCCCTCCGATTTCACACATTGAACTCTATCTGAGAAGTAGTTGGCGAACCAGGCGAGGTAGTCATTTGAGAAACCAAGGCTATTTAGTCTGCCAATAAGAATGCGGTGGTTGACAGAGTCGAAAGCCTTGGCCAGGTCGATGAAGACGGCTGCGCAGTACTGTCTTTTATCGATCGCGGTTATAATATCGTTTAGGACCTTGAGCGTGGCTGAGGTGCACCCATGACCAGCTTGGAAACCAGATTGCATAGTGGAGAAGGTACGGTGGGATTCGAAATGGTCGGTGATCTGTTTGTTAACTTGGCTTTCAAAAACTTTCGAAAGGCAGGGCAGGATGGATACAGGTCTGTAACAGTTTGGATCTAGAGTGTCACCCCCTTTGAAGAGGGGGATGACCGCGGCAGCATTCCAATCTCTGGGGATCTCAGACGTTATGAAAGAGAGGTTGAACAGGCTACTAATAGGGGATGCGACAATTTCGGCAGCTAATTTTAGAAAGAAAGGGTCCAGATGGTCTAGCCCAGCTGATTTGTAGGGGTCCAGATTTTGCAGCTCTTAAAGGAGAAGCGGGGGGGGGGGGGGGGGGGGGGGGCATGGGCAAGTTGCAGTGGAGGGTGCAGAGCTGGTGGCCGGGGTAGTGGTAGCCAGGTGGAAAGCATGGCCAGCCATAGCAAAATGCTTGTTGAAATTCTCGATTAATGTAGATTTATCAGTGGTGACAGTGTTTCCTAGCCTCAGTGCAGTGGGAAGTTGGGAGGAGGTGCTCTTATTCTCCATGGACTTTACAGTGTCCCAAAACTTTTTGGAGTTAGTGCTACAGAATGCAAATTTCTGTTTGAAAAAGCTAGCCTTTGCTTTCCTAACTGATTGTGTATATTGGTTCCTGACTTCCCTGAAAAGTTGCATATCGTGGGGGCTGGTCGATGCTAATGCAATACACCACAGAATGTTTTTGTGCTGGTCAAGGGCAGTCAAGTCTGAGGAGAACCAGGGGCTATATCTGTTCTTAGTTCCGCATTTTTTGAATGGGGCATGCTTATTTAAGATTGAGAGGAAAGCACTTTTAAAGAACAACCAGGCATCCTCTACTGACGGAATGAGGTCAATATCCATCCAGGATACCCGGGCCAGGTCAATTAGAAAGGCCTGCTCGCTAAAGTGTTTTAGGGAGCGTTTGACAGTGATGGGGGGTGGTCGTTTGACCGCGGACCCATTACGGACGCAGGCAATAAGGCAGTGATCGCTGAGATCCTGGTTGAAGACAGCGGAGGTGTATTTAGAGGGTACATTTGTCAGGATGATATCTATGAGGGTGCCCATGTTTACAGATTTTGGGTTGTACCTTGTAGGTTTGTTGATAATTTGAGTGAGATTGAGGGCATCTAGTTTAGATTGTAGGTTAGCCGGGGTGTTAAGCATAGTTTAGGTCACCAAGCAGTACAAACTCTGAGGATAGATGGGGGGCAATCAGTTCACATATGGTGTCCAGGGCAGAGCTCGGGGCTGAGGGGGGTCTGTAGCAAGCGGCAACAGTGAGAGACTTATTTCTGGAAAGGTGCATTTTTAGAAGTAGAAGCTCAAACTGTTTGGGCACAGACCTGGATAGAACGATAGAGCTCTGCAGGCTATCTCTACAGTAGATTGCAACCCCACCCCCTTTGGCAGTTCTATCGTGATGGAAAATGTTGTAGTTGGGGATGGACATTTCTGCATTTTTGGTGGCCTTCCTAAGCCAGGATTCAGACACTGCTAGAACATCAGGGTTGGCGGAGTGTGCTAACGCAGTGAATAACTCAAACTTAGGGAGGAGGCTTCTGATGTAAACGTGCAAGAAACCAAGACTTATACGGTTACAGAAGTCAACAAATGATAACGCCTGGGGAGTAGGAGTGATACTGGGGGCTACAGGGCCTGGGTTAACCTCTACATCACCAGAGGAACAGAGGTGGAGTAGAATAAGGATACGGCTAAAGGCTTTAAGAACTGGTCTTCTAGTGTGTTGGGTACAGAGAAAAAAAGGGGCAGATTTCCGGGCATTCTAGAATAGATTCAGGGTATTATGTGCAGACAAGGATATGGAAGGATATGAGTACAGTGGAGGTAAACCTAAGCGTTGAGTAACGATGAAAGAGATAGCATCACTGGAGGCACCGATTGAGTCGGTCTCCGCGTGTATGGGGGGTGGGACAAAGTCGCTGTCTAAGGCAGGTTGAGCTGGGCTGGGGGCTCTACAGTGAAATAGTACAATAAGAAATAACCGAAACAGCAATAAGCAAGGCATATTGACATGGGAGAGAGGCATAAAGCAATCACAGGTGTTATTCGAGAGAGCTAAGACAACAGCTGGTAATGGTGACAAAGTTTGGGCTGAGGCTAAACATAAACAGGATGCGGTACCGTATAAAGGAACAGTCCAGCAGGCATCAGCTGTATAGCTGAGTTATCATAAGGTCCGGTGAACAGCAATAGGAGAGTTTGGAGGTAGTTCGGGGGCTGCTACAGCACTGGCGAGCAAGAGGCCCGGCTTCCGTGTGCTAGCGGGCCGGGGCTAGCAGATGGATCTTCGTGGTCGACGTCGTAACGGGAAGCCTGTTGAAACCACATCAGACGATTTCGTCGGCAAACCAGTCGTGTTGGATCGTCGGGGCTCCGTGTCAACACTAGGAGGTCCCGTCCGGTTGACAGAGAGGTAGATAGCTGGGAGATGGGCCTGGCTCGAGGCTAGCTCAAGGCTAACTGGTGCTTGCTAAGGGGCAATGGTAATTAGCCAACGACAACAGCCATTTGGTTGCAGCTAGCTGGTTGCGATGATCCGGCGCTAGGGTCCAGTGATTCTGGCAGAAAATCCGATATGCTCTGGGTCGAGAGCACGCTGTGCAGACTGGCCGACAAATTGTCCAGGCTAGAGCTAGAGCTGGCTGGTGGGTAGTGCAGGCCACGGACAATGGTGAAGACACTAACGGTGGCTAATAGCAAGTAACTAGCTAGCTGGCTACCGCAGCCATTCGTTTGCAGCTAGACTAGTTTCAGCTTAAGGTTCATGATAAAAGTTATAAAGAAATAATAGAATCCTTTCCACTTTGGGTGCTCCAGATCACCATGTACAATGCCAAGCGTCGGCTGGAGTGCTGTAAAGCTTGCCGCAATTGCACTCTGGAGCAGTGGAAACGCGTTCTCTGGAGTGATGAATCACGCATCACCATCTTGCAGTCCGACAGACCAATCTGGGTTTGGAAGATGCCAGGAGAATGCTACATGCCCGAATGCATAGTGCCAACTGTAAAGTTTGGTGGAGGAGGAATAATGGTCTAGGGCTGTTTTTCATTTTTCACCTGCTAGCACTGACTTGTTTAAAGAAATGTACTTATTGTGATCGAGATGTAGTTGTCCCTGATTGCACTGACTTTGCTCACAGCTGCTTGTTTGAAGAAGTGTACTTACTGTGATCAAGATGTGGTTGTCCCACTGGCTATCCTAAGTTGAATGCACCAATTTGTAAGTCGCTCTGGATAAGAACGTCTGCTAAATGACTTAAATGTTAAATGTAAATGCCTTGTTCAAAGTTAATTTGTGGAATTTCTTCCCTTCTTAATGCGTTTGAGACAATCAGTTGTGTTGTGACCAGGTAGGGGTGGTATACAGAAGATAGCCCTATTTGGTAAAAGACCAAGTCCATATTATGGCAAGAACAGCTCATATAAGCAAAGAGAAATGACAGTCCATCATTACTTTAAGACACGAAGGTCAGTCAATCTGGAAAATTTCAAGAACTTTTAAAGTTTCTTCAAGTGCAGTCGCAAAAACCATCAAGCGCTATGATGAAAATGGCTCTCATGAGGACAACCACAGGAAAGGAAGACCCAAATTAACCTCTGCTGCAGAGTATAAGTTCATTAGAGTTACCAGTCTCAGAAATTGCAGCCCAAATAAATGCTTCACAGAGTTCAAGTAACAGACACATCTCCACATCAACTGTTCAGAGGAGACTGTGTGAATCAGGCGTTCATGGTCAAATTGCTGCAAAGAAACCACTACTAAAGGACACCAATAATAAGAAGAGACTTGCTTGGGACAAGAAACACGAGCAACGCACATTAGACCGGTGGAAATCTGTCCTTTGGTCTGATGAGTCCAAATCTGAGATTTTTTGTTCCAACCGCTGTGTCTTTGTGAGAAGCGGTGTGGGTGAACGGATGATATCTGCATGTGTAGTTCCCACCGTAAAGCATGGAGGAGGAGATGTGCTGGTGCTTTGCTGGTGACACTGTCAGTGATTTATTTAGAATTCAAGGCACACTTAACCAGCATTACATTTACATTTTACATTTACGTCATTTAGCAGACGCTCTTATCCAGAGCGACTTACAAATTGGTGCATTCACCTTATAGCCAGTGGGATAACCAGCATGGCTACCACAACATTCTGCAGCGATACGCCATCCCATCTGGTTTGCACTTAGTGGGACTATCATTTATTTTTCAACAGGACAATGACCCAACACATCTCCAGGCTGTGTAAGGGCTATTTTACCAAGAAGGAGAGTGATGGAGTGCTGCATCAGATGACCTTGCCTCCACAATCACCCAACCTCAACCCAATTGAGATGGTTTGGGATGAGTTGGACCACAGAGTGAAGGAAAAGCAGCCAACAAGTGCTCAGCATATGTGGGAACTCCTTCAAGACTGTTGGAAAAGCATTCCAGGTGAAGCTGGTTGAAAGAATGCCAAGAGTGTGCAAAGCTGTCATCAAAGCAAAGGGTGGCTACTTTGAAGAAAATAAAATATATTTTGATTTGTTTCACACTTTTTGGGTTACTACATGATTCCATATGTGTTATTTCATAGTTGTGATGTCTTCACTATTATTCTACAATGTAGAAAATAGTAAAAATAAAGAAAAACCCTTGAATGAGAAGGTGTGTCAAAACTTTTGACTGGTACTGTATATACAGTGGGGGAAAAAAGTATTTAGTCAGCCACCAATTGTGCAAGTTCTCCCACTTAAAAAGATGAGAGAGGCCTGTAATTTTCATCATAGGTACACGTCAACTATGACAGACAAATTGAGAAAAAGAAATCCAGAAAATCACATTGTTGGATTTTTAATGAATTTATTTGCAAATTATGGTGGAAAATAAGTATTTGGTCACCTACAAACAAGCAAGATTTCTGGCTCTCACAGACCTGTAACTTCTTCTTTAAGAGGCTCCTCTGTCCTTCACTCGTTACCTGTATTAATGGCACCTGTTTGAACTTGTTATCAGTATAAAAGACACCTGTCCACAACCTCAAACAGTCACACTCCAAACTCCACTATGGCCAAGACCAAAGAGCTGTCAAAGGACACCAGAAACAGAATTGTAGACCTGCACCAGGCTGGGAAGACTGAATCTGCAATAGGTAAGCAGCTTGGTTTGAAGAAATCAACTGTGGGAGCAATTATTAGGAAATGGAAGACATACAAGACCACTGATAATCTCCCTCGATCTGGGGCTCCACGCAAGATCTCACCCCGTTGGGTCAAAATGATCACAAGAACGGTGAGCAAAAATCCCAGAACCACACGGGGGGACCTAGTGAATGACCTGCAGAGAGCTGGGACCAAAGTAACAAAGCCTACCATCAGTAACACACTACGCCGCCAGGGACTCAAATCCTGCAGTGCCAGACGTGTCCCCCTGCTTAAGCCAGTACATGTCCAGGCCCGTCTGAAGTTTGCTAGAGGGCATTTGGATGATCCAGAAGAGGATTGGGAGAATGTCATATGGTCAGATGAAACCAAAATATAACTTTTTGGTAAAAACTCAACTCGTCGTGTTTGGAGGACAAAGAATGCTGAGTTGCATCCAAAGAACACCATACCTACTGTGAAGCATGGGGGTGGAAACATCATGCTTTGGGGCTGTTTTTCTGCAAAGGGACCAGAACGACTGATCCGTGTAAAGGAAAGAATGAATGGGGCCATGTATCGTGAGATTTTGAGTGAAAACCTCCTTCCATCAGCAAGGGCATTGAAGATGAAACGTGGCTGGGTCTTTCAGCATGACAATGATCCCAAACACACTGCCCGGGCAACGAAGAAGTGGCTTCGTTAGAAGCATTTCAAGGTCCTGGAGTGGCCTAGCCAGTCTCCAGATCTCAACCCCATAGAACATCTTTGGAGGGAGTTGAAAGTCCGTGTAGGCCAGCGACAGCCCCAAAACATCACTGCTCTAGAGGAGATCTGCATGGAGGAATGGGCCAAAATACCAGCAACAGTGTGTGAAAACCTTGTGAAGACTTACAGAAAACGTTTGACCTGTGTCATTGCCAACAAAGGGTATATAACAAAGTATTGAGAAACTTTTGTTATTGACCAAATACTTATTTTCCACCATAATTTGCAAATAAATTCATAAAAAATCCTACAATATGATTTTCTGGATTTTCTTTTCTCATTTTGTCTGTCATAGTTGATGTGTACCTATGATGAAAATTACAGGCCTCTCTCATCTTTTTAAGTGGGAGAACTTGCACAATTGGTGGCTGACTAAATACTTTTTTCCCCCACTGTACATATCTCATTTAAATATATTTTATTTCATTATTTTCCCCTAACCCTACCACCCCTCCCCTAATTGGAGTAAACTAATGGACAACAACACTTAGGCTTCTACTTCCAGCTTATGCATACTATATACATTTTTTATGTATTTTACCATAGTTATCTTTTGTTTGTTTTTAATCCCATCCTTCAGCTACCATCAACCCCTCCCATCTACATTGCCTTGCAAAAGTATTCATCCTCCTTGGCGTTTTTCCTATTTTTTTGCATTGCAACCTGTAATTTAAATGGATTTTTATTTTGGAGTTCATGTAATGGACATACACAAAATAGTCCAAATTGGTGAAGTGAAATGAAAAAAATAACTTGTTTCAAAAAATTCTACAAAATAAATAAGGGAAAAGTGTATTCACCCCCTTTGCCATGAAGCCCCTAAATAAGATCTGGTGCAACCAATTACCTTCAGAAGTCACATAATTTGTTAAATAAAGTCCACCTCTGTGCAATCTAAGTGTCACATGATCTGTCACATGATCTCAGTATATATACTCCTGTTCTGAAAGGCCCCAGAGTCTGCAACACCACTAAGCAAGGGGCACCACCAAGCAAGCGGCACCATGAAGACCAAGGAGCTCTCCAAACAGGTCAGGGACAAAGTTGTGGAGAAGTACAGATCAGGGTTGGGTTATAAAAAAGTATCCAACATTTTGAAAATCCCACGGAGAATCATTAAATCCATTATTAAAAAATGGGAAGAATATGGCACCACAACAATCCTGCCAAGAGAGGGCCGCCCACCAAAAAACTCACGGACCAAGAAAGGAGGGCTTTAATCAGAGAGGCAACAAAGAGACCAAAGATAACCCTGAAGAAAATGCAAAGCTCCACAGCGGAGATTGGAGTATCTGTCCATAGGACCACTTTAAGCCGTAAACTCCACAGAGCTGGGCTTTACGGAGGAGTTGTCAGAAAAAAGCCATTGTTTAAAGAAATAAATAAGTAAACACGTTTGGTGTTCACCAAAAGGCATGTGGGAGACTCCTCAAACATATAGAAGAAGGTACTCTGGTCAGATGAGACTAAAATTGAGCTTTTTGGCCATCAAGGAAAACGCTATGTCTGGCGCAAACCCAACACCTCTCATCACCCAGAGAACACCATCCCCACAGTGAAGCATGGTGGTGGCAGCATCATGCTGTGGGGATGTTTTTCATCGGCAGAGACTGGTAAACTGGTCAGAATTGAAGGAATGATGGATGGCGCTAAATACAGGGAAATTCTTGAGGGAAACCTGTTTCAGTCTTCCAGAGATTTAAGACTGGGACGGAGGTTCACCTTCCAGCAGGACAATGACCCTAAGCATACAGCTAAAGCAACACTCGAGTGGTTTAAGGAGAAACATTTAAATGTCTTGGAATGGCCTAGTCAAAGCCCAGACCTCAATCCAATTGAGAATCTGTGGTATGACTTAAAGATTGCTGTACACCAGCGGAACCCATCCAACTTGAAGGCGCTGGAGCAGTTTTGCCTTGAAGAATGGGCAAAAATCCCAGTGGCTAGATGTGCCAAGCTTATAGAGACATACCCCAAGAGACTTGCAGCTGTAATTGCTGCAAAAGGTGGCTCTACAAAGTATTGACTTTGGGGGGGTGAATAGTTATGCACGCTCAAGTTTTCAGTTTTTTCGTCTTATTTCTTGTTTGTTTCACAAGAAAAAATATTTGGCATCTTCAAAGTGGTATGCATGTTGTGAAAATCAAATGATACAAACCCCCCAAAAATCTATTTTAATTCCAGGTTTTAAGGCAACAAAATAGGAAAAATGCCAAGGTGGGTGAATACTTTCGCAAGCAACTGTATCTCTGATCAACCAGTTTGATGTCTATTTAGTGGAAAGCCTTCCCAGAAGAGTGGAGGCTGTTATAGCAGCAAAAGGGGGTCCAACTCCATAAAAATGCCCATGATTTTGGACTGAGATGTTCGACGAGCAGGTGTCCACCTACTTTTGACATGTAGTGTATATACTGTATATATAAAATACAAAAGATTTTATACTTTTGGGGATTTTAGTTTTGGGTAAAAAAAAGACAGTCAAATCACTTTTAAAAAACATAGTCAAATCGCAGTAAGAATATACAGTAAAATCAGGAATTGTGTTCCCACAAGTAAAAAAAGTGACATATGTGATTGTGTCTCAGTGTAATCAAGGTATGAAATTATTGTTCTTTTCAAATATAATCTATTTTTGGGCTTAGCTGTGGTCAATTTGCTTTGTAGTAATTATTATAATTATGTTCTGGCTCCCTTACCGTTCGCTCCAACAAAAATCGACCCGTGGCTGAATCTAGTAATATTTACACCAATACTGTCATTAATGTTTTAAAGTGCAGAAGAATGACTATAATGGTAACACTGATATGAGACCTATGGTCAGGGATATGGAGACATCTGTCATATGTAAGGTCAGGAATTATTCCTGACCATGTGACCTGACCAGGAAATGGCTTCAGAGATTTTCTTAGTTAGGTCACATTGTCAGGGAAACCTCTGACTGGTTTGTAGAATTGCACACATCATCATGGCAAAAAGCCAATGCTATCAGATCAGAGCTTTTGATAAGCAAACATGAAGATTGGCCGGTCATTTTACTGTTTCTGATGTGCCACAGTTTCCTCAAACAAGTTACTGTGTTAGTGTTTCTTCTTGTTTGTATAAGCAGATAATTATTCCTCAAATGTTTACTCCCTAAAGCAACACATTAAGATATCTGGGAGTAAATGAACAAGAGTCGGTTTATTCTGCACCAGTGGAATCCTTTAATTAAACTAATTACAAAGTCCAACAGCATACTGCACTGACAGAAGAGCCTTGACCCTTTCTCCTTGATGAAGAACATCCCACGGGGCAAAGACGTCAATTCAATTCAAATCAAATCAAATCAAATTGTATTGGTCACATGCGCAGAATACAACAGGTGCAGACATTACAGTGAAATGCTTACTTACAGCCCTTAACCAACAGTGCATTTATTTTAAACAAAAAAAGTAAGAATAAAACAACAACAAAAAAAAGTGTTGAGAAAAAAAAGAGCAGAAGTAAAATAAAGTGACAGTAGGGAGGCTATATATACAGGGGGCTACCGTTGCAGAGTCAATGTGCGGGGGCACCGGCTAGTTGAGGTAGTTGAGGTAATATGTACATGTGGATAGAGTTAAAGTGACTATCCATAAATACTTAACAGAGTAGCAGCAGCGTAAAAAGGATGGGGTGGGGGGGGCAGTGCAAATAGTCCGGGTAGCCATGATTAGCTGTTCAGGAGTCTTATGGCTTGGGGGTAGAAGCTGTTGAGAAGTCTTTTGGACCTAGACTTGGCACTCCGGTACCGCTTGCCGTGCGGTAGCAGAGAGAACAGTCTATGACTAGGGTGGCTGGAGTCTTTGACAATTTTGAGGGCCTTCCTCTGACACCGCCTGGTATAGAGGTCCTGGATGGCAGGAAGCTTTGCCCCAGTGATGTACTGGGCCGTACGCATTACCCTCTGTAGTGCCTTGCGGTCGGAGGCCAAGCAGTTGCCATACCACGCGGTGATGCAACCAGTCAGGATGCTCTCGATGGTGCAGCTGTAGAATTTTTTGAGGATCTGGGGACCCATGCCAAATCTTTTTAGTCTCCTGAGGGGGAATAGGCTTTGTCGTGCCCTCTTCTTGACTGTCTTGGTGTGTTTGGACCATGATAGTTCGTTGGTGATGTGGACACCAAGGAACTTGAAGCTCTCAACCTGTTCCACTACAGCCCCGTCGATGAGAATGGGGGCGTGCTCAGTCCTATTTTTTTTCCTGTAGTCCACAATCATCTCCTTTGTCTTGGTCACGTTGAGGGAGAGGTTGTTGTCCTGGCACCACACGGCCAGATCTCTGACCTCCTCCCTATAGGCTGTCTCATCGTTGTCGGTGATCAGGCCTACCACTGTTGTGTCGTCGGCAAACTTAATGATGGTGTTGGAGTCGTGCCTGGCCATGCAGTCATGGGTGAACAGAGAATACAGGAGGGGACTGAGCACGCACCCCTGAGGGGCCCCCGTGTTGAGGATCAGTGTGGCAGATGTGTTGTTACCTACCCTTACCACCTGGGGGCGGCCCGTCAGGAAGTCCAGGATCCAGTTGCAGAGGGAGGTGTTTAGTCCCAGGATCCTTAGCTTAGTGATGAGCTTAGAGGGCACTATGGTGTTGAATGCTGAGCTGTAGTCAATGAATAGCATTCTCACGTAGGTTTTCCTCTTGTCCAGGTGGGAAAGGGCAGTGTGGAGTGCGATAGAGATTGCATCATCTGTGGATCTGTTGGGGCGGTATGCAAATTGGAGTGGGTCTAGGGTTTCTGGGATAATGCTGTTGATGTGAGCCATGACCAGCCTTTCAAAGCACTTCATGGCTACAGACGTCAGTGCTACGGGTCGGTAGTCATTTAGGCAGGTTATCTTAGAGTCCTTGGGCACGGGGACTATGGTGGTCTGCTTGAAACATGTTGGTATTACAGACTCAGTCAGGGACATGTTGAAAATGTCAGTGAAGACACTTGCCAGTTGGTCAGCACATGCTCTGAGTACATGTCCTGGTAATCCGTCTGGCCCTGCGGCCTTGTGAATGTTGACCTGCTTAAAAGTCTTACTTACATCGGCTACGGAGAGCGTGATCACATAGTCATCCGGAACAGCTGGTGCTCTCATGCATGCTTCAGTGTTGCTTGCCTCGAAGCGAGCATAGAAGTGGTTTAGCTCGTCTGGTAGGCTTGTGTCACTGGGCAGCTCGGGCTGTGCTTCCCTTTGTAGTCTGTAATAGTTTTCAATTCCTGCCACATCCGACGAGCGTCAGAGCCAGTGTAGTATGATTCAATCTTAGACCTGTATTGACTCTTTGCCTGTTTGATGGTTCGTCGGAGGTCATAGCGGGATTTCTTATAAGCGTCCGGGTTAGAGTCCCGTTCCTTGAAAGCGGCAGCTCTACCCTTTAGCTCAGTGCGGATGTTTCCTGTAATCCATGGCTTCTGGTTGGGGTATGTACGTACGGTCACTGTGGGGACGACATCATCGATGCACTTATTGATGAAGCCAGTGACTGATGTGGTGTACTCCTCAATGCTGTCTGAAGAATCCCGGAACATGTTCCAGTCTGTGGTAGCAAAACAGTCCTGTAGCTTAGCATCTGCGTCATCTGACCACTTCCAAGTTGGTTCTATGTCATTTCATTGAAATGACGTGGAAACAACGTTGATTCAACCAGTGTGTGCCCAGTGGGATAACACTAATGTGTTGAATAGGCTGGCTGATTCCTCTGTGTGTACATTCATGTATTCCTCACTAACCCTGATCCCATCAAAGCTGTTACTCCAAGTCTCTGAAGCCACATTTAATGCTGTGTAAGGGGCTGGTCTCAGGAGGGCTGACTCGCGTTTCTAAGATGTAAATGCCTTGCAGACACCCAATTACACTTTACTCTCTGTGCAGAGGGGAATTCTTTGTTGGAGTGGAGGGAAGGGAAGGGAAGAGACAGTGTGACAGGTAGGAGAGAGAAATAGGGAATGATTGCGAGAGAGGAAAATAAAATCAACGTTCTACAGTATGCATGTGTAGATTAGGGATCTGTAGTAGAATGCATGTGTAGAATCAGGATCTCTGACAAGATCTCTGAGAATAAATTTTCCATGTACTCAGTAGGGAGATTAGAAAAATAAACTTTATCTTTTGACATTTTATTATTACCCTAAATTACATTTCATTATTTATGGTAGAATTGTAGGGAGGGCCAGCCCCAGAAGTGAAGGTTTTATTGTCTTCTCAGGAATTCAGCCTTCTCTGTGTTGCTCTCCACATCACCCAACTTTACAGTAATACTATTGGTCAAGAACTCAGATTTTGAATCCAAACAACTCAGATGTTTTAAAGGGGTCTCAGATTCATTGTCGCTTTCCTTTTGTTCCTTGATATCATTCATAATTTCATAATTAATAAACGTTTTTTAAATAATTTTTTGCAGAAAATCTGGTGTTTCTATGTCAAACGGTTTTGCTATATTTCTGTCTTCTGTGATGTATATAAAGTGTAATATTGGGATGCAAACTCAAAATTGAATACATTTCAACTCTGTATCTGACATGGTAACGGTTTCTTCTTCTTTTAAAGCCCATAACCATATGTGTGAGGTGTATACTTTTGTTTCAAAGTAGATTTGTTTAAGACTACCAAGAAACACTCTGTGACACTGATGTAGCCCACTGCAGTAAAAGGTTAAGGTCAGTATTGCCTTGTAACTTAAGTTTTATGCCTTGTATAATATATTGTTCATTTTACAATGTAATAAAATCTTTTTGCCTTTTGATAGACAATTCTCATAACCATTCCTTAATCTTAGTCAGATAAACTCAAAACACTTCATTGCACATTGTTTAACTATAATATTAAATGGAGTCAGACGTATTAAATGTACACTACCGGTCAAAAGTTTCAGAACACTTACTCATTCAAGGGTTTTTCTTTATTTTTACTATTTTCTACATTGTAGAATAATAGTGAAGATATCAACATTATGAAATAACACATATGGAATCATATAGTAACCAAAAAAGTGTTGAACAAATCAAAATATATTTTTTATTTGAGATTCTTCAAATAGCCACCCTTTGCCTTGATGACAGCTTTGCACACTATTGGCATTCTCTCAACCAGCTTCATGAGGTAGTCACCTGGAATGCATTTCAATTAACAGGTGTGCCTTCTTAAAAGTTAATTTGTGGAATTTCTTCCCTTCTTAATGCGTTTGAGCCAATCAGTTGTGTTGTGACAAGGTAGGGGTGGTATACAGAAGATAGCCCTATTTGGTAAAAGACCAAGTCCATATTATGGCAAGAACAGCTCAAATCAGCAAAGAGAAATGAGAGTCCATCATTACTTTAAGACATGAAGGTCAGTCAATTCGGAATATTTCAAGAATTTTGAAAGTTTCTTCAAGTGCAGTAGCAAAAAAAACATAAAGTGCTATGATGAAACTGGCTCTCATGAGGACCGCCACAGGAATGGAAGACCCAGAGTTACCTCTGCTGCAGAAGATAAGTTCATTAGAGTTACCAGCCTCAGAAATTGCAGCCCAAATAAATGCTTCACAGAGTTCAAGTAACAGACACATCTCCACATCAACTGTTCAGAGGAGACTGTGTGAATCAGGCGTTCATGGTCGAATTGCTGCAAAGAAACCACTACTAAAGGACAACAATAATAAGAAGAGACTTGCTTGGGCCAAGAAACATGAGCAATGGAGATTAGGAAAACTGTCCTTTGGTCTAATGGGTCCAAATGTGAGATTTTTGGTTCCAACCGCCGTGTCTTTGTGAGACCCAGAGTAGGTGAATGGATGATCTCCGCATGTGTGGTTTCCACCGACAAGCAAGGAGGATGGAGGAGGAGGTGTGATGGTGTGGGGGTGCTTTGCTGGTGACATTGTTGGTGATTTATTTAGAATTCAAGGTACACTTAACCAGCATGGCTACCACAGCATTCTGCAGCGATACGCCAACCCATCTGGTTTGCGTGTATTGGGACTATCAATTGTTTTTCAACAGGACAATGACCCAACACACCTCTAGGCTGTGTAAGGGTTATTTGACCAAGAAGGACAGTGATGGAGTGCTGCATCAGATGACCTGGCCTCCACAATCACCCGACCTCAACCCAATTGAGATGGTTTGGGATGAGTTGGACCGCAGAGTGAACGAAAAGCAGCCAACAAGTGCTCAGTATATGTGGGAACTCCTACAATACTGTTGGAAAAGCATTCCAGGTGAAGCTGGTTGAGAGAATGCCAAGAGTGGGCAAAGCTATCATCAAGGAAAAGGGTGGCTATTTGAAGATTCTCAAATATACAATATATTTTGATTTGTTTAACACTTTTTTTTTACTACATGATTCCATATGTGTTATTTCATAGTTTTGATGTCTTCACTATTATTCTACAATGTAGAAAATTGTAAAAAAATAAAGAAAAACCCATGAATGAGTAGGTGTTCTAAAACTTTTGACCGGTAGTGTAGATTGTTAAATATTATTTAGCCCTACATAATAAAATATGCATCATGTGTACATTAAACGCAAACCAAGGCCTAGATTCAAACCAGGCTGCGGAAGATCTATCCTATAACATTTAAAGGCAATAAGACAGTGTTGACGGTGAACGCTGATATGTCGGCTCAATCAGAAATAACATGAACATTTCAATTGCGCTATAACACGGATCTTCCGTGTTCCGGATTGAATCTAGCCCTAAGACTTTAGTTACTTGCAGTCACAAATACAGTGACTCAGCAGTGTGAAAAAGACAAGCAACAAATTGACTTATGTAACAACTATGCCCCTATGGTTTTTGTTTACAAGGAAATATAATGGAAAACAGATTGTTATTTTTTTCCTCCAATAACTGATCCGTGGGTGGTTATGCAAATAGTTAAACCAATTTTCAGAGCCATGATTGGTTAATCATTATGACACAGAGTGAATAGGTTGGTGTAGGAGATATTAAACAAAATTGGGTTTCATTCCATGTTTTCAACAAACACTGTTTACCTCAATAACAAGGACAAAAACAATTACAGTTTTGCAATTTGGGGAGTAGTCACCATCTGTGTTTAACAGGCCATGCAATCCATGCTAACTGTGGCACACACACACACACACACACACACACACAAAAAAAAAATCTGTATAAACCCTTATAACAGCAAGAAAAGGATATACAGTACCAAACGTGTAATACTTGTCTGTGTTGCAATGATGTTGTGTGATGATGATATATTCTGTATTAGTCTCCCGAGTGGCGCAGTGGTCTAAGGCTCTGTCGTAGCCGGCCGCGACCGGGAGACCCATGTGGCGGCGCACAATTGGCCCAGGGTAGGGGAGGGAATGGCCAGCAGGGATGTAGCTCAGTCGGTAGAGCATGGCGTTTGTAACGCCAGGGTTGTGGGTTCGATTCCCACGGGGAGCCAGTATGAAAAATATATATATAAAAAAATAATGTATGCACTCACTAACTGTAAGTTGCTCTGGATAAGAGCGTCTGCTAAATGACTAAAATGTAAATGTATAAGTAACTTAGGCCGCCATTCAATTCGACCGCAGGTTGTCTGTAACAAGGTGAGTAGGACGGAGCCAGGCGTAGGAGGTATGAATCAAAGAAAATGGTTTATTTGGCCAATACAGCAGTCTGCAGCAATGCGTAAACCAAATACAGTGCGACTTAAATGCGTACTGGGAAAACAAAACACACGGGTGAATATCCCGGCGATAAAAGTAACATAATGCTCAACACGAGCTAGTGACACCTCCACATGGAACAATAACACACAAAGACATGGGGGGGCAGAGGGAATAATTATACAGAGACTGATGAGGGGATATGTACCAGGTGTGTGTGAAAAACAAGACAAAACAAATGGAATGATGAAAAGAGGAGCGGCAGTGGCTAGAAGGCCGGTGACGATGAACGCCGAAGCCTGCCCGAACAAGGAGAGGAGGCAGCTTTGGAGGAAGTCGTGACATTGTCGACAATGCGGCTTTTAAAGACAATGCTCCCGTGTTTGCTGAGATCATATTTTTTGGTAAACGCTGCATATGTCGGCTCAATTGGAAATTGCCTTTAAAAGCTGCATTGTAGACAACCCATGTCTCTCAACTCAGTAGAAGTGGCTGAGAGTGAAGTTCCATCATTGGCCTATTCAGGAAATGTTCCTTTATTCATGCATTGGGACACATTCTCCACATTGTATTTGTTCTGGTCCCCTTATTTACCAGCAAAGGAAAAATGAATAATTTTTATTAAAAAGTGTTTAATCCCAAACCATAATATGCTAATGTGAACATTTCAGTTTCACCTAGGGATGTAGATCTGAGAGAGGTGCTTGACAGCACTCTTCCTTTCTTCTGAGCCTTGGAAGAGTGGAAAATTAACTGGAAAAACAAGTGGAAGAAACAGAATAGCGTTGGCTACTGAACCTCTCAGAGTCCCCTTATAATGTGTGAATACATTTTCCATGTTCACCGTTACCAGCAAAATTGGATCACTTTCCAGTCTCAGCGCGTACCGTGGCCTTCAAGGCACAAACAACCCCCCTGGGAATCCGACCGCAATGAACAGTTAAAAACTGACAGTCATCTCCAAGGACAAGCTATTCGCATAAAACACACACTCACTAGCCAGCCCTTGGCGGATCAATAAGCGGAGTGGAAGAGAGATGAAGAGAGAGATTTTTCCACGTTGTTCCACTCGTTAAGTCCGTCTTATCTGGGCTTTCAGGCTGATGGGGAGAACTCAAGGCCGTTTCTGGGAGTGAGAGAGCATAGCTACATGTGCATTCCATGGTGTGGCGTAGTCAGGCTTGTGAACAGGCAGAGCCAAGAGGGAAACAGACAATTAAATCAATAAGACAGCAGTCAGCAGATTACCATTCTGCCTCCCCCTCAGCTCTTTGCAAGAAAAACCTAATTTTGAGAATTTTTTCTGTAGGTTGCTTACACATGCAAAGCACAGGGAAACTTTTAGTCACACTGGCTGAAGTCACGCTAAGAGATCTCCCAGCAGCCACCTGTAGTGCCTTAGGAAACCTTGTGTCTTTTTTATTGTAGCGGTGCTGTAGTTTTTCCAGCAGAGGAAAACAAAACCTACAAAGGTGGAGGTGAAGATCCTTTCCTATCACTTATCACCCTCTTGATATATTACCTATCAACCTCTTGATATGGACAAAAGTGTGTATCACTGCCAACTGAATAGAGTTAAAGTATTTCACAGCCTTTTGTGCATTTTAGAAGCTCGAACCCCTGACAGAATTTTAGACTTGCCTGTGCACTGACCTTGACTGCAGAGAAAAAGAATAGAACACTTGCATCAATCAAGAAATCAAAGCCAGATAGGCTTTTATACAGGCGTTGTGTTTCTTGCTAGTATACCATGCAAATTCCAGTAACACGGTAAAAGATTGAGAATAAGTTGGACTATCAATTATGGGATTACTATTATTGGCTGCAAATCAAGTTCTCTCTATGAGGTCAGAAATCAGCAGTAGGTCATGTAGATTAGGATTAAATTAATTAATCTCTCTCTCTCATCTCTTACTCTCTCATCTCTCTCTCATTCCCTCTCATTCTCACATCTCCCTCTCATTCTCTCTCTCATCTCTTTCTCTCTCATCTCGCTCTCATTCTCTCTCTCTCGCTCTCTCTCTCTCTCTCTCTGTACTCTCAATTCTCCTCCCCGACTCCCCCTTCCCTCTATATCGCTCTCACATATACTATTGCTGCCTCAACTCCTCTCTCTCCCAATGTTTCCTCTCCCTCTTTTCCTTCCATCCCCCTCTGCCTCTTCTCCTCTCCTCTCACAAACAGGGTGTCAGATATCTAAAAGTAACGGGGGCAGGAGACATCCAATTAAAATCACAATGCATTATTATTTCAGAGCCTTCCCCCCGCCGTCTGGGAAGCCCATCGGATGATATAACAGCTCTGTGACAGCTAGTCTCACCAGCCCCTACGCCACTACGCCAGCTCAGAGGACACGATAAGGAGGTCTTTACTGTTGCTGCATGAGCTCACCAGCTGTGGCGACACTGGACATTCCCCAACAGCTTACGCTATCCCCCTCTCTCACCCTCCCTATCTCTCACCCTCACTGTCTCTCACCCTAACTCTCTCTCACCCTCACTCTTCCCCTCTCTCGCTCTCGTTCTCTCACTCACTCACACTCCCAAATGGACAGGGATTGCAGCAGCGCGAGATGGAGATCTCCACTGCGTGTGTGAGTGCATATTGCCGGTGAGTGCAGGAACGGCAGCGGACGAGTGTCAGTGGTGCTTGAGTGAGGGGAAAGAGAGAGAGAGAGGCAGAGAGAGAGAGAAGTAGGGGGGATATCATTGTGGACCTTACAGGTTTAGCGCTTCTTTCTTTCTTTCGCACTGCTATCCTGAACCTTGGCGGATGTGCCACAACTATTCCAGCTGTCACTGCAGCGGCTACCTCTCTGGTCCCCTCTCCTCTCTCTGGACAGAGCTCTCTATGCCACTCAATGAATGGATATGCACCGGCTCAGTGGGAGATCTCTGCTTTGTTGTCCTTTGAATCACTGATTTGTTTCTCAAGGTAAGTGTTGTAAGTCTGTAAAGTAATACTGATAGGAAGTGAAATGTACAAACATAGAAGAATCTGCACTTAGTGTCAGTTTATCAGCTTTGATTTGTGAAGATATAGTAGGCGCCTGAGTGGTTTGAACGTCTGTACTGTATTTGCTGTGATATACTGTAGTGTTGTATGTTTGGCTTGAATTATTTTTTTTTTAGGCTGATATGATTGGAAGGGGGGGGGGGGGGGGGGGGGGGGGGGGGGGGTTGTGCGTCTCTGCATTCCAACTAAGCAGTAAAGGGCTCACGATTGTTCTGGAGAAAGCAATGATGTTGTCTTTATGTTAGCTGTTTCACTTTTGGCTGATACTATATGATTCCCTGTTTATAAAGTGTAATGAACATCTCACTGAACAAGGAAATGTTCAGATGAATATTCAGTTAGAATTGATGTGTTGATTAAATGTTGATCAATTGAACTTAAGCCATTATTGCTCTTTTGAATGACTTAAACAGATGAGGCGATCATTGACATTGTATAATTTAACATAATTTACCATGGCTTGATTTTTTGGGATATCAATGATAGTGCTCAAGTGCTCGTGACAGTGAGATATAATAGGTGTTCAGTGTTGAACACATACCATAGCTACAGTAGTGCTGCTGAAAGCACAGTGAGTATCATGGGCGATGGATGTGTTCTTCAAGGTTTCATGTGACGAGGAGATGAGGATCCTGCCTGGGACTGGAGACTTATCATGAGTAATGACATGTGTGATCTTGACGCCCCAGGCAGGGCACTGCATCACATTTAGGGCAGATCAGATTCTCTCTCTCTCTCTGTCTCTCTCTCTCTCTCTCTCTCTCTCTCTGTCTCTGTCTCTGTCTCTGTCTCTGTCTCTGTCTCTGTCTCTCTCTCTCTCTCTCTCTCTCTCTCTCTCTCTCTCTCTCTCTCTCTCTCTCTCTCTCTCTCTCTCTCTCTCTCTCTCTCTCTCTCTCTTAGATACTGTTTCATAGTCATCCCACCCCTCTCTCTCTATAGCCCTGTTTATACCTGGTTCTAACCTGGTGCTAACATTAGACAAGTGTAGACGATTAAAAGACATTGTCTCTCTGACCACCTCCGTATGTAGTCAGGTTCCCATTGCATCTGGATATCAATCAAGTATAAACAGATCTGGATTTCAAGCCATTTAAATCCTCATTATACAGGCCTCTAAATCATTGTCAGGTAGCACCACTGACTTATGACATCAATAATTGTCTTAAAATAAATACATTCATATTATTTTTATTTATATCGTCAAATAATATAAATACAGAGAGGAAACAGGAAATCTGGTCGCAATGCAGACACAGTGGACACGTTTTAATACCATGTGTTGACGCGACAAAGTTATATCAGATAGTGATTGGATCATTTTGATCAGATGACAAAACCTACGTTAGCGCAAGGTGTAAACGATTCTTCTGAAATCAGTTCAGAAGGTTTGTTCTCCCCCTGCCTCATTCTAAACAGAGACATGTTCATGTGATCTTTCTCTGAATTATTTTGTTTTTGTTTATGATCATCTCTTTCTACTCATCTATGTCTCTACAGAAACCTCAGTCTTAGAAACTAGCTCATGGTATTCTCCCAAACCACCTTCTATCCTGGGCCCTCCACCTCTGTCTATATCTGTCTAACCGACTATCTTGTATTCTCCCTCAGCTCTGTTTATGAAAAACCAACCCCTTAGTTCCTTTATCCTTTTTTTTTGTCAAAGCTATTCAAATTCTCGAACTCTTTCTTTGAAACATCAGCAGCCATACCCATAATCCTGCTGTATGAGAAACCAGCTCACACAGAGAGTAAAGAGGGTGGCTCACAGTTACTATGGCACATTTGGGAAAGGAACAATTACTGTATGGCAAGGGAACATAAACCAATCTGCCTCTCACTCTCTCCTGCTTCTGGGAAACACTTCTGGGAAACACATTCCTTCCTACTTTTAACCATGTCAATGTGTCAGGTGTAATGCACTTCTCCCTGTCATGGCAATGCTAAACCCACTCTTCGGAGGATCCATTTCATAGCCAAAGGCTTAAAGTGAGCAGATGGGGAAATGTAGGCTTTTTAAAAAGCTGCCCTACTCCTCTGTAACAGAAGATGTTATAAAGCACACTTTCACAGGTGTAGCCTGCAGCCCAGCAAGGTACTAAGAATGAATGCGCAACTGGGGGATACCTATCCTATCCTATAACTTGTGTGAGTGTCTACTGAAGGGCAATGTGATACAATCAACTAGAAATACAATAACAAAAACATTTTTTTGCAGTTGTCCTCACATCACTCACATTACTCTCAAATCACATGTTGTGCAATGGATGGCGAAGTGCTTCTGATTCAAAGCATTACAGTGCCTTCAGAAAGTATTCATACCCCTTGACTTATTCCACATTTTGTTGTATTACAGACTCAATTCAAAATGGATCCAATATATTTTTTTCTACACACAATAACCCATAATGATGAAGTGAAAACATGTTTTTAGACATTTTTGCAAATGTATTGAAAATGTAATACAGAAATATCTAATTTACAGAAGTATACACCCCTGAGTCAATACATGTTAGAATCACATTTGGCAGCGATTACAGATGTGAGTCTTTCTGGGTAAGTCTCTAAGAGCTTTGCACACATGGATTGTACAATATTAGCACATTATCATTTTTAAATTCTTCAAGCTCCGTCAAGTTGATTGTTGATCATTGCTAGACAGCCATTTTCAAGTCTTGCCATAGATTTTAAGGCCGATTTAAGTAAAAACTGTAACTATGCCACTCAGGAACATTTAATGTCATCTTGGTAAGCAACTCCAGTGTATATATGGTGTTGTGTTTTAGGTTATTGTCCTGCTGAAAGGTGAATTTGTCTCCCAGTGTCTGTTGGAAAGCAGGCTGAACCAGATTTTACTCTAGGATTTTGCCTGTGCTTATCTCTATTCCGTTTCTTTTTATCGCCAAAAAATGATGCAGCCACCACCGTGCTTGAAAATATGAAGAGTGGTACTCAGTGATGTGTTGTGTTGGACTTGCCCCAAACATAACAATTTGTATTCAAGACATACAGTTCATTTCTTTGCCACATTTTTAGTTTTCTCCTATCTCAGCCATTAAACTCTGTAACTGTTTTAAAGTCACCATTGGCCTTATGATGAAATCCTTGAGCGGTTTATAATAAATAAATAATATGCCATTTAGCAGACGCTTTTATCCAAAGCGACTTACAGTCATGTGTGCGTAAATTTTTACGTATGGGTGGTCCCGGGGATCGAACCCACTACACTGGCGTTACAAGCGCCACGCTCTACCAATTGAGCTACAGAGGACGGTGTCCTTCCTCTCCGGCAACTGAGTTATGAAGGATGCCTTTTTCTTTGTACTGACTGGGTGTATTGATACACCATCCAAACTGTAATTAATAACTTCACCATGCTCAAAGGGATATTCAATGTCTGCTTTTTTTTTTTTTTTACCCATCTACCATTAGGTGCCCTTCTTTGCGAAGCATTGGAAAACCTCCCTGGTCTTTGTGCTAACAAGCAAAAACTAAAGCAGGATGTACCAGTGACTCGCTCAATACAGAAGTGGTCAGATGACGCAGATGCTGAGCTACAGGACTGTTTTGCTAGCACAGACTGGAATATGTTCCATTGAGGAGTATACCACCTCAGTCACCGGCTTCATCAATAAGTGCATCGATGACGTCGTCCCCACAGTGACCGTACATAAATATCCCAACCAGAAGCCATGGATTACAGGCAACATCCGCACTGAGCTAAAGGCTAGAGCTGCCGCTTTCAAGGAGTGGGACACTAATCCGGACACTTATAAGAAATCCCGCTATGCCCTCAGACAAACCATCAAACAGGCAAAGCGTCAATACAGGACTAAGATTGAATCAATCAAATGTATTTATAAAGCCCTTTTTACATCAGCAGATGTCACAAAGTGCTAAACAGAAACCCAGCCTAAAACTCTAAGCAGCAACCAATGCAGATGTAGAAGCACGGTCGCTAGGAAGAACTCCCTAGAAATGTAGGAACCTAGGAAGAAACCTAGAGAGGAACCAGGCTCTGGGGGGTGCCCAGTCCTCTTCTGGCTGTTCTGGGTGGAGATTTTAAGAGTACATGGCCATTAAGGCCAGATTGCTCTTCAAGATGTTCAAACGTTCATAGATGACCAGCAGGGTTGTAGAGGGTGCAACAGGTCAGTACCTCAGAAGTAAATATCAGTTGGCTTTTCATAGCCGAGCATTCAGAGGTCGAGACAGCAGGTGCGTTAGAGAGAGAGCGTCATAAACAGCAGGTCCGGGACAAGGTAGCACGTCCGATGAAGTGGTCAGGGTTCCATAGCCACAGAACAGTTTAAACTGGAGCAGCAGCACGACCAGGTGGACTGGGGACAGCCAGGAGTCATCAGGCCAGGTAGTCATGTGGCATGGTCCTAGGGCTCAGGTCCTCTGGGAGGGGAAGGAGAGGGGAAGAGAGAGAGAATTGGAGGGAGTATACTTAAATTCACACAGGACACCAGATAAGACAGGAGAATTACACCAGATATAAAAGACCCCAACCCCCCGGCACTATTGCAGCATAGATACTGGAGGCTGAGACAGGGGGGTCGGGGGACACTGTGGCCCCGTCCGACGAAAACCAGACAGGAAGATCACGTCTGTGACTCAACCCACTCAAGTGACGCACCCCTCCTAGGGACGGCATGGAAGAGCACTAGTAAGCCAGTGACTCAGCCCCCGTAATAGGGTTAGAGGCAGGGAATCCCAGTGGAGAGAGGGGAGCCGGCCAGGCAGAGACAGCAAGGGCGGTTCCTTGCTCCAGTGCCTTGCCATTCACCATTGCACCCCTGGGCCAGACTATACTCAATCATAGGACCTACTGAAGAGATGTGTCTTCAGTAAAGACTTAAAGGTCAAGACTAGGTCTACGTCTCTCACATGGATAGGCAGACCATTCCATAAAAATTGAGCTCTATAGGAGAAAGCCCTGCCTCCAGCTGTTTGCTTAGAAATTCTAGGGACAATAACGAGGCCCACGTCTTGTGACCATAGTGTACGTTTAGGTACAGTGAGGGAAAAAAGTATTTGATCACCTGCTAATTTTATACGTTAGCCCACTGACAAAGACATGATCAGTCTATAATTTTAATGGTAGGTTTATTTGAACAGTGAGAGACAGAATAACAACAAAAAAATCCAGAAAAACGCATGTCAAAAATGTTATAAATGTATTTGCATTTTAATGAGGGAAATAAGTATTTGACCCCTCTGCAAAACATGACTTAGTACTTGGTGGCAAAACCCTTGTTGTCAATCACAGAGCTCAGACGTTTCTTGTACTTGGCCAACAGGTTTGCACACATCTCAGGAGGGACCCCCCCCCCCCCCCCCCCAAAGGTGCGGACTCCGACCGCGCCACATAAACCTAACAGGGTAGGGGCCGTGTGGGCATTCCGCCTCGGAGGCGGATCCGGCTCCGGGCTTGACCACCACTTACTCTCCACCTCCCTGTTGTGCCCCTGGTCTGGTCTGGACCTCGGCGCGCTGCTTCCCCTCTCCTTCCTCCCATGACGTACCAAGCCCTGTCTGGACCCTGGTGTGGGAGACCCCGAACCTGGAGAGGGGCTGACGTCTGGGTCTGGACTGGAACCGCTGACTGGAGCTGGACCCGACAACGGTGGATCGAACTGCTCTGGCTCCGGAGTGGAGCCGCTGACCGGAGCTGGATCAGGCACCGGTGGAGCGGACTGCTCTGGCTCCAGAGTGGAGCGGCTGACCGGAGCTGGACTGGACCCCGGTGGAGCGGATTGCTTTGGCTCCGGAGTGGATCCGCTGACCGGAGTAGGACTGGACCCCGGTGGAGCGGATTGCTCTGGCTCCGGAGTGGAGCAGCTGACCAGTGCCGGACCAGGCACCGGTGGAACAGGCACGGGCCTTGCCGGACTGGACACACGCACCACTGGCTTGGTGCGGGGAGCAGGAACGGGCCAGACTGGGCTGACGACGCGCACCACTGGCTTGGTGCGTGGAGCAGGAACGGGCCGTAACGGACTGGTGATGCGCACCACTGGCCTGGTGCAGGGAGCAGGAACAGGCCGGGCCGGACTGGTGACGAGCACCACTGGCTTGGTGTGAGGGGCAGGAACAGGCCGGACCGGGCTGGCGACGCGCACCACTAGCTTGGTGCGAGGGACAGGAACAGGCCGGACCAGGCTGGCGACACGCACCACTGGTTTTGTGCGAGGGGCAGGAACAGGCCGGGCCGGGCTGGCGACGCGCACCACTGGTTTGGTGCGAGGGGCAGGAACAGGCGGGGCCGGGCTGGCGACACGCACCACTGGTTTGGTGCGAGGGGCAGGAACAGGCCGGACCGCGCTGGCGACGCGCACCACTGGCTTGGTGCGAGGGACAGGAGCAGGCTGGACCGGGCTGGCGATGCGCACCACTGGCTTGGTGCGAGGGGCAGGAATAGGCCGGACCGGGCTGGCGACGCGCATCACTGGCTTGGTGCAAGGGACAGGAACAGGCCGGACCGGGCTGGCGACGCGCACCACTGACTTAGTGCAGGAAGCAGGAACGGGCCGGACCGTACTGGGAACACACACCACTGGCTTAGTGCGGGGAGCAGGAACGGGTCGGGCCGTACTGGGAACACGCACCACTGGCTTAGTGCGGGGAGCAGGAACGGGCCGGACCGTACTGGGAACACACACCACTGGCCTTGTGCGGGAAGCAGTAATGGGTCGGGCCGTACTGGGAACACGCACCACTGGCTTAGTGCGGGGATCAGGAACGGGCCGGACCGGACTGGCGACACGCACCACTTGCTTGGTGCGAGGAGCGGGACTGGGTTCCCTTATAAACCCCCGCTCCTTCTGCTGCCCAACCAGCTCCTCTCGCCGTGCCTCTACACTCTCCTTCTCCCTTATAGCCTCCTGTAGCTCCTCCCTCTGACCAAATAACTCCTGCTCCCTCTGAACCAATAGCCCCCGTAACCTGATGGCCTCCTCTCCTAACCTGCAGAATCGCCCTGTCGCTGCCTCCTGCTGCCTCGTCGTCCACACCGTGTGACCCCCAAAAAACATTTCTTGGGGTTGCCTCTCGGTTCTTCGTCGTCGGCACTGTTGGCGCCGTTTCTCCTCTCCTACCTGGGCATCCTCCTTCATCGCCTTCCGGTAGCGGACAGCCTCCTCCTCCGTGATTCTCCCCCAACTGAGGAGGACATCTAATAACGTAACCTCCTGTTTAATTCCCGGCGTTTGCTCCTGAACACGCTGCTTGGTCCTATTTTGGTGGGATCTTCTGTCACGATCGTTCATGAACGAGAAGGACTAAGGCGCAGCGTGATATGCATTCATATTTATTTATGTACTGAACATACGACAAAACAACAAACGAAACGTGAAGTCCAAGGTAGACAAATAACATACCTCACACGGAACAACATCCCACAACGAACAGGTGCCAAAAGGCTGCCTAAGTATGGTCCCCAATCAGAGACAACGAGCGACAGCTGCCTCTGATTGGGAACCACACAGGCCAACATAGATCTAGACATACTAGAATCTAACAGACAATCAACATAGCCAAACACAACACAGAAAATACATACCCTGACTCAACAAATACAAGTCCCTTGAGTCAGGGCTTGACACCTTTTGCCTTGGCCGTGTGTTTTGGGTCATTGTCATGCTGGAATACCCATCCACGACCCATTTTCAATGCCCTGGCTGAGGGAAGGAGGTTCTCACCCAAGATTTGACGGTACATGGCCCCGTCCATTGATGCGGTGAAGTTGTCCTGTCTCAGCAGAAAAACACCCCCAAAGTATAATGTTTCCACCTCCATGTTTGACGATGGGGATGGTGTTCTTGGGGTCATAGGCAGCATTCCTCCTCTTCCAAACACGGCGAGTTGAGTTGATGCCAAAGAGCTCAATTTTGGTCTCATCTGACCACAACTCTTTTACCCAGTTCTCCTCTGAATCATTCAGATGTTCATTGGCAAACTTCAGACGGCCCTGTATATGTGCTTGCTTGAGCAGGGGGACCTTGCTGGCGCTGCAGGATTTCAGTCCTTCACGGCATAGTGTGTTACTAATCGTTTTCTTGGTGACTATGGTCCCAGCTGCCTTGAGATCATTGACAAGATCCTCCCGTGTAGTTCTGGGCTGATTCCTCACCGTTCTCATGATCATTGCAACTCCACGAGGTGAGATTTTGCATGGAGCCCCAGGCCGAGGGAGATTGACAGTTATTTTGTGTTTCCTCCATTTGCGAATAATCGCACCAACTGTTGTCACCTTTTCACCAAGCTGCTTGGCGATGGTCTTGTAGCCCATTCCAGCCTTGTGTAGGTCTACAATCTTGTCCCTGATATCCTTGGAGAGCTCTTTGGTCTTGGCCATGGTGGAGAGTTTGGAATCTGATTGATTGATTGCTTCTGTGGACAGGTGTCTTTTATACAGGTAACAAAATGAGATTAGGAGCACTCACTTTAAGAGTGTGCTCCTAATCTCAGCTCGTTACCTGTATAAAAGACACCTGGGAGCCAGAAATCTTTCTGATTGAGAAGGGGTCAAATACTTATTTCCCTCATTAAAATGCAAATCAATTTTTGACATGCGTTTTTCTGGATTTTTTTGTTGTTGGTCTGTCTCTCACTGTTCAAATAAACCTACCATTAAAATTATAGACTGATAATTTCTTTGTCAGTGGGCAAATGTACAAAATCAGCAGGGGATCAAATACTTTCCCTCACTGTATGTCCGGCAGGACCAAATCGGAGAGATAGGTAGGAGCAAGCCCATGTAATGCTTTGTAGGTTAGCAGTAAAACCTTGAAATCAGCCCTAGCCTTAACAGGAAGCCAGAGGCTAGCAATGGAGTAATTTGATCTAATGTTATAGTTCTAGTCAAGATTCTAGCAGCCGTGTTTAGCACTAACTGAAGTTTATTTAGTGCTTTATCTGGGTAGCCGGAGAGTAGAGCATTGTAGTAGTCTATTCTAGAACTGACAAAAACATGGATTTGCTTTTCTGCATTATTTTTGGACAAAACGTTTCTGATTTTTGCAATGTTACGAAGATGAGAAAAAAGCTGTCCTTGAAATATTATTGATATGTTCATCAAAAGAGAGATCAGGGTCAAGAGTAACGCAGAAGTCCTTCACAGTTTTATTTGAGACGACTGTACAGCCATCAAGATTAATTGTCAGATCCAACAGCAGATCTCTTTGTTTCTTGGGACCTAGAACTAGCATCTCTGTTTTGTCCGAGTTTAAAAGTACACTGGCTCTGACGCTCGCCGGATGTGGCAGGGCTTGCAAAGTATCACGGACTACAAAGGGAAACCCAGCCACGAGCTGCCCAGTGACGCAAGTCGACCAGACGGGCTAAATGCCTTTTATGCTCGCTTCGAGGCAAGCAACACTGAAGAGTGCATGAGAGCATCAGTTGTTCCGGACAACTGTGTGATCACACTCTCCGTAGCCGATGTGAGCAAGACCTTTAAACAGGTCAACATTCACTAGGCCGCGGGGCCAGACGGATTACCAGGACATGTACTCAGAGCATGCACGGACCAACTGGCAAGTGTCTTCACTTCATTCTCAACCTCTCCTTGACTGAGTCTGTAATACCCACCTGTTTCAAGCAGACCACCATAGTCCCTGTGCCCAAGAACGCCAAGTTAACCTGCCCAAATTACTACCGCCCTGTAGCACTCACGTCAGTAGCCATGACGTGCTTTGAAAGGCTTGTCATGGTTCACATCAACACCATCATCCCGGAAACCCTAGACCCACTTCAATTTGCATACTGCCCCAACAGATCCACAGATGACACAATTTCAATTGCACTCCACACTGCCCTTTCCCACCTGGACAAAAAGGAATACCTATGTGAGAATCCTGTTCATTGACTGCAGCTCAGCTTTCAACACCATTGTGCCCACAAAGCTCATCACTAAGCTAAGGACCCTGGGACTAAATACCTTCCTCTGCAACTTGATCCTGGACTTACTGATGGGCCGCCCCCAGGTGGTAAGGGTAGGCAACAACACATCTGCCACGCTGATCCTCAACATGGGAGCCCCTCAGGGGTGTGTGCTTAGTCCCCTCCTGTACTTTCTGTTCACCCACGACTGCGTGGCCAAGCACGACTCCAACACCATCATTAAGTTGAGACCGCCTATAGGGAGGAGGTCAGAGACCTGGCAGTGTGGTGCCAGGACAAAAACCTTTCCTTCAACGTGAGCAAGATAAAGGAGCTGATCGTGGACTACAGGAAAAGGAGGGCCAAACACGCCCCCATTCACATCGACGGGGCTGTAGTGGAGCGGGTCGAGAGCTTCAAGTTCCTTGGTTTCCACATCACCAACAAACTCTCATGGTCCAAACACACCAAGAACGTCATGAAGAGGGTTTGTCAATGCCTATTCCCCCTCAGGAGACTGAAAAGATTTGGCATGGGTCCTCAAAAAGTTATACAGCTTCACCATCGAGCACATCCTGACAAGTTGCATCACCGCCTGGTATGGCAACTGCTCGGCATCCGACCATAAGGCGCTACAGAGGGTAATGCATACGCCCCTTTACATCACTGGGGCCAAGCTTCCTGCCGTCCAGGTCCTCTATAATAGGCAGTGTCAGAGGAAGGCCCAAAGAAATGTCAAAGACTCCAGTCACCCAAGTCATAGAGTGTTATCTCTGCTATCTCGGTACCGGAGTGCCAAGTCTAGGTCCAAAAGGCTCCTTAACAGCTTCTACCCCCAAGCCATAAGAGTGCTGAACAATTAATCAAATGGCTACCCGGACTGTTTTTTATTTTTTATCTGTGTTTGAAATTCACTGCTCGACTGAGGGACCTTACAGATAATTGTATGTGTAGGTAGTCATTCAAAAATCATGTTAAACACGATTATTGCACACAGCGTGAGTCCATGTAACTTATTATGTGACACATTTTTACTCCTGAACTTAATTTAGGCTTGCCATAACAAAGGGGTTGAATACTTATTGACTCAAGACATTTCAGCTTTTCTATTAAATTAATTTGTAAACAATTCTAAAAACACAATTCCACTTTGACATTATGGGGTATTGTGTGTAGGCCAGTGACACAAAATCTCAATTTAATCCATTTTAAATTCAGGCTGTAACACAACACAACAAAATGTGGAAAAAGTCAAGGGGTGTGAATTGTGAATACCTTTCTGAAGTCACTGTAGGTAACCTTGCATGGTCAAACCGTAGACACAAAGTACCCAACCAAGAGTTACGACCCCTCCTCTTTTGGCAACCTAGATGGGCTTAAAAAAGCTGACAATATGCTATTTTATTTTTTTACCTTTATTTAACTAGGCAAGTCAGTTAAGAACAAATTCTTATTTACAATGACAGCCTACACTGGGTCAATTGTGCGCTGCCCTATGGGACTCCCAATCACGGCCGGTTGTGATACAGCCTGGAATCGAACCAGGGGGTCTGTAGTGACGCCTCAAGCACTGAGATGCAGTGCCTTAGACCACTGCGCCACTCAGGAGCCCAATGCAACATCTGGCATATCCTCATATATACCCTATTATCTTCTGTATTAATAGAATGTGTTTTTACAAGCTGGTGTCATGGGGGGGATTGGTGCTTTGGGGAATTGGTATGTGCCTTCTTATTGCTCCATGTACAGTGCCTAATGTCTACACACGTCTACACACGTCTTCAATTAAATCTAAAAAAGGATTCAATTCAATGTTTTGCTTCCAGCAATTATTAACTCTGGGGTGTGAAGACATACGCAATGAATAAATGTTCTTCTTTTTTTTATGTACATTTGAAAAACTTTCGATAATTTTCTTTCACTTTGAAATTGGGGAGTAGGTTGTGCAGATCTGTGGGGGGAAAATCTAATTCAATCTATTTTGTTATTTAATTTTAAGGCAGCAAAATGTTTAAGGGGTGTGTAGACTTTCACTAGGCACTGTATGTACAGCAGCCAATTAATATTCATCATTAACTATGCATACGGTGCAGATACAGAGTGAGATACATTCATACATGTATACTGTACATATAATAAACAACACAGAATGTAGCCTGTGATCACATGATCTTATCAGAAGCACTAATGCTATATGGTGTCACAACATATATATTCAGAATTGTTATGATTTCATGCACTGAGAGAACATACCTTGGCAGCAGATAGACAGCAAACAGAAAGTGAGATATGGCAAAAAATGTATGCACGCATGACTGTAAGTCGCTTTGGATAAAAGCGTCTGCTAAATGGCATATTATTATTATTATTATTATATGGCCTTCCATACACTGATGATATCTATCACGTGTGCTGTGTCAAAGGTCAATGCCATTGATAGAGCTGCTTTCTAAATGGTTGTAGTGTTAGAACAGTCAAAGTCAAGGGCCACTCTAATAGCATTACTATATCGTTAATGAGAGTGGATAGGCTGCATTTTCATCCTATAAACACGCCACAGGAGAGCACGTCAATCATTTATCAGGTCATGTGTGGGTCCGTGACACTACACCTCAAGAGACCCTCTCCTTTCAGAAGCTGGTGTTGGAGCTGGAGGCAGAGCTAAAAATCTTAAGTCAGAAATGTTATAGACTTGCTAGTAGGGATAGTGATGCATTCATATCTATAACCAGTCAGCTCAGCCCTATGTCCAAAGAACTGATAGCAAACTCAAGATAATTATGGAGATGACCACTCAATCATAGCATCTGAAGTGCTAGTTCTAGGTTCTATCTAACATTTTTGTATGAAGAACTGAAGGGAAATTGGAACAGACAACATGGTCTGCCAGAGTACATAAAGAGATTTAAGAGGATTACTTTTGCAATTTTAGAGTCAATGCATTATTTATAATCCCCAGGATGGCTGGTGCCAAACCAGGGAAGGACCTCTGGTCATTAGCAGAGATAGCTAGCCCTGGGAAGTGGGGAGGAAGAGGAAGAGGAGGAGTAAAAGGAACTGGGGATTCAGAGGGATTGTGTTGGTGACACATGCTTAGTTGTCGTTAAATATATACCACTCCAGGTTGGCTCAAGAACCTTAAGGGAATGAGGGATTTTTTCTTCTATATTCTCTATGGTGAATCACCATTACATGCTTTGGCTTGTGTCTGAATATAAAGTGAGGAGGACTTAAGAGGACATTCTATGAATGTAGATATCAGTGGTGTATTTCCTGCTGTGAAATAATATGATCCCATGTGAATAAGCCTTGAAGCAATGGAAATGTAATAATACTCTTTTTGTCAATCTACCTTTCATAACTTATCATTTCAGCATTGTTTGGCATTGCACCAATAATCCATGAGCAATATTTTTTACATGAATTAGTAAATGGTGTTTACATCAGCAATACATTACAATTGACTTGCATGACAAGGTTTAAATAGTCATTTAAGGTATCTGAAGTGATTTAAGATTCTACATCCAATACAGACATGAACTGAAGAGAAAAATATGTTTGAAAAAGCTTCCTGTAGTCTGAGATAGAGAAAAGTCATAATGTCCAGCCCACATGGTGATCCACCTGGCAGGATTCCCAGTGCATTCAGCTGGCCCTTTCATCAGGCCTTGTCCACTGCTATCGGAGTATTGTGTGAGTGAGAGGAGCTCTCAGACTAAAATACTGACTGACTCTCTTTATTAAAAGGGTGGTAATGGGGCTTCCTTCTTTCTTCCTCCTTCCATTCAGGTGACATCGCGTGAAACTGTGGTAGAATCAGTGCTGATAAATCAACCACATGGACATTGGGCAATGCTAAGGCTAATACAGGCTCTTGGACAACTCTGAAATATTAATTACTTACATATGATAGCTTTATAACCTCATTACAATCTGTTTCATTATAAGCAAATTGTGTGGGGCGTTGCTTTGGGCTTTGACGTGAAAGTGTCAAGACTAATCAGAATTTTGTCAATGACAAAAACATATATCACCCCAACAAGCATATTGATGGAATTACTATGTCTCAAAATGATTAAACGTCATTGCTTTCAGAGAAGCGACTATGCCATGAAGGGCATAGTCCATTTAGGTTTATTCATCACATGGTGTCTCATCGTGTAAAGATGATGAACTACCTCAGCAGTGATGTGTCCTTTTATCACCATTTCATTCCTTTCAACTGCTTTCTATGTTTATCCGTTGGTAATCAAATCTCTTACAAATCTTCTACATTATTCCAATGATTCAAAGTCAGACATTATTCAACGCAATACAGCCCCTTAATATGACAGCTCTGCATGTGGAATACCAACATATATATATATTTTTGGGGGGGCACATGAAAAATAACATAAAAGGTGTCTGTGTGTGTGTCATCTGTGATATCAATTGTGATCTCGTATAAATAAAGCTCTGATCAAGTCTAGATGTTAGTTGCTCAGTGACAGAAAATAAGAAAAACAAGGCCCATCTGCTGCCTTCCTACAGTATATCTACTGTGATTCCACCCCAGCATAATATGACATACACTGTATATTTCTCTCCCTTCTCCCAGAAACCATGGTGAGCAAGGAAAACAGCAAGGTCGTGCTATCCAACTCAGAGTCAGATTCAGAGGCAGGCCCGTCACAAAGCCTGGAGACGCAGTACGGTCCTGACGGCAAACAGCAGGTGAAGAAGAGGAACAAAGCCTTACAAGTCCGCTTCAAGGACATATGTGACGCCCAAAAGGAGCAGCAGGCAGGGGGGCGAGGAGCCAGGTCCATTTCCTGTAAAGTGGCATACAGGAAGTACATGACGATGCCTGCGCGGCGCTCCATCCCCAATGTGACTAAGAGCACAGGTGTCCAGACGTCACCGGACCTTACGAAACACTACCAGACTTTCCCCTTCGAGCGAAAGAAAGGACACACGATCAAACACACTGCCTTGGTGGAGGAGTACAAGGGCCAAAACAACGGGTTTTTGAGTGACTTGAAAGGGCAGGAGGAGGCGCTAAGTTTAGAGGAGTGCTCGTCCTCTCAGGGTGCAGGGAAGCATGTGCGGCAGACGCAAGCACTGCTCCACCACACGGACGACAGCAGTGGCACAGAGGATCTGTTATCCATTGCCAACTGTGTAGACGGGCGTGCGTGCCCGGACTCCTCTAGACTCACAAAGGACACAGAGTGCTTTGCAAACGACCCAACTCCCAGGGGAGAGCCAGAGAACCTTGCCTGTGGCGCGAAAACCAAACACAAAGGATTATCCAAAGCGGACGCAACTGGTGCCAACCCTTCTGCCAAGCGCCAGCTGGCCAACTGCGAAGAACCCTTACAGGACACAAGGTCAAAGGTCACAAGTCCCGTTGCCTGGAACTCCCTGACGCAAGTGGAGGGTCTAGGCCTAGGGAGTCCATTGGTGTGCTGCAAACGCAAAAAGGCCATGCAGCCCAATGGACAACAGTCCCAGACACTGCCCCACCCCCACAGTGCTGGCTGCTCTGTAGCTAAGGTAAAGGCACATCAGTGCCGATCAGGGACTTTACCAGCCCCAATGAAACCCCAACCGGGCCTGGAGGGCCAGGCTTGCCCCCCAGGACGGCAGGGTGCCTGCAAGGAGATAGTGCCCTTAGCTGGGAACGGGGATATTAAAGAAAAGCTCCAGGCCATGGAAAACCTCATCAGCTCCAGTCAGGAGACCATCAAAGTCTTACTGGGGGTCATCCAAGAGCTGGAGAAGGGTGAGGCTCAGAGAGAAGGGTGAGTGGAACTCATTTATATCAACCAGGCATCATATAGAATTGCCAGTACATTTACGTCATTTAGCAGATGCTCTTATCCAGAGAAACTTACAGGAGCAATTAGGGTTAATTGCTTTTCTCAAGGTCACAACAACAGATTTTTCACCTAGTCGCCACAGGAATTTGAACCAGTGACATTTCAGCGACCTTTCGGTTGCTGGCCCAACACTCTTAACTACTAGGCTACTTGCCGCCCGGCATAACTGACCTACTCAAGTAAAACATACATTTCTGTGTGTGGTTCAATCTTCACTGAGGTTTGATGTTCTTGCTAGTTCTGCAGCCCTTGAAACTGCTGTGGTCTACAGAATGTGTAAGCTAAATCAAGCATTGAATACAAACATCATGGCTGCCTGTGTCATTTAATTCCAATAGCAAGGAAGTAAGTGGTCTCTGATTGTACTGTAGATACTGTACTGTTCTGTGTATTTGCTCAGGGGTACAGAGAAACTAACAAGTGCATAACATTTCTGAGCCATGTCCAATAGGCCACACCTCTACAGCAATAGACTGAACGTACAAGGCTGTCTGCTTTGCTCCCTAAAACCCGGAGCGGCACAAAGCTAATTGTATTAAGCCTTCTCCAAAGCCACCGGACTCCCCTGACGTTGCTCCCTGAAACCTGGTTTAAAAGTACCAATTAGCAGCGACTCATAAAGCACTGGCTTTCATCTGGCTTTCAAGTGTGTGGCTCATATGGCACCTTCAATATGTTTCATCACTATTATTAGAGCCTGCTACTCACCATGAGGCTCCAGCATCTCAACTCCCTCCCCACCGTGTCTCTCTCTCCCTGCCAAGCCACTCTAACTCCCTCACCACCTTCTCTCTCCCTGCCAAGCCACTCTAAAGCTGTCTGTCTTCAAAGTGATGATCCCAGACTACTGGTGGAACAGAATAGTGTCTGAAAGCCCCTCTTATTCTCACCGGGATTTTGGCATCATGTGGGTGGGTTTTTCAGGAAAAGCTCTGCTTCTAGTGCACACAGTGATGTGTTGACGAGAGGTTTCAGTGCTGTTCCCAGTAGACCAAGGACTGAGACAGGCACATTTATAACACACTGTGTTGAGCAGTGGTTACTTGGTTTACAGATGTTTGCAGGACCTTATCAATGACGCTCATTCCCATTTCTATTGGCTTTATTTATGCTCACAAAATCAATCAATGTGAGGTGAATGATTAGTGTTGCACAAGCCTCTCTTTCATCCCTGTGCTAAACTACTATCACATTCTGAGGGTCATCACTGGTCCAACACTCCTGCTGGTTTCAAAGTCTCAGGATGATTTGCTTACAGTTCCTACCAATCAGGTTAGGGACTGAATCCTATCGTGCTAACGTACAGGATTATCCAACTTGACCCTACTGTATCTGTTGTTGATAGGCTATCAATAGAGCATAGAGCGATATCCATTCGGCCAGGCGGTCAGTGGTATAGGGACAGTGAGGACATCTCTACGGAGAGCTGACGTGTGCAAATAACACCGGAGTGAGCCTGTGCCAACAAATAACACCGGAGTGAGCCTGTGCCAACAAATAACACTGGAGTGAGCCTGTGCCAACAAATAACACCGGAGTGAGCCTGTGCCAACAAATAACACTGGAGTGAGCCTGTGCCAACAAATAACACTGGAGTGAGCCTGTGCCAACAAATAACACCGGAGTGAGCCTGTGCCAACAAATAACACTGGAGTGAGCCTGTGCCAACAAATAACACTGGAGTGAGCCTGTGCCAACAAATAACACCGGAGTGAGCCTGTGCCAACAAATAACACCGGAGTGAGCCTGTGCCAACAAATAACACTGGAGTGAGCCTGTGCCAACAAATAACACCGGAGTGAGCCTGTGCCAACAAACAGTGGCACAGCTTAAATATTACTTATAGTGTCAGAGCTTAGAGAATTACTTTCCGACACAGCGTCCACACATAAAGTAATCTGGCCTAGCAGAATAGAACATTGGTACATTGCTAGATTAATTGAAAATACAGTTCAGTAAATACAATTGTCGTTTAGATGGTGTATTACAGTACATGGAGGTTGTGCTAGAAATGTGATGACCTTGATTATGATTGTACCACTTAATATCTCAACAAAAAAACTCCCTTCTGTTTGGTGACTCTATTGACCTTTTTTTTTCCAATGATTTGATATATCAAAGGAGTTATTGTGTATTCAGGCCCTCAACTCCACAGTCAAGAGCAACCACCTCTAAGGTGAAATGGACAGATGAACTTGGTGACCTTGCATTCCCATCAGCACTTTCGATCTATCCAAGGCAGATAAGGTCACCCGTATGACATGGTGAGCAGCAGGGTTCAACCTCTCTAGTTTTCATCCATCAGCTCCCACTGACAATAGGCAATTACATGTCCTAGTGGACCCGCTTGCCCCTTCCGCTTTCCAATTGACCACTCTCTACACACCCTCAGATCAAAATGAATGAGAAATCCCATCGCTACCACCAACGTACGCAACATGATGGATGGTGACTGTTACTTCTGGGAGAGTCCTGAAGAGATTGATACAGATGCCATCAAATCTCCATGCATGTTCAGTTCACACTTATGTCTGCTCAAGTTTGCCTCCGAGATGCCTCAGGAGCAGAACATACGTAGATTTGTGCCGAAGATGGAGGAGGCATTGCAATCTAAGTAATGACAGGACAATACAGGGCGGACACTGGGCTTTAGGGCTCTTTGAAATGCCATACAGAACACAGACATCATTTGTCATGTTGATTGTCTTTTGCTTCCCTAAGTCTCATTATTTTCTGAGAACGTTGAGTTGGAGGGAGATCGAGTATATTGACTTTTCTGTAGTATTCATAAACATGATTAATAATGCATTTTGTTTTGTCAGAAAGTTGACAAAAACCATTTGTATACTGTGTCATAAGGAAAGAGATGAGCATATTATATCAAGTGAGCATGTCTATTCTCTGACCAACCTAATCTCACAGAAGACTGTACCATTCATAACACGAATCCATATCGGTTTGAAAAATAGAGCATGTAAATTTGAATAATGCAAGCCAAATGAGCCATGAAAATCTTCCATTCTCTCACCACTCCCCAGGCTTTCCTACCGAACGGGACAGGACACAGCCAACTGTGACACGTGTCGAAACAGTGCCTGCATCATTTATAGGTGAGTACCTTAACATTGTTAACAGCTTGAAAGGTCCCTTACGCCTGCTTTGGCATAACATACTGATGGCATGAGACAAAAGATCCCTTACGGAAAAACCACAGGAATTTTACGTGAACACGTGAAGTGTTCCAAAAACATGTTTTAATTCGGTGTCTCTGTAAGGTGTGCTTTATGTGTGAGGTGATATACTATAAAGCGACAAACCAAGTGCTAATAGTCAATTGAATATAATGCGTTTTTACTGTAGGCCTTTCAATGTTTTTCATATAGCAATCAATGCCTTTTCCGGTAATGAGTAGAATGGAATACTTTACTGGATATTATTCTTCTCACTGCAAGATTAAGGGCATAGCTCAGTTGTGATACAATAATGACAATTGATTGAATACTTCTGTCAGAGTTATATAAATGAATTGAGCACCATACATCTGAATCTGAGGTGGAAATAGATACTATGAAATGGTGTGATTGAGATCAATGATAAGTTCACTGAAGGAGAAGATAACACTCCTATATGGGCCAGATCAATGATGAAAATAAACGTTTGATATCCTATTACAATGATGCATAGACGTCCTCAACTCTAATTTCAGACTCTGGTAATAAATACAGAATATAGTCACTGTAGAAAGGAATTAACACATAAGCCGAATTGGAAGCAGCAAATTGAGTTGAATTTCTAGACACAGGTGGTGCAAATATAACGTTGTTATTGTAGAAGGTAATAAAATAAATAAAGACAAATCTCTCCAGCACAATTGCAAAGCACTGTGGGTGAAGCATACCTCCTGAGGGAATAAGTAATCATACACAATAGGGGGAAATGAATTAGCCCAGAGAGGAAATGCAATTGGGGCTCGTACAGTATGAGAGCAGCTGGGAACTGGACACGATATCCTGACAGAGAGTCCCCTTTCAAAGTACCTTATGAATAACTGCTGCAGTGATGGACGCTAAAAGCCATGGAAACTTGACTCAACTTCTGAGTCCACTTCACTGGTCCAGAAGTAGATGACTAACAATTCAATTTTGATAAACACCCACCACCCAACTGTCTCACTTGGGTAAACACTCGCAGATGTTCTGACTTCTCCACTCGTCTGAGAGACATAAACAACCCTCAGGCAGGTTGCAAAATCCACTCACACTGTGACTCCATTCAGAGACAAGAATAAAAACATCCATCTTAGAGATCAACGTCAATTCAAACAATATACAGTATTGCAGAACATACTGTAGCATACCATCTGAATAGTACTGAGCGTCCAAAGTCTGGCAAGATCAAGATGTTAGTCGTTGTTGTACCCTAGTGTGCTTGCAAACACCTTCCATTGTGTTCTGCTTCTTCAGCTGTACGGCCTGTTCCAGCCTTGCAGGCAGAGAAAGACTCACAGGGGACAACTTCAGATAGCAGGGTTTGTGAGGTCACTGAGTTGCAAATAAACACCAGAACAAGCACTACTGCAGCAGAGTTCTACATTTAAAAAGTGAACCAATTTCTAAAAATACAAGTCTTCTCATGTTCATTTTTTGCACTCATTATCGTCGTCTTAGTAAACAACTCATGCATAAGTACATCTGCTTTACTCAATGACAAAACAGCATACATTTGTATATTTTGACTGAGGGGACATCTAACTTTGACCAACAACCTCACTCTAGTCTCCAATTAGTAGATGTTAATCTCCATCTTCACCTAATCAATTCCTTGTCAATCAATGTTCTCATCCAATCAAAGCCTATTTTTTTGTTCATCCCTGGGGTGTTAATCATTAGTCCAAACAGTTGCAACCAGTTGTGTTTTGCAATGAAAACAAGAGTTTCTATTGGGCAAATTCAGGTAGGTCCCTCCCTGTTTCGTTCCGTTCGCTTCAGTTTAAGAAACGTTTTGCAACAGGAGTAATAAATACACCACTGTTCTCTTGTGACATGTATAAAGAATGCATAATTTAACAGCCATGGTGTCAGATTGAAGGAACTGACATGCAGGAATCATTAATGTAATTATGTGTTATTTCCTGCAACATAGTCTCATGAGAAATATGTTACATTTTCTCAAGCGATGATCTATGATCTGAGATAACTCATGTCACAAAGCACATTTGCTAGTACAGTATCTAATTGAAGACCAGTATGGCATGAAAGAGGATTTCAAATGATTCAATTCATACCCCGAATTCTGCTATGAGTCACATTGCTTAGTATTGTTGTCTTCCGGATTTACAACCCATGTAATGTAATTAGTGTATGTATGAGCTGTTGTGTGCTAACAAAGTGATTACGGTAGTTGATGTGTCGGAATGATTAAACTAGAATGCTCCTTCTTGTTTGTGATGCTATATGCATTTGGTGTGATATGATTACAGGATTGCATTAATTAAACACAGTTCCCATGCATGTCATAACAGGCTAAAACTAAACAGATAAATAATAAAGCATAGGTCTGAGAGCCAGACTAAAATAGAAGTATTTACGTTGGTAATATGTGTGTGGGTAGCCTAATGTCCTTTGGGTATGTGGAGTGTATGTACTAAAAAAAGATGTCTTGAAAAACACTTGTAATTCCCAGATTACTACTGAATAAGCCGCGACATGTTCCTTTTTCATGTCCATTCTCATCATCATCCAAGAGGGCCTTAATATGTACACATTTGCTGCTTTATTCATGGACCTTGGTTAGCGATATGTAAAGATCAAATCAAATCAAATTGTATTGGTCACATACACATATTTAGCAGATGTTATTGCAGGTGTAGGCGAAATGCTTGAATTATGAATGGCTTTGCTTTAGTTGATTGCAATCGAGATCCTGAAGTGGTGCTTGATACTTATTTAAGTTACAGGGTCACATGGAAGGAAGCAGATAACATACTGTTTACTAACTGCAGATGCATTACAGTACATTACATCATGAACACTATAGGGTCAGAGATTCATACAGTATCCTGTACAGAGGCAAACAAACACTAAACTACAAAGTATACAGCCAGGAAGCATAATGGGCACAGAACGAAAACTGTTCTGATAGAGACAGAAAGATGAAGTAGTAAACATGTTGTCCCACACGAATGATGTAGCCAATTGAGATTTTGTGTGTGACTAACACATTTCAGTTAATTACTATAGCTCCTGCCTTGGGCCAATCAGTGTAATTTTGTAAATGCCGGATCTCTACGGCAAAACGCATCATTCACCTTAGTTCTTCAAAATCGTCCCAGTGCTGTCTGAGATATCGCGTGTGACTAACGTACCAACTAACGTATGAACGTACGAACGAACGTACGAACGGATGGCGATAGATCCACAGTCCACTCCCCAATTTCCTCTTGGGGGACAATTATAACGCTCTTTATCAATGCACTGATCACAGAGAGACAACAGCTTCACAAAGACCCAGGTCAAGAATGCATGATCATTCTGTTCAAAACTTGAGATAAGCAATAGAAGGCTCTCAACAATCCCTAACAAGGGAAATACGTTTTCCACTGAAAGTGCCAGGATGTAACCTTTCTAAACAAAGGCGTTCCATGAAAAGTCGATACAAATGATCAATTTTGTTATTAGAAGAAGGCCTGTGGAACGTGTACGAAGGAAATTATTATAATTCCATCTGTGGTCAACAGATTTTTCAGCTCATCGTTCCTAAATTGTGCATCTCTGCATTTCTTTTTTTACTGCCCTTGAATAGGACTTAACAGCGATTGGCAAGCAAGACGACAATCTATCAAGTGCTGTCTGTCTCTGCCAAAGCAAACGGCAGTAAATATATCCCAAAACTTTGCAAATAGCTTTAGTTAATTTTTTTCTCTACCATATCTCCTTCCTCGATCTTGCTTATTTACAGACTGGATCGAGTGATGTGTCACACCGAAGATATTTATCAAAGTCTACCAGGTGAACGATGAGTGTTTACGCTTTTTCTTATAGCATGCATTCTATCTACAGTATATCACGTTTTACAGTGTATATATTTAACCAGTCCTTTTTTGCAATTCTTTCTTTTCAGAGATTGTTGTCGATGTCTTGAACTGTTACGTTATGACCATGGCTTTCAGTGCTAGCTATGTTGATAAAACTAGATATCTGACATAAACTTGAACTTGAACATACAGTAGAGTATATTCTACAGGTTTGTTTGAGTACACCATTCTTTGTCATGACAGGTCTATTTCTGCCAGGGCCTGTGGTGGTGACTCAAAGTGCTCATAGGGCAGCAATAATCATCTTGCTGGGCACACCACTCAGCCCTTCCACTTAATGAGCTGGCCTGGGTACAGTGAGCAGAATTAAAAAGAGCCAAGAACAAAAAGAATCTGAACCAAAAGGCCAATTATTCCTCAGACTTGGACAGTAACTACTCATTGCCAAGATTAGCAGCCGTGGCGATGTGGCCTCTAATTCCAAATAGCAAGTCAGTACCCATATGGCTAATAGATCCAGGACTTGGGCTCCTGCCGGTGCTCAGTTGAGCTGAGGTAGTCAATATACAAGCCCTACCCAGAATTCAACACACGACCAACACTCCCAGCCCCCTCCCCCTTGTATACTGCAGCATCCCATGCATCACTGCTACTGATACAAATAGTACACAAACAGAGCAGAGAGAGGGAGAGGAGGAGATGAGAAAGAAAGAGAGGGAGATGGGAGGGAGAGAGAGAAGGAGGAAGAGGGATGGAGAGAGAGAGCGAAAGAGAGGGCGATGGGAGGGAGAGAGAGAAGGAGGAGGGATGGAGAGAGAGAAAGAGAGGGAGATGGGAGGGAGAGAGAGAGAGAAGGAGGAGGGATGGAGATGAAAGAGAAAGAGAGGGAGATGGGAGGGAGAGAGAGAAGGAGGAGGGATGGAGAGAGAAAGAGAGGGAGATGGGAGGGAGAGAGAGAGAGAAGGAGGAGGGATGGAGATGAGAGAGAAAGAGAGATGGGAGGGAGAGAGAGAAGGAGGAGGGATGGAGATGAGAGAGAGGGCATAAATGCCCCACTGCTGTAGTCACATCACATCCCATTGAAAAGCAGGCTGGGGAAACAAATGAAAAAAATGCATCTGACCGCAGAAAAGCAGTCTAAGCGGGCCCCTGAGAAAACAGTGGACGTAGAGATAGATTATGGCCCAGTGTTTCTAGCTTCTGCTCCTTGCAGTTCCCATGCTAATGTCCTTCTGGAGCTTATACCACTTAGTCTGGCTCTGCAGTAACATCAACAGTAAACAGTGTGGGGTCTTTGCCCATATCCTATACCAAGAGAGCACAAAGGCGTAGCCTGCTTTCTAATGCACACCCATACTGAATGGGTGATTATTCAGTGTTCATAATGTCTAATAGGTACAAGAATAAGATTACAAAAAGGAGAGGGTTGAATCTTGTTTGCACAGATGTTTTATTACATTTGAGGCTAATAATGCCTTTACAAATCAGTACTAATACAGTTCCTGGTTGTGTAAGTTGGGTTTAATGAAGATGTCATTCAATTACCGTACTCTTAAGAGCAAGTAGCTAATTAGTTTAGCTCTTATAACCCCATTCTGTTAATGGAGAAGCAGTTGTTTCATTGGTGTTGAGAGAGCTTGGAGTATCGATGTGTTCATTAAAGTACATGTCTGTCAGTCTGTGTGTGGACATGACTGTGCTATTGTAAGGCAGTCAACCATTAAATAGAGCTGGACCTTAGTTGGCTTTTTAACAATAAAGGCACTCTATCAAAATGGCCCCTCATCAGTCAAAGGGAAATATGCTCAATGGTTTCAAGTCATTTGTACTCTGGTGAATTAAATCAATAAACCAATTGAAGTACTGGATGGCAAGTACAATTTGTTGAATATGTTTGGGGAACACATTAGGCCTATACCATACATGTAGGTAGCCCAGAAGGAGAGACAGATAGGGAACATTGTACAATAATATCCTGGAAGTGATATGAGAAGGGGAGAAAATATCAAGAGCATTTGCATCTTCATTTAGCAGAAGCTCAATCTTGAATAAAAATCTAACATACAGTAATGGTAAAGTAATGTGGTGGCAAACCAACATCATTACAGAAGTAGAAACAAACCAGCGAAGGGAGACAGTGAGAGGATATAGGAGACAACATCCACCAACACCTCCCACCCATAAAGAACAATCATTAAACAGTGTTCACTCCAGCTAAACAATCAGGCACCAGTGATCACAGACACAGCTATTCCCAGACCGTAGCTTAACAGATAATTAATCTTCTTGTGAATGGTTGAAAATGATACACCCCACCTTTAGCCGTCCCAATCTGTTGGCGATGAGATGATCTGAGATCTGTGGTCTTTGTTAACTCAGTCACCTGCTCCCCAGGACCACCCACACAGTACAGTGTGCCTCAGGCTCCCTGCAGAGCCAATTGTCCACAGCATACAGTAATTGCAGCTCTCTGCCAAGTGATTAATTGCTTAATAAGTGCCAAGACCATTCCATAGTGTGCTGCGCTGTTGTCTTTTGTGCTGTTCTCTAGCGAAAGCTTGGCATCAACAAGAGCCCAGAGATGGTGAACTTTTAGAATTGCTCTAAAAATACAGGGAAATAAGGTCACTTCTTCTGTAAATATACAAAGCGTGCAACTCGTTTCAAAAGTTGTGGCAATTCAGTCTTGATGGAAATAAGAAGCTGGTCTTTGGTCATTGTGTGTCGCTATTGAGCAATGTGAAACAAAATAAAATTGTCACATGCGCTGAGTACAACGGGTATAGACTTTACTGTGAAATGCATGCTTACGAGCCCTTCCCAACAATGCAGTTAAAAAATTATGATAAAAAGAAAACTTGTAACACAAGAGGAATAAAATACACAAGAATGGAGCTACAGCATATACAGAGAGTACCAGTACCAGATCAATGTGCAGAGGTATGAGGTATTTGAGGTAGATATGTACATAAAGGCAAAGTAAAGTGACTAGGCATCAGGATAGATAATAATAAGAGTAAAATAAAGAACAGAGTAGCAGCAGCAAATTATGTGTAAAAGTGTGTGTTTATGCGTGTGTATGTGTGTTTGTGTTGAGTTGGTATGCGTGTGTATGTTATGTGTGTGCGTATGTGCGTATGTGTGTGGGTTTTGTGTGAGAGTGTCAGTGTAGTGTGTGTCAGTGAGTGTGTATACTGTATAGTGGGCAGTGTATTTGCCATAACAAGCAGTGATGCAGCCAGTTAAGGTGCTAAGCGGACATAAGGAATTGTTTTAAGATTGTCATACTATGGCTTATTTAGATATTTGATTTTGAATTTTAATAATCAAAATTTGATAAAATATTGATTTAGGCTTTTACTACGCTTAACCCGGAAGCCAGCTGCACCAATGTGTCAGAGGAAACACCGTCCAACTGGCGACTGAAGTCAGCTTGCAGGCGCCCGACCTGCCACAAGTAGTCGCTAGAGCGCGATGGGACAAGGAAATCCCAGCCGGCAAAACCTAACCCGGACGACGCTGGGCTGATTGTGCGCTGCCTCATGGGTCTCCCAGTCACAGCCGGCTGTGACACAGCCTGGGATCGAACCCAGGTCTGTAGTGATGCCTTAGACCGCTGCCCCACTCGGGAGGCCTTTATTTTATTATTTTTGTACACATATTTTCAACACATTTTGGGGTAGGCACAGAACTACCTTCATACTTCCATTCGTTTTTTAAAACCGGTACCGGGTTACCTTCAGACGAGTCATGTGACACTTGTGGGGTACATAGAGCAAAACGGAGAACACCGTCATATTCGTGAGAATCTCCCCTTTTCACAGTTTGTAGGTCAAACCCTTCGGACACTACCAAATAGAAGTTGGCACATCCACAGTACCGACTTAAGACGAGTCTCCTGACACTTGTGGGGGTTGTAGAGCAAAACGGAGAACACCATTGTGTTCGTGAGTGTCTCATCTTTCCATAGTTTGTAGGTGAAACCATTCGGACGCACACTGCATACGTTTTCATGAAAAGACCAATTTTCGGGATGTCTCATGGTGTGACAAACACAGCTCTAGCTCTGCCACCTTTCAAAGCAGATGCGGTAGTGCGGTAGTGTGTTGGATTGAGACGTATCCAATGCAAAAAAACAGATATCTCTAGCTTAAATTGACAGATTTTAATGTGGATTTTTTTGTTATGTAACTTAGACTGACGCACTGGCGCGTCAATCGACTCCCAGGGGTTAATTAACTGTATATATTCAAGATTGTATTTATAGTCAAGTTTATATTCATATAATCAGACCTTTATTGATTGATTCAATCTTCTGCACTGCCAAATTCCTGTCTGGCGCCCTGTACCATTTTCTCTGAAGGTTGTAATAGAGTTGAATAACTGACACTTATCGTAACGGTAAGGATAGTTACTAAGATTAATTCTGTCACTTTAAGCAGAGCATCGCCTTCAGAAAATGAATTGGGCTGCCTGTCAGGCCGGTGAATCTGAACGGAGCTGAACAGGGCTTTGTACATTCATCTGGCTGCCTAAGCTGTCTACACTTATGTTTGACCTTGGAGGGTTTAATGTCCTTTCAGCAGGTTTGGCTCTTCCTCTATCCTTCCATGTGTTTGGCTGGCAGAAATATTCCACTTCAAATGGTTCTATGCTTTCAATAAAAAAGTGTATCAATGATAAATAAGATCAGTCTTAAACAACATTGTGTGATAAGGTTCATGCTACTTGCCTTTTGGAAAATGTAACTTTCTGCTGCTACTGCTACTATTGCTATTGTTGCTTCTACTGCTGTACAACCACACATTGCAATCTTCAGAGAACGGATGTTTTTTATTAAGTTGGCAGAGGATTGGAAAATATAATGACTAAATATTTTTAGTCAAGATGTATTAAATGGGCAGGCAGGTATGACAGTATGATTCATACTTGACTCATTCCAAGCTAGTAGTCTGCCAAGGATGATACATAAATACTGTACATACATGTAGATGAACTTAATCAATAGCTGTATAGATGGGGAATACACAATGTATACTAATGCATAATATGTCCTTCGCTTATGCTGTAGCACGTCCGGGTCTGCCCGGGTTCTGAATGATTTCATTTGGTTGGGATTAAGCTGCTTCTCCCAACAGTGAGATATTTAATCTGAGAGTTCAACCTCGGTGCCCGAATGGAATCAGATGATGGCCAGCCAGGGATTACAGGAGCGGATGAGGAAATCAGACTTCAGAAACGACCCATATCCCAACGGACATACTGTATCATGTTAGGGAATACCCTTGACTATGCACTGAAACATACAGATGTGCAGACTGTTTACATTTGTCTGATTTCACACTCAGTACATATCAGCATCAGAGGAATTTCTTTGTGTTGCTATGAGAATTATCAGACTGTACTGTGCCCTCCCCCGACAATCCATCTGGAGCCTATGGCTAGCGACTGCCCTGGATTATCAACAGACAAATTGAATGCCAGCATTTTGGCAGTACTCTTGCATTCTATTATTAACTTAAAATAACTTTTATGGGATCAAAATCCAATGTACCAGATTGTGCAGAGTCATGGTTCATATTTGAGCTGCGTCATTCATGTAAAATCTGTGATACCCACAATTAAGACTGGTTTGAATGTAATTTAATCTCTTAAATCCTGGTAGTCTAAAAACTAAAACTAAAATAGGATTGAACCGCCCTTCCACGGTTGTTTCAAATTGTAGTATTTTCCTTCTCTAAGTATTTACCGTATTTAGTAGAATTACCAGTAGAATTCAGACATTTACATCCAGTTTATCCCCCACAACAATAAATGCAGATTGTGTTTTATTGTATGTTAGTGTGTTAACTCAATGCAATTGTTTTTTTTTGTGTTGCAGTGTGGAGCTGGACTTCAAGCAGCAGGAGGACAAATTACAGCCCCTGATTAAGAGACTGTGCCCCTTGGACGACCCTCAATACCCTGCTCTGCCTTACCCCCACGAGGTGTTCACCTCAACCCCCAAACGCAAGTCCAAGACAGAGTCCAAAAAGCATGGTCGCTGGAAACTCTGGTTCCTTTAACTTAGGGAACACTTTGGCTTTTGGAATGGCCTTTTGGATCTGTCTTTACCCATTTCCTATCTTCCCTCAAAAGGATTTATCATGACAGATGTTCTGCTCCAGAGGACAGATAACCAGATACCAGTAAACCATCTATATCAGGATTCTGAGTTGGAACTGCACTAGAAATCAATGGGGGGTGGGGGTAAAAAAAATTGAGGTTTAGAGTCTGCCAAGCCTTCAGTTTCTGGCTCAAACACCAGAGAAGATCAACTTATACCCTGGCTAAAGGTTAGCAAAACAACAAGGTGAGACTGGATATATTTTGGTCATCTTGAGATGTAGCCTACAATATGAAAACGGATGTTATTTATTTACTGGGGAAATACTTCTCTCACTTTTTTATTTATGATTTCCAATGGCACACCTTTTTGGTCTCTTTCCCCAGAGACCTCTGCTTGAGTAGAAGAGGAATCACCATGTGGAAGACTTGTTTCTCTACAAAGCTACTTTAACCGTACATCAGCAAAGCACAAACATTTGGAGACTGAGAATGTCATGGAAGAAGAAGTTATATACAGTACATTACAGTATATTAGTGAACCAACTCTACATGAACCCTTCTTGCCCACTCTCTCCAGTCTTGTGAGAGCCCAATCTCTGTCTCTCTCTCTCTCTCTCTCTCTCTCTCTCTCTCTCTCTCTCTCTCTCTCTCTCTCTCTCTCTCTATCTCTCTCTCTCTCTCTCCCCCTATCTCTCTCTCTCTCCCCCTATCTCTCTCTCTCTCTCTCGCTCTCTTCCACCTCTCTCTCTCTCTTCCATCTCTCTCTCTCTCTGCACACAGACACGCACTTCAGGAGTATGGAAAGAATGATTGAGTTATCTGAGATCCTAGATCGCTTTGTCTTTTAGAAACAGGATATAATCCAAGTTATAGTTCTCCTCGAAGCTGTTCTAATCCATCAATGTTCAGAAATAGGGGTTGAATTTTTACTATTGCATATAGAAAAATTTACTTATTTTTAACATAATAAAGTTTATTGATATGTTTTATTACTGTGTTATTCAACCTGCAGCAGACTATTTTATGAAAAAAATACCTTAAAAGCTTTTTATTGAATATCAGTTGAAAAGGTAAGCATATTTTGCCACTTCTTTATCATTTCACACGCATAAAGCTTTCCTTGTCTTTCACTTACATACTGGTTAACATCGCACTAACTTATTCTCACCCACAGCAAGGAAATGTACTGTAAAGACATGATGAAATCCATCACTATTCTCTCTGCAATATGTAGTTCACATTCTAACTCACTTGACTCAATTGATCATCATCACAGACCATATGGTCATTCACGTGATGCTATAATTCTGCAACTCACCAATAATTTTGATTAACATTGATCAGCACCAAATGCCTTTGATTACCATCTCCTATATGATTACGTTAGGGGTGAAATCAACTCACCTCCCAGGAGAAGCAATCCATGCACTGAACTTGCAATCTTTATATTTCTAGACCAGTGATAAATGGTGACTTTGGCAGCAGAGAGATTCAGTTGTTGTAGCCACTAAAACTATCCACTTACTGCACCCATCATTTTATGGACAATCCTTTCAATCTCACATTACAAAATGTCACACAGACATCATGTGATTCAATCACACATCTGTTATTGTTGACTGGGTTACCAAGTCTTTCATTATTTGGCTGTAGCATACTGAAAGACAGACACATAGCGATACCTTTAGGAAGTGCAATTCATTGATCATGTGCAATATTATGCATTTTGTACTGTTTTTACCTCACACCAAATGCATTCTCAATAAAACCAATAGAATTATGAAAGGTGTGCTGAAATTGTTCTATGGTATACTATGTGAATTTCAGGTCAGCGACAATTTGATACAACGCAATGTTGATGGAACATAAAAAGTTGGACCATCTGAGAACATCAACATGGTACAGTACATTTCCTAATGTAGGCTCTCTTCCCTGTCTTGTTGAGAAAGACTTCTAGCATGACCAGGGCTCAGCTGCAGTGTAGGATTGCGTTGAGGTCTGCCCAGTCACTCTCAGAACTCTCTCGCCCTCTCTTTCTCTAAATGTGATTGGCTCACTCTCTGGCAGGGACACTACTGGTGTGTCCTGAGGTTTGACAGTTGCATGCCACCTGCTGCCCAGATACTGTCCGCTTGGACGCCTGAATTCAAGGGTGTAATTTCCCTCTCTCTACCTCCCTTCCTATATCGCTCCATCCCTCACTTCCGGCCCGTGGGGCTAAGTCCCCGAGCTACAGTGGAACCATGGTTACTAAGGTGAAACAGGTTGGATCATTGACGCGAGCTCAGTGGCTCATCTCCCTAAGGAGCTCAGTGGCTCAGGTGCCTAAGGATATTTATAGTGTATGAGTTTAACTGTGCTTTTGTACGTGTCAACTTTACTTGTGTCCTGTACACATCACAGCACCATTCACTTTCAGTCCCTTTTACCAACCTGACCCAGTACTGTGGCTACTACTGCAGACGGATAACCATAACAGACATCACTGAACAAACATCCTTTTTTGGGTCATTTGAGACCCCATACAAAAGCATGGCTGGTAAGTCCATGTGGTTTGTCTACTGTAAGCCAGCCAACATCACACTTCATGCCTGAGGGTTCCTACTCAAGCATAGAATCCCTTAATCCATGAATCCCATAACTGCTGGCATTTTAAGATATACTTTGGGTAGAGTTGGAGCTCCACAATGGAGGTTACAAGGCAAAGTGGTTTACAATTCAATACCTATCACAGAAACCACCACTATCACTAAGCATCAATGTTTTTCGATTTCTATATACGGTACACAGATGTCGGATCTTCATTCGATCACTATTTTTGTTGCTGAGAATTTTCCTGCACAGCAGGAAATGCGAACTTGTGGTTTATTCAAGAATTAAAAAGGATTCTAAAGTTTGTCATTTCCACTTTAAATGTCAGACTTGATTCACCCTAAAGAAAAATGATCAAATAATTCACATTTCCTGTTGCTGCAGGATTATTTTCCTGCTGTAGGAAACTGGCTCAAATTAAGATCCTACATCTGTATTTGTCTGGTATGCTAGTATGGAGATTAGGTTGTACATTTTTCACAACCATAAAGTTGTGTTGTTAGGTCATAAATAACTGGCATATAAAGCATTTAGCTGTTACGGTTTAGTTGATAGCTCTACATCACGTGTCAAACTCATTCTACGGAGGGCCGAGTGTCTACGGGTTTTCGCTCCACCCTTGTACTTGATTGATTAATTAAGGTCACTAATTAGTAAGGAATTCCCCTCACCTGCTTGTCTAGGTCTTAATTGAAAGGAAAAACCAAAAACCTGCAGACACTCGGCCCTCCATGGAATGAGTTTGACATCCCTGCTCTATTTCGTTCGCTTGGTTATTCCTAGTAAAATAGATCATCATACTCAAACGCCCAAGGCAGAGTCGGAAGTGGGCCGGCCCTCGCCAGAACCCGATTTTCAACTAGTTTGAGTAATATTTACAAGAATTATGTAGTGTTTGCCACAGCAAGAAAACTGAAGTTTAGAAATCACAAATGTTATAGTCAAGCATAATGATATATACTGTATATACAACCAATATAATTATGAAAGGTGTGCTGAAATTATTCTATGGTGTACTATGTGAATTGCAGGGCAGCGACAGTTTGATACAACACAATGTTGATGGAATATATACTCTATAATTAACCAAAAGATAGTGATCCATATCAGCGTTGACTCTGTGATGTGAGTCGTGTCTGTGAGATCAGTGCTCTCTGTGTGGCATCACGGATGCTCTTTAGGAAAGGCAGTGGGCTGGAGCCTCCGGTGCCGGTTTCATCCAACGCTGAGCCGACGCCGTTGAGTGGACAGCCCATGGCACGGGCCCGGTAACCAGGTACAGTGATGTATCGGGTCACAGCGGAGAGGTGGTAACTCCGCAGGTTCACCAGGGCAGACACACATGAGTCATAATTGATGCAGAGAGAGGGGCTGGAGCAGGAGAGGATAAAGTCACGTAGAGGGGGACAAACAGACAGAGTCTCTATCAGCTGGCGGTGGGAGGGGAGCATGTACTCCCGCATGCGCTTCAGGAAAGATGCTTTACATGGAGAGATGGAGGAACGGTCGAGGAGAAATGAGGAGATTAGAACCCAAATTGAAATATCGCTGGAAAATCAGAAACATAGGCTTATGGGGTCAGAATGGGGTCATACCTGCATGGACGTCATGACAGATTCCCAGTAGCGCATCAAAGCACTGAATGGAGGAACTCTGTGCAGCACTTCCTCCTGACAGCATCATCGGCTCCTCCCCCACACCCTCATACAGCAGCCCTCCTGGAAGCATGGGGTTATCTCTCCATCTACGACAGCACCATACAGAGTTATGTATGAAACTAATACAGCCCAGAATGGGCTACATAATGTAGGGATAATGTATAAAATCCGTTTTTAGTTTTTTCCCCAAATTCTGTTTTCTCCATTTTGTTTTTCTATGTTTCAGATTCTTTCCAGGTTTTTCAGGTTTTCTCTCTCAAAATCACACATTTTTTATAGAAAAACAACACAATGGTATGTTTTAAGTCCACCACAATGCTTAAACCACATCAGGAGACCACTTTTGAGGTCTGGGAAAAATCAAATACATTTTCATTTTTGGGTGTAGAATATACACTGTGTACAAAACATTAGGAATACCTGCTCTTTCCATGACATAGACTGACCAGGTGAATCCAGGTGAAAGCAATTGATTTTTAAGCAATTGAGACATGGATTGTGTATGTGTGCCATTCAGATGGTGAATGGGCTTGACAAAATATTTAAGTGCCTTTGAACGGGATATAGTAGTAGGTGCCAGGCGCACTGGTTTGAATGTGTCAGGAACTGCAACGCTGCTAAGTTTTTCACGCTCAACAGTTTCCCATGTGTATCAAGAATAGTCCACCACCCAAAAAACATCCAGCCAACTTGACACAACTGTGGGAAGCATTGGAGTCAACATGGGCCAGCATCCCTGTGGAACATTTTCGTCACATTGTTGTCCATGCCCCGACGAATTGAGGCTGTTCTGAGGGCAAAAGGGGGTGCAACTCAATATTAGGAAGGTTTTCCTAATGTTTTGTACGCTCACCGTAGATACCCTTTCATTCAAGTGCGCACCAACAAGAGACTTGTTTGATTAGCAGTGTTTCTCTAGCACATATGTGATTTCAGAGTTTGCTAAACAAATCGCCACTGGATTAATGCAAATAATGTTATCATTCTGCCAGGTATACATAGGCTACTTTGTAGATAACATTTAATTGAGAAGGTTTTTTGGAAAGTCTTTCCATCTACCAGAAGACGGTTATCATTAGCATCTTTGTTAACAGCTAAACAAAGTGTTACAAATGTGCACACAGACAGGGGCATTCCCGCATTGCCTCTTCAGAAAGTTGAAAATACGTATCATTTTATTCATGTCTTATGATTAACTTGGGCAAATTAATCAAATGTCTAATAAGTTGAATACATTTAGTTGATTTTTTCCACATCACGGATTATATAGGGCCCTTATAATGGAGTGAATATGTATAGATTGCATCATACATTACCCTGAGAAGAAGATTCTCAGAGTTCCATGGAATGCAGTGGGGTCCACGTGCCCTGAAAACAGAAATATTCCAATTAAATTGCACTTATTATACAGTGGGGAGAACAAGTGTTTGATACCCTGCCGATTTTGCTGGTTTTCCTACTTACAAAGCATGTAGAGGTCTGTAATTTTTATCATAGGTACACTTCAACTGTGAGAGAAGGAATCTAAAAAAAAAAAATCCAGAAAATCACATTGTATGATTTTTAAGTAATTAATTTGCATTTTATTGCATGACATAAGTATTTGATACATCAGAAAAGCAGACCTTTAATATTTGGTACAGAAACCTTTGTTTGCAATTACAGAGATCATACGTTTCCTGTAGGTCTTGACCAGGTTCGCACACACTGCAGCAGGGATTTTGGCCCACTCCTCCATACAGACCTTCTCCAGATCCTTCAGGTTTCGGGGCTGTCGCTGGGCAATACGGACTTTCAGCTCCCTCCAAAGATGTTCGATTGGGTTCAGGTCTGGAGACTGGCTAGGCCACTCCAGGACCTTGAGATGCTTCTTACGGAGCCACTCCTTAGTTGCCCTGGCTGTGTGTTTCGGGTCGTTGTCATGCTGGAAGACCCAGCCACGACCCATCTTCAATGCTCTTACTGAGGGAAGGAGGTTGTTGGCCAAGATCTCGCGATACATGGCCCCATCCCCTCAATACGGTGCAGTCGTCCTGTCCCCTTTGCAGAAAAGCATCCCCAAAGAATGATGTTTCCACCTCGATGCTTCACGGTTGGGATGGTGTTCTTGGGGTTGCACTCATCCTTCTTCTTCCTCCAAACACGGTGAGTGGAGTTTAGACCAAAAAGCTCAATTTTTGTCTCATCAGACCACATGACCTTCTCCCATTCCTCCTCTGGATCATCCAGATGGTCATTGGCAAACTTCAGACGGGCCTGGACATGCGCTGGCTTGAGCAGGGGGACCTTGCGTGCGCTGCAGGATTTTAATCCATGACGGCGTAGTGTGTTACTAATGGTTTTCTTTGAGACTGTGGTCCCAGCTTTCTTCAGGTCATTGACCAGGTCCTGCCGTGTAGTTCTGGGCTGATCCCTCACCTTCCTCATGATCATTGATGCCCCACGAGGTGAGATCTTGCATGGAGCCCCAGACCGAGGGTGATTGACCGTCATCTTGAACTTCTTCCATTTTCTAATAATTGCGCCAACAGTTGTTGCCTTCTCACCAAGCTGGTTGCCTATTGTCCTGTAGCCCATCCCAGCCTTGTGCAGGTCTACAATTTTATCCCAGATGTCCTTACACAGCTCTCTGGTCTTGGCCATTGTGGAGAGGTTGGAGTCTGCTTGATTGAGTGTGTGGACAGGTGTCTTTTATACAGGTAACGAGTTCAAACAGGTGCAGTTAATACAGGTAATGAGTGGAGAACAGGAGGGCTTCTTAAAGAAAAACTAACAGGTCTGTGAGAGCCGGAATTCTTACTGGTTGGTAGGTGATCAAATACTTATGTCATGCAATAAAAAAATCCCTGCTGCAGTCTCTGCAAACCTGGTCAAGACCTACAGGAAACGTATGATCTCTGTAATTGCAAACAAAGGTTTCTGTACCAAATATTAAGTTCTGCTTTTCTAATGTATCAAATACTTATGTCATGCAATAAAATGCAAATGAATTACTTAAAAATCATACAATGTGATTTTTTGGATTTTTGTTTTAGATTCCGTCTCTCACAGTTGAAGTGTACCTATGATAAAAATTACAGACCTCTACATGCTTTGTAAGTAGGAAAACCTGCAAAATCGGCAGTATATCAAATACTTGTTCTCCCCACTGTATATACTACATGGGTGTGGATATGATTCACTGTGGATAAGGTAGGATGTAACTTACTGTGCATGAGCTCAAATATTTCCTTCATCTTCCTCAGAGACTGGCCCACTTTGTAGAGGCCCTTCTGTATGCTGATGATGTCACAGGTTACCACAGAATTCATCACTGAAAACGCCCCCTAGACGGAGTTCAGGACAATTAGCACTCATAATCAAAAGCCTCTTAGGGTTCATAGTGAAAGTGACCACGAAAGACAGAAAGAGATCACAAAAACAGAAAGAGAGAAGGAGAAACAGGGTTATAATGAGAAAGACAGAGAGATGCAAAGTGTGTGAGAGATACAGTACAGTCGTGGTCAAAAGTTTTGAGAATGACACAAGTATTGGTCTTCACAAAGTTTGCTGCTTCAGTGTTATGAGATATTTTTGTCAGATGTTACTATGGTATACTGACGTATAATTACAAGCATTCCATAAGTGTCAAAGGCTTTTATTGACAATTACATTAAGTTTATGCAAAGAGTCAATATTTGCAGTGTTGACCCTTCTTTTTCAAGACCTCTGCAATCCGCCCTGGCATGCTGTCAATTAACTTCTGGGCCACATCCTGACTGATGGCAGCCCATTCTTGCATAATCAATGCTTGGAGTTTGTCAGAATTTGTGGGGTTTTGTTTGTCCACCTGCCTCTTGAGGATTGACCACAAGTTCTCAATGGGATTAAGGTCTGGAGAGTTTCCTGGCCATGGACCCAAAATGTAGATGTTTTGTTCCCCGAGCCACTTAGTTATCACTCTTTCCTTATGGCAAGGTGCTCCATCATGCTGGAAAAGGCATTGTTCGTCACCAAACTGTTCTTGGATGGTTGGGAGAAGTTGCCCTCGGAGGATGTGTTGGTACCATTCTTTATTCATGGCTGTGTTCTTAGGCAAAATTGTGAGTGAGCCCACTCCCTTGGCTGAGAAGCAACCCCACACATGAATGGTCTCAGGATGCTTTACTGTTGGCATGACACAGGACCGATGGTAGCGCTCACCTTGTCTTCTCTGGACAAGCTTTTTTCCGGATGCCCCAAACAATCGGAAAGGGGATTCAGAGAAAATGACTTTACCCCAGTCCTCAGCAGTCCAATCCCTGTACCTTTTGCAGAATATCAGTCTGTCCCTTATGTTTTTCCTGGAGAGAAGTGGCTTCCTCGCTGCCCTTCTTGACACCAGGCCATCCTCCAAAATCTTTGCCTCACTGTGTGTGCAGATCTACTCACACCTGCCTGCTGCCATTCCTGAGCAAGCTCTGCACTGGTGGTTCCCCGATCCCGCAGCTGAATCAACTTTAGGAGATGGTCCTGGCGCTTGCTGGACTTTCTTGGGCGCCCTGAAGCCTTCTTCATAACAATTGAACCTCTCTCCTTGAAGTTCTTGATTATCCGATAAATGGTTGATTTAGGTGCAATCTTACTAGCAGCAATATCCTTGCCTGTGAAGCCCTTTTTGTGCAAAGCAATGATGACGGCACGTGATTCCTTGCAGGTAACCATGGTTAACAGAGGAAGAACAATGATTTCAAGCACCACCTTCCTTTTAAAGCTTCCAGTCTGTTATTCTAACTCAATCAGCATGACAGAGTGATCTCCAGCCTTGTCCTCGTCAACACTCTCACCTGTGTTAACGAGAGAATCACTGACATGATGTCAGCTGGTCCTTTTGTGGCAGGGCTGAAATGCAGTGGAAATGTTTTTGGGGGATTAAGTTCATTTTCATGGCAAAGAGGGACTTTGCAATTAATTGCAATTCATCTAATCACTCTTCATAACATTCTGGAGTATATGCAAATTGCCATCATAAAAACTGAGGCAGCAGACTTTGTGAAAATTAATATTTGTGTCATTCTCAAAACTTTTGACCACGACTGTACATGGATAGTGACTTAGACAGAGAAAGAGAAAGAGAAAGAAAGACAGAGACACACATAGAGACTTGCCTGTATCCCTGAGCTAGCAGCCCCTCCACCAAGAGAGAGACCAGGAAGACACCTTTACAGCTTTCTCCCAGGAAAAGAGAACAGTGTATCCAGTTCCTATATTCAAAATCACATGAATAACACATGGAAACCACAAGAATATCACATAGAAACCAAACAGAACCGAAAACAGGAATTTACAGGAGAGAAATTCAAACGTAATTCTCATGACAGTTTTTCTGTCATACTCACCCAATTTCGATGTCCCTGAAATAACAAGTGTGAGAAAGAATGTCAATACATGGCATGTGTTTCCTAAACAGTACATGGTCCTGTCGTGTTAGTAGAAGTAATGGTAGTGGACAAGAGTGTAGTGGCATTTTGGGTAGGGGTTGGAAGAAAGTGGTCAAGGGGTAGAGGTAAGGGTAGTGACAGACCAAAGGCCCAGCTCACCCTGTAAGGTCCCTGAGTCTCCAGTTAGCCAGAACAGAGTCTGCGTACGTCAGGATGGGTGGCAGGCCGAGTCTCTTGGAGACCAGCCAGTAGGGCAGAGCCAGGGATTTGGGGAGAGTCTAATAAACACAAACAGTAAGCATGCCAACAATCAATGAGACATATTCCAGCGTTCATGTCTGAGGTTAAAGGTCACACTGAGCTGGTTTTTACCTGGGCCGGCAGGTGTTGCCCCTCCTGCCAGACATACCCCATGGTGATGAAGCCCAGGGCCAGGTGAGCCAGCCTCAGCTCCCGATGGCCCTTCAGGTGATGGGGACTCAGCACAGGCATCTGTTTACAACAATGGCAACAATGAGTCTGTTAGTATGGGTCTATCAGCAACACTGGTACAATCACACACATCAGCACGGACATCACAAGCCCAGACAATGCAAAGTCACATCAGTGCTGAAGCCTAAATCACATTTATATTTTAGTCATTTAGCAGACGCTCTTATCCAGAGCGACTTACAGTTAGTGAGTGCATACAATTTTTCAT